>NC_141877.1:64979696-65282727 GCF_056163025.1 Triticum urartu | reverse complement strand
AGGACAATCCCCCAAAATAGTTTTGCAAATGGAGGTTTGCACAAGGAGATCGAAAATGACAGCAAGATGAGCAAGAATACGGGTTTGAGCTATGGGATGATTTTTCTGGAGGAACACGAAGTGGATGGGTGCTGGAATAAGTGAAGGGGACCTACCTGGGACCTACAAGGCAGGGGGCGCACCCAGGGGGTAGGGCACGCCCTCCACCCGTGTGGCCCACTCGTGTAGCCCCCTGGTGCATGTTCAGTGCCAGAAATTCTAAAATCTATATCTACTATTAAAGGGAATAGATATTCTTGGTTTGGTTCCACTTTGTTTCGTTCCGTTTTGAGTTTTTTTGAAAAGGTTACACACAACATTATTAGTACACATGACACGTATAGCCATGATCACGTACTAGAAAAAAAGTACTAGGCATGTCCCTACGTCCGGACTCTAAAACACCTATAGCCATGGTCACGTATACATATATTAGGAAAAAAAGATGTACTAACCACATCCGAACTCTAAACGTAAAAGGGAAAGTACAAACATATGTATACAAGGAATAGCAAACCGAAGACAATTCTTCACTCGGTCAAAAAAGGGTAAGGCACATGATAACATTATCTGTGCTACAATGGACGTCCTCTCTTGAATTGGCTGTTCACAAAGCCAACTATTTCATGATAGACTTCCACTTTCTTTTCCCAGATAGACTCCCACTTATACACGTCTGTGTTGCTATATTTTTGCATGGTCACAACTGTGTTATAGAAAATTAGAAGTCATAGGTCACCATACATCTAAAAAATGAATATATTATTTTTATTTGTATACTTTCAGCATAAAAATATGGTCCATTGATCTTAATTTTACGCCCCCGCGAAAAAAGATCTTGATTTTTACGGTTGAGATTAAAAGATAGAAATTCAAAAAAAAAAATAGAAAAAGTTACGCATAACTATAGTTATGTACACATGAATTTAAGTTAGCATGTACATTCTATACCTACTATTAAAGGGAATAAATATTTTTGGTTTGGTTCCGCTTTATTTCGTCCCGTCTTGAGTATTATTATTTTTGAAACTACCAGCAACTGCTGGCTTTTTATATTGTGAGGTAGGGAGCAATATTTACAAGGTCGTACCCACGGTCTGAAGGAATAAGTTCAGAGAAAAGAAAGAGGCCCTAGGGAACACAGTGGGTAGGGTGCTCTCTCACATCGGAACCCCAAAGGTGTGCTGCATGCATCTTGCTCCCGCCAGTCTCCATGATTCCAAGGATCCCCAAACTTCCTGGAGGATGGTCGAGGGCATGGCTATCTTCTTCTGGAACACTCTGCGGTTGCATTCGAGCCAAATCTCCCATGAGATGAGTATGGTGAGAGACCGGACACCTTTCTGATGCTCAACAGATGTGGTGTTGAGGATATGAGACCAAAATGTCTCTGAGCGGTTGCTATCCCGCCAAGTGTTCGGGTCGAGGGTGGCGCAGCCGTACCTGCCGGCTGTAGTGCTACAGATCCGCCACGCCTCCGGGCAGTGCCATAGTAGGTGAACTGAGGTTTCTGGGTTGCGAACACATAGCGATGATGAAAATTGAAAATGTAGAGATGGCACTTGGACATGATCCTCTCCTCCCTGTCCTCCTCCTCCTCTCTCTCTCACTCACTCTCTGCATGATGCATAATGGCACATGCAACAACAGTTCACACCAGTTTTGAGTATTTTTATGTGCACTATTTTTTAGTTTTGTCCATTTGTGACAAACATACGTGCAAACAAAGAAAACCGGGACAATATGAACGAAACCAGGATGTACCTTTAAAGGAAACTTAATTGAAACAAAAGCGAAGTGGCCGGCCACACGTCGTAAACTGACCCAAAAAATATACATGGGAGTACGAACTAGCTACGATCTGCAGGGTGCCGGCTAGCTTGATTCTTTCCTAGCTAAACACATGAGTACATGTCAAGCAGGCTGGTGGATTGATTCGGGGCGACTACATGGCTCGATTAATTGCTCCCTGAGAACTTGCACGTGATTCAACTAACATGTGCACAACTCTAGCTTCAATGAGTCAAGTCAGTCTTTTATTAATAGCTACTTGATTTTTCTTTTCTGCTTTTCCTATTCGAGCGTCCATGCATCAGGTTTTCATAGCTAAATTGACTATACAATAAGTAACTGTTTTATAAGGAGGAGAAAATGAGGTATTTTCATATTCCTGCAATTCCCTTTTTTTCACTGGCTCATGTATTTCTATGTGACATGATATGGATTTTGCATAACTTGAAACATGCTAGAGAAATATTTTGCAAGGATTGGGATCCTCTCAGTGCAATGCAGATTAGCATGCATGTTATCATTCTTTGTTCATCTTCAAGGATGATTACCTTTTTCTTGTTCATCTTCAAGGCCAAAATCATATTATTATTTTCATCGTGCTTTCAGGAAAACTGATACTTACTTATGCTAATTTGCATATCTTGTATATGCAAATGAGTAACTGAACAACTACCCGTGCAAGCTCACATTGATCAATCAAGGTTAGCTTTTCTATAGTATTGATTTTTGAATAGTCATGCAAAGTAGCCTTTTGCAAAGATGGTGAAAGCACCCAATTTTTATTCATCTGGAAATAATTGATGTGTATCATAAATCAAATTATCTCTTATGTTCTAGGCCGTGTTTAGGCTTAAATCATCACTTGCTTACTGGGATAGGAGAGTGAGGTGATTCTTTCTCCTCTTGCAACGTACAAACATATTTAGGTGGCACTTTCGGATGTTATTATGCCATGATGACGGTAGTTTTGATGGACAGTGGGCACAATAATTTCTCTCCCGCTGCAACACACGGGCATATGTGCTAGTATTCTATAAAAAATCATACTAAATTTTCAGGGCATTTGCAGAACTTTTATTTTTGGGACATTTTTTATTGCACAGATAATTCTGAAAATAGACAGAAAATACTATTTTTTCTTTATTTAATCTAAATAACAGAAAGTAAAATGTAGGTATAGAAAATTGTGCTTTATAAATTCATCCATCTCATGCCCATCAAAAGGAATCCATTAACAAGGTCGATCAGGTCTTATCAACAAACTTCTTTCGAATAACATGAAACCGGAGAATTTTCGAATAACACCAGGTTACCTCAACGGGGATACACATGTCCCCAACAATAAGAATATCATATTTCTTTTCGACAGTAGGAAGAGGAAATTCAAAACCTCCAATAGTAATAGTTGTAAATTTTCCAATAGAATTGACACTATGAACTTAAGGTTGTTTCTTTGAAAAGTGTATCGTATGCTCATTACCATTAACATGAAAAGTGACATTGACTTTGTTGCAATCAATAACATCCCCTGCAGTATTCAAAAAGGGTCTACCAAGGATGATCGACATACTATCGTCCTCGAGAATATCAAGAATAACAAAGTTCGTTAAGATAGTAACGTTTGCAACCACAATAGGCACATCCTCACAAATACCGATGGGTATAGCCGTTGATTTATCAGTCATTTGCAAGGAAATTTCAGTAGGTGTCAACTTATTCAATTCAAGTCTACGATATAAAGAGAAAGGCATAACACTAACATCGGCTCCAAGATCACATAAAACACTTTTATTGATTGTTTGATTTTTGGTGTGGTTGCTTGAGTGCAATTGAGTGAAATTTGAAAATTTTGAAAGTTAAATGAGAGGGAATAAAAGTACTTTCCCAAACTTTCACTTTGCATTTTGATGTCCATGAATTCAAATTCTTTTCATCACAAAACCCTGGAGAGAAGATGACATGACTTCTTCCATTTAAATAAATGTAAGGGGTATAAAAAGATTTGAATTTTATTTGGAAATACTTTTTCCAATTCAGAAACTTTAAGAAACTTAATGATTTTCATGAGAGAAGATAAAATGACTTCTTCAAATCATATGAAATATGAGTTGGGAGTTTAAAAGAATCAAATTGAAAGTCCCCTTTTGAAATTATTCTCATTTTGGAGTTATTTGGATTTTATTCAAATTATTTTTCTCCAAAAATAAAATATAGGAAAATTAGGATAAAATGATTCCCTACATTAGAAAATTGGAGAGAAATAAATTTGAATTCATTTTGGTATTTTTAAAATAATTTTTATGAGGCTTTATTGCAGTAGTAGCACTGTTGGATTTATTTGAATTTTTGTAGATTTTATTTGATGCTAGAGAAATGTTCATTTTATAGAAAATCTTTTTCTGAAAATTTTGATAAATTATATGCCTATATAATATTTTTGTTTCTTTTGTTTTTTGGTATTTTCGTTTGTCTGTAAAAAAATCCACCGACTAGTCCGGCCCAGCTCACCCGCCAGGACGCAGCCCAGCCCAGCTCGCCCGTCGCCTCCGTCCCCGAGCGGGACTCCGCTCGGAGTCCGCCGCCGTGAGCGCCCCGGACGCCGCCTCTCCGTTGCCCCTCCTCCAAGCTTCGCGCGCCCTCCTCCCACATAAAAAAGGTGAGGCCCCCTGCTCTCTCTTCCCCCCCCAAGCCACCGCCGCCGGATCTTGCCACCAGCGCATCCGCCGCTCCGCGCCGCCTCTCCCCGTGCGCCTCGCCGTCTTTCCCGACGACCGGAGCTGCCTGCCGCTGCCCCGCGCCAACGCCGCCCGCGCCATCGCTGGAAACCGCCGCCGCCGACCCGCCGACCGAACCGGTATAACCGCTGCTTCGACCCGGTTTATTTAGGGTTTTCTCGGTTTTTCTTTTAAAACCGGTTTTCTTATTTAATCTGGTTAGTTAGTAAACATTTTCCAGTTATTAGTTTTAGTGAATGAATTCGTTGTTTAGTCCTAAACAGTGAATGTTTGTATTTTAGTTTCTGTTCTCGTGGCCAGGGACCAAGGTGTAATTATTTTATTTAGCAGTCTAGCCCCTGATCTTCAAACCTTCACAACTTTTACACCGTTGATCCAAATCCAACGAAACCAACGCCCACTTCTTCGTCATGATCTCCTATTTCCAGTAAAACAACTTAAACATGTTTTTGAAAGTTTAAAATTTGGTTTCAAATAGATTTGAATTCAAACTTCTTTTGTTCATAACTTGAGTTTTATAACTCCCATTTAATTGATTCTTTTTGTGAATCGAAGCTCTTGACCTAAACTTTCTGATGAGGCCAAATCCCCCTAATTTTGGTACCATTAGAAATTGTTTTATGTTGAAGAGTTAATTGCCAGTTTTCAAAGTTTTCCGAGATCTTTTCTTAGATTCTTTTGCATGATTGCTTATGAGTGGTTACTATTGTTTGTTTACGATAGATTGACTGGAGTGTGACGAGTAGAACTATCAGGAGTTATGAGTGCAAATCATCTTCATCAACAGTACAAGGCAAGTTCACACTTTGATCATTTTTTTCCTACCCAGTTTTTACGCATTAGTTTCACCCTCAAACATTGCATGAGTAGGATTTGATAACATGAGTTTGGGAAGTAGTTGATGAGGTAGGAACCTACTATCTTATATTCAAACCTCTGGGTGTTACTACGTTATGCTTACTACTACGCTATGCTCATAGACGTGGATTGGTTTGTGAGATTCATGAAAGATGTGAGAGTTATTTATATCTAAGGGTTAACTTAAGGTGGCTACTTTAATACACATCTGGGTGGATTGGTTGGGGCACCCTGAAGCATCCAGTGGTTTGCCCGGTGTAGGATCGAAAGTATGTCTAGAGGGGGGTGATTAGACTACTTGAACAAATAAAAATCTGGCATTTTCCCAATTTTAGTTCTTGGCAGATTTTAGCAACTTAGCACAAACAAGTAATCAACCTACACATGCAATTCTAAGAGTATAGCAGCGGAATGTAAAACAATTGCATATGAAGGTAAAGGAAGGAGTTTGAGGGAGCAAACACAATGTTGACACGGAGATTTTTGGCGTGGTTCCGATAGGTGGTGCTATCGTACATCCACGTTGATTGAGACTTCAACCCACGAAGGGTAACGGTTGCGCGAGTCCACAGAGGGCTCCACCCACGAAGGGTCCATGAAGAAGCAACCTTGTCTATCCCACCATGGCCGTCGCCCACGAAGGACTTGCCTCACTAGGGTAGATCTTCACGAAGTAGGTGATCTCCTTGCCCTTACAAACTCCTTGGTTCAACTCCACAATCTTGTCGGAGGCTCCCAAGTGACACCTAGCCAATCTAGGAGACACCACTCTCCAAGAAGTAACAAATGGTGTGTTGATGATGAACTCCTTGCTCTTGTGCTTCAAATGATTGTCTCCCCAACACTCAACTCTCTCTCAAAGGATTGGATTTGGTAGAAAGAAGATTTGAGTGGAAAGCAACTTGGGAAGGCTAGAGATCAAGATTTGTGTGGTTGGAATGGAATATCTTAACCTCAACAAAAGTGTAGGTGGTTCTCTCTCAGAAAATATGTATTGGAAGTGTAGGTGGTTCTCTCTCAAAAAATATGTATTGGAAGTGTAGGCATGTTCTGATGGCTCTCTCCTCGAATGAAGAGTGGGTGGAGGGGTATTTATAGCCTCCACACAAAATCTAACCATTACACACAAATCACCAAACTCGGTGGGACTGAATCATGAAACTCAGTCAGACCGATTTAGTTCAAAATGTGAACGTTAGGATTCTCGGTGGGACCGACATGTCAACTCGGTGGGACCGATTTCGTTAGGGTTAGGGCATAACGTAATCTCGGTGAGACCGATTACACAAACTCGGTGAGACCGATTTTGGTAATGGACTAACAGAGAGTTGGTTAGGCAAACTCGGTGGGACCGATTCGCTCATCTCAGTGGGACGAAGTGTTACGAAAGGGAAACAGAGAGTTTACATTGCAATCTCGGTGGAACCGATCGCTCATCTCGGTTGGACCGAAGTGTTACGAAAGGAAACAGAGAGATTACAATCCCATCTCGGTGAGATCGAGATCCCTATTGGTGAGACCAAAAAGATTAGGGTTTCTGGCAGTGGCTATGTCAACTGAACTCGGTGGCGCCAGATAGAAAGAATCAGTGGGGCCGAGTTGGATATTTGGTGTGGGACATATTTGGAAGGGAGAAAGTAGTGGAGGGTTTTGGAGCATATCACTAAGCATTTAGAGCAAGCACCTCATTAAGCAACACATCATCCCTTCTTAATAGTATTGGCTTTTCCTATAGACTCAATGTGATCTTGGATCACTAAAATAGAAAATGTAGAGTCTTGTACTTTGAGCTTGAGCCAATCTTTTATCCTTAGCATTTTGAGCGGTCCACTTTCTAATCCATGCCATGCCAACCATTGAGCTTTCCTGAAATATTCATCTTGGAATAGCATTAGCTCAATGAGCTATATGTTGTTAGGAATTACCAAAACCACCCAGGGATAGTTGCACTTTCACCCGGGCACCTGGAGAACCCAGTGCTTGCCCAAGGGGATCTCGGAGTACCCGTGTGATCACCCTATGGAATGCCACCCAGGCTCAAAGGGATCATAATATTATTCATGCTAGAAACTTCCATGTGCAGCTACAAGCCATTATGGGCTCTAGCATAGTTGAGTATGTTGTGTGACCTCTTTCAGTGGTAGGCTAGCAGATATAGGGGGAAAGTAGGTGGTATTGTCTACCCAGAGTAAAGAGTTAATGCTTCGGAAAGACTCTCTCTCGATCATCCGTTTCTCAAACATCATGTAGTGCGAGAAATTGAACGGAGGAGGTCGAGTCTTGTGGGGAAAAGTGTGTAAACCCCTGCAGAGTGTACAAACTAATCATGATTAGCCGTGTCCTCCGTTATGGACATCTTGAGTATCTGGTACTTGAATTATTGGTTTGATCTCATCACTTTACTTAATGAATTTGTTGGGTTATTAATATTATTTTGGGATTGAGTTGGAGGAACCTTTTCAATAATGACATAAACTTGGTAGTTAAATAAAATTTATTCCTTTGTTGTAGGGAAAAATTAGCTTTATGCAAATGTTAACCATAGAGCCTCCACCAGCCAAATATGCATGTAGTGATAGTCATTATTTCAGCATTACTCTACGGTGTGAAATTGCTAGTACATTCAATGTACTGACCTACATGGCTGCAACGTCTCATGTTGTAGGAATCTTATGATGAGTAAGTGACACGTTAGGGTTACGATTTCTGCACTCTACTTTGCCGTTGGTGTTGATGGGAATCCACAACCTTGTTGCTACTTCCGCTATTTGGATTGAGGTAATAGTATTTACGTTACTTTATACATGTGATTTACCTTTGTTATAAATCCTCGAGTACTGTGTGTGTCAGCATACCGATCCAGAGATGACACTTAAGCACAGAGTCTTGACCGTCTGAGGTCGGGTCGCTACAAGATGGTATCAGAGCACATGTTGACTGTAGACGTGACACCTAGAAACTGGCAAGCACATAGGAAAGATTTCCTGTACAATTTTATTTTCAAAAAGGATCTTTTACCTCTCTTCTAAGATTTATCAAATATTCCCTTTTAGTTAGACAATACTCCTTTCCCCTTTTGACCACACGAAGATTCGACTAATGAGACCACTGTCGGATTTCGGGTTCCGGCAGACCCTTGAGGTTCGAACACTGGGGTGCGTGCGGAGATTTCGCCTCCTACCTACCTGCACCCCTCCGCCATGCCAGGATCTAAACTATGGAAAGAACGACACAGGAGACACAGGGTTTATACTGGTTCGGGTCACCGTTGTGGTGTAATACCCTACTCCAGTGTGTGGTGTGGTGGATTGCCTCTTGGGCTGATGATGATGAACCAAGGGAGAACAGCCTCGCGAGGGTCTGTTCTTGGCTTGGGCGATGAACTGCTCGGAGGAGTTCAGTCCCCCTTCTCTCTCTCTCCGCCTCCAGCCAACCGACCGAACCCCCTCCCTATGTGGGTGGCTGGTCCTATTTATAGAGGCCCTGGTCCTCTTCCCAAATATCGAGCAGGAAGGGAGCCAACAATGGCGGGCTAATTTGAAGGGGGACAGCAAGTATCAGCTATCCTGACAAAAGTAGTCTTTGCCTGCGCAAAGCTCTGGCGATGACGCCGTCTTGGGCTCCATGATGACCTCCGTCTCGTAGTCCTCCTGGTCTTGGTCTCGTTGCACCGAAATGGCAACCTTTGCCTGATGCCTCGGTACTCCGCGGCTGCGCTTGCCCCCTTTGCACCAAAGAGGAAAGGAGGACGCTGCGCGGGCTGGCACCCGCCTGGCGCCCTGAGTCGTCATGGCTTGCGTCACTGGCACCTCGCGAGGTACCCCGCCTTGATCTCTCCGCCCCTTGTGAGCCAGCCTGACGAGGCCGTGCCTGAGGAAGCTCCGCGTCATCCGCCCCGCGAGGCTTGGCCCCTCGGGAACGTCTTGGGTTTGTGTTGGTGAAGATGGGCCGTGCTGGGCCCCCCTTTGAGCCACGCCGCAGGCCGCAGACAGGCAAGTCTGGGGACCCCCGTTCCCAGAACACCGACAGTAGCCCCCGGGCCCAAGGCGCACCCGGACTTGGCCGTGCAGGGAGGCGGAAGGGCAAGAGCAAAGCGCCGCGGGCCGTAACAGCCTGCGGCCTTGGGCGCCGCATGGCGGTTGACTTGACGTGGGCGCCTTAGCAACCGCGCGAGTTGATAAAGGAGTGGCATCCGCCTAGGCCCTGCTTCTTGCTTTCCCCGGTTGCTGCTTAGATCCCCATTCTTGCGCCTCTCCTTCCTTCCTCCGAAATTTCCAGATCTGCTCTCACCGTGCGACCTAGGGAGCCATGGCACCTCGTCAGTCCCCGGCCGCAGCTTGGTACTCGTCTGCCCTGGACTCGCCGAACGTGTCGGAGGCGAGCCTTGCCCGGTTGCGCCGGATGGCGACGGCGTGGGGCATCGAAGGGGCGAAGGTGTTCAAGGCCGGCTCTGCCACCCCTGAGGGTCAAAGGAGCACCTTCTATCCGCTCTTCGTAAGTGCCATTGTTGCTGGCCTGGTGCCTCCCTTCTCCGAGTTCTTCTTCTCTGTCCTCCGCCATTACAAGCTACAGGCTCTGCATCTCCATCCCAACTCCGTCCTTCTCCTGGCAATCTTTGCTTATTATTGCGAGGCCCACGTTGGGGTGCAGCCCTCAGTGGCCTTGCTGCGCCACTACTTCTACCTCCGGACCTCCCGCGGTCCTGCTTCCACGTGCGCGAGCTTCATCACGTACAGTGGCGCCATTGCCATCTCGAATCCTGGGAAAAGGATTGAGGGCTTCAGGAGCAAGTGGATCTTGGTGGATGCTGGGCGCATCCACCCTCGGCTGATCTTGCCCACGGAGCAGCCCACGAGCTCCAGCGACTGGGGTCGAGCGGAGCTCGCCGATCCCCGCGCGAAGATGGTGTTGGAGAAGATGGACGCGGATCTGAGGCCGACCGACATGGCGCCGGCGAAGCTGACCGGCGCATCGCTGCTAAGGGAGTTCCTGGAGCACCGGCTGGCTCCGCTTCGGCAGTACTCACTTCCAATGTGGAGGCCCCGTCCGAGCCCCGCGGCCTTGGCCGACGGAGACCTGGCTGCGGTTCTCCAATCTCTGGTCGGGGGCAATGTGGCGAGGTTGGAGGGCGCTCCTACGCCCTTGTTCCTCCGCAACGACTGGGAGCGGGTAGTGAAGTCCATGCCCATCTTCAACGGGGAGGGGCCCGTGCCCCTGGAAGCTCCCGAGGGACCGGTGGACGTGCCCTCCGGCGACTCTAGCGAAGAGGAGGAAGAAGGGGAGTGGGGAAAAGGGCCTGACTCCGAGGCGACTCACGGGGAGTCGAAGGCTCCCCTCCCCGGCGCAGGTCCCGCGCTCTCCACCTCTCTCCGAGCGACGACGATAAGGATGACAACGAAGACGACGGCGAGGACAACGACGGGCAGGGCGGCGGGAGCTCGCCCCCGATCTCGAAGAAGGGCAGGACCGGGCTGATCTCCCGCGGGTCTCCCCCGGCCTCGGGGCGAACCGCAGACGCACCTTCCGCCTCCAAGCTTCCCGAGGTTGACCCTTCCAGCCAGCTTTCAGGCTTCAAATTTGGCCGGAGGCCGCTTGAGCTCACTGGCGACGACCCGTAAGCATTTGATTCTTGTCTTTATCTCTTGCTTTGCTTCTGAGGCTTGACGTCCGCATTCTTTTGGATAGGCTGGCGCCCGCAGCAAAGAAGCCGAAGGGGGCTCCCGTGGTTCCATCTGTGGCGGCGCTTCTGCCCGCGAAGGAGGGTGACCGTGATGCACAGGCTTCTCGTGCCCGGTCGTCCTCGCGAGGCCTGGCTGAGCCGGCTGGGGCGAGCTCAGCCCCCACGGCCCAAGTGGCTCCCGAGGTGCTCTTGCCTGCCGCCGCCACTACAACTATCGGGGCGCGGCAGACTCCGCCTCAGGATGCCGCGGCTGCGCTGCCGCCTTCTCCTCCTACTCCACCAGCCGCTGTCTCTTCGAATCCTTCTGCCGTTCTGGATTGTGCTATTGCTGAGCTGGACCGACTGTGTCAGGATCTTCTTGGCGCCGACCCCTGCTTGGTGGCCGGGCGCTTGGAGCTGGCTTCAGGATGGGTTCGCTCCGACGCCTCGATTCGGGCAGCGCTGGTCCAGGCCTCGACGGCATGCGACGAGGAGAAGCAGGCCGTCCTGGAGGCGAAGGCTGCTCGTGATGCAGCCCTGGGGGAGGTGGTCAACGTCCGTGGTCGCTGCAAGGCGCTGGAGGACGAGCTGCAAGGCCTGCGGGATCAACTCGCGAAAGAGGTCCGCCTTCGCCAAGAGCAGGAAGAAGGCGTGAAGGCTCGCGAGGCGGCCGTCGAGGGCTGGGAGGCCAAGCTCAGGAAGCGCCGCGACCGCCTAGGCGCGCTGGAGCAGGAGTTGGGGGCGAGGAAGGCCGAGCTGGACGGCAAGGCCCTGGTTCTTGCCGAGGACCGCGCGGCCTTCACGGAGTTGGAGGCGAAGGCTCGCTCCTCGCTAAGGACGCTTTACGACAGCGGCCTGGAGAGCCCGCTGGCTGGCGCCGAGGACGGCCCCGCCAAGCTGCTTCCCTTCCTGGTTCATGCTCTTGAAGATGTCGCCCTTGGCCTTGGCCCCACGGCCGAGGCTGAGGCGCGTGTCTTGTCTTCTGCAGCGCTGACGCGGGTCCTCACCCACATCTACCTTCGTGATCCCGGTGTTGACCTCGACAGCCTGCTGGAGCCAGTGAGAGGCGAGCGTGCCGCTGCCGCTGCCGAGGCCGTGAAGGGTCGCGCAGAAGCTCTGCTGGGGAAGTTCCGGGCCTTCAGCACCAAGCCGGAGCAAGGCGCTGCCAGCCCCGCTGCTCCATGAGGCGAACCCACTCCGCGCTACTCCCCCGCCGCCAAGTGACTCCGTCGTGGCTCCTGTCCTGCTTTTAATTCCTGCACATGTATCATGCCTCGGGGAGGCGTTTAAACTTGCGTTTGGTACTGGGATAACAGTGTGGAATGTAATATTTGCTTTTGAATTCCTTGAAATTTGCGCTTTCCTTCCTACTTACTTATGTTCTATGCCGGCAGAGCCCGGCCCCGCACGTACCTCACCCAGCAATAGTCCCGACCGGAAACCAGGACGGGACCAAGGAGTGAGGGGCTACTTGACAAGTTAGGCTCCTGAGTCGCGATTCTCAGGAGTCCCCCTTGCCACACGAACAGCAAGTAGGGAGGTGTGATGTGGGTGGATCTACCGTTCTACGTCTGCAGAGCCCGGCCGCGCGCGTGCCTCACCCAGTGATGGTCCCGACCGGAAACCAGGACGGGGCCACAGAGTGAGGGGCTATGTGACCAGTTAGGCTCCTGAGTCGCGATGCTCAGGAGTCCCCCTTGACGCTCAAAGGGCCTTCGTACCTTGGCTCCGCTCGGGGAGAGACGTGCGATGAACCAGGCCCAGGGGGACCTGGCTGGGCGGCGTGCGTTTGGGTGTAACCCAGGCGCAGCCCCCGTGCCCAGCCCCCTTGCGCGGCACTCCCGAGGGGAGGCGTTATGATGAGGCTAGACACTGAGCTCTGGGCTCCCTGAGGTTGATGCGGCCCGGGAGCCATTACAGTTGTTTATCACTAGCGCAGAGCATCGTGCTACCATATGTGTACGGGCATAGCCGCTCCTCGGTAGTGTCGTCGGCCAGCGCGGAGCATGGTGCTTCCACTGGTACGTGGGAGGCCCCCCCCCTCCGGGAGGAGCCCCCGGGGCGTGTACAGCCCCGCCCTGACACGTGGCTGGCACGGTAGGGCCTGGCGAGGTGTATCTGGGCACCCGTGAGCCAGCGTGGGACTCGCGGGGCCCTACCTCTAGGCGGGTTGCGCCTGGCACTGGGCCTTATCTTGTGGTGTGTCCTTGCAAATTTGGTTAGATGCCTGCACTCTACGTCCTCGGGTCCCGGCCCTCGAGCTGGTCTCAGCCGTCGCTGGTATGCCAGGTCGCGATGCCATGGACAAGGCCAGAGGGTGAGGGCTGGAGAGCCAGTAAGAGCCCTGAGTCGCGATGCTCAGGTACCCCCCCTTTAACGTGCAAGTGGTCGGCATGGAGAAGAAGAGGTGCCGTGGACCGGCATCGAATAATCATGCATGGTGGGTTTAACGCATAATCGGAAATAAATGCAAATGAGATACATGCCACTGGGCCTGGCCCGAGCGGCTTGGGGATCATGCGGCCCGAGGGGCGCCCCCAGTTAGAAGTAAAACTCGAAAGATGTCACCTGATGATGCCGAAGACGAAGGGGTGTTGGTGTAGCAGACTCGGTGGGCTACGGAAGCCGATCCTCATGAGCCCCAGGCCCAGGGGCCTCGGGAGGCTCTGGAGGCGCTGGCGGCTCCTCGCGGGCCATCTCCATCTCTGCCAGGGCTGCGGAACGCCTGGCCTCTCGTGCCTCCGCGATGCCCCTCATGAGGCGCTGGTACATGTCAGCCGCGCTCGGCAAACCGTAAGGCATGCGAACGTAGCTGTGGGGTGGACCTTCGTAGCGCCCCACTCGTGAGGGCCAGAGGCGCTCCAGGGAGGCGACTTGGTTGAGCCCTGGTACATCGGTGCAGACGCGCAGCCCGCCATCCTCGCCTGGATGGGGGTCCACTGCTGGTAGGCAACGGCCGCCTGTCATGACTCTTGACTCCTGTAGCTCCTAAATGGCCTTGCTGACGAACCCCTGAGGGTCTGGATCTCCTTGCCTTGCTCCTTCTTGAGGGAAACGTGCTTCAAAACATGCCTCCATGTGGTGCCCAAGTGCCTCCCTCGTGACCCTAGCCAGGTCGGTGGCCCTCCAGGGGAGAGCCCCCGAGCCCTGCCTGAGGAGGGCGCCGGGGGCGCTTTCCTATGCGATGGAGGGAGGTTCCCCCTGGGCAGGCGCGGGCCCAGAGGGGCCTGCCTCCCGAGGGGCCGGGCCGGACGATGTCTTCTTCTTCTTGGGGGCGGCCTCGGGAAGCCTCCTGCTTCCGCGATCCGGGTCTTCCAGTGATGCGGCCTGAAAGGCTCGTTCCAGGGAACACACCGCATCCTTCTCTTCACACGGCACCGTGATGACTCCGCCGCTTCCTGGCATCTTGAGGACGTTGTAGCCGTGGTGAGTTACGGCCATGAACTTGGCCAGTGCTGGGTACCCAAGGATTGCGTTGTACGGTAGGCGAATGTGGGCGACGTCGAAGTCGATGAGCTCGGTGCGGTAGTTGTCGCGTGCCCCGAAGGTGACAGGGAGGCGGACCTGCCCAATCGGGACCGTGGAGCTGTCGGTGATACCGGAGAAAGGCTTGGTTGGCTGAAGCTGGCTGTAGGGCACTTGGAGGTTGTTGAACGTCTCCACGGACAGGACGTTGAGCCCTGCCCCTCCATCGATGAGGATCTTGGTGACCACCATGTTGCTAATGATTGGGGAACAAAGCATCGGGAGGACTCCGGCTGTAGCCGCACACTTGAGCTGATCTGCTGAGCTAAACATGATGGCGCACGCCGATCACCTAAGGGGGCGCGTGGCTTCGAGCCTGGGGAGGACTGCATTCACTTCTCGGGCGAACTGCTTGAAGATGCGTTGTGAGGCTGGGGCTTGAGCCCCGCCCAGGATGCAGGCGATCACGCGCGGCTCCTGGAAGCCCCCAGCCTCCTCGTCCTGGTGGTGGTCCTCGTTTCTCCTTGGCTGCGGCGACAACGGTGGGAGGCCTGCGTTGCCTTGCGGGCTATCCTCGCGAGGCTGATCCCTCCAGTCTCCCTCACGAGGTTGATCCCTCCATCCTCTCTCGCGAGGCGGGTCTTGCCAGCGATCCTCGTGAGGTTGGTCGCGCCACCCTTGGCGCGGGCCACGGTCTTCCCAACGTCCTGCGTTCCTCCCTCCTCCTCGACCGTAGCCCCGGTCACCGCGGTCGGGGCGACGACCGATCCTTCCTTCTCGCACGGCTCGGAGTTCTTGACATTCGTTGGTGTTGTGGGTGTTTAGGTCGTGGTACATACAGTACCGGCTGCCCTTGGAAGGTTCGGGATGATCTCTGCCCCACTTGGTGTCTGGTTCTGCCGCGAGCACAGCAGCCCCCTTGCGCTTCACATCCTTGGCCTTGAGCTTCTTCTCCTCTGGGTCTGCGACAGGCAGCTCGAGGAGGGAGAGACGCCCTTCCTCAGCCCTGGCGCACTTGTTCGCCAAGTTGAACAGCTCCAAGGAAGTGCACAGGTCTTCATGCATCGCCAGCTCCTCCTTCATCTTGACGTCGCGCACGCCGTCGGAGAAGGCCGAGATGATGGCCTCCTCGGTCACCTTGGGAATCTTGAGGCGTGCGTTGTTGAAGCGCTGGATGTACTTTTGCAGGGTCTCCCCGGGTTGTTGCTTGATGTGGCGCATGTCGCTCACGGCGGGTGGCCGGCCACGAGTGCCTTGGAAGTTGGCGATGAAGCGGGTGCGCATCTCGTCCCAGGAGGAGATTGTGCCTGGAGCCAGGTTCAGGAGCCAGGTGCGGGCCCCGTCCTTGAGTGCCATGGGGAACCAGTTCGCCATGACCTTCTCGTCTCCGTTGGCAGCTTCGATGCCCAGCTCGTAGAGCTGGGGGAACTCTGTAGGGTCAGCCGTGCCATCGTAGCGAGGAGGCAAGTCTGGCTTGAACTTGCCGGGCCACGCGATGCTGCGTAGTTCGGTGGTGAAGGCGCGGCAACCTTCTGTGGCCACGGGAGGCCTTGGGTGACGGGGAGCTTGGTCTTGCATGTCCCCACGCGCTGGAGCAGGAGGATGGTCGCGACGTGCTGGAGCAGGGAGCGCCCGGGCAGCTTCTGGCGGGCGAGGGACTTCTTGGCAGCTCTATTCTTGCCGCGCTGGCGCCTGACGGAGCGGGTTCCTCCCAGGGGCCACGCGCCTTCGATCCATGGCGTCTTCTTGAGGAGGAGGCGGCCGGGGCACCGCTGGAGCCTCATCGTCCGCGCGGGGCGGGGTGCGGTGCAGCGGAACGGACGGCGCAGGAGAGCCCCCTGCGGCGCGGACGAGCTCGGCAACGCGGTCGAGCCATTGACGGTAGCGCAGGAGCTCGTTTGCCGCGATGAGTGCAGCCCGAGCCTCCATGGGCGCGCGAAGCGCGCGGGACGAAGATCCAGCCGGGGCGAGCGAGGGAGCTGTGGTGCGGCCGTCTTGCCGCACGGACGGATGCTGGGACGATGCTTGCCGCTCGTCCCCCGCCGGGCCGGTGGCGGCGTTGACGGCAGGTGACGGGGAACGGCGTGGATGCCCGCCGACAGGGGCCGTCTGGGCGACGCAGGAAGCGAGTGCGGCCCGGCGCTCGGCGCGGGCCCGGCGAGCGTCAGACATGGGCGAGATGGTCGGAGGAGAACGGGGTGGTGGAAGACGAATTCCGGCGCACCCCTACCCGGCGCGCCAAATGTCGGATTTCGGGTTCCGGCAGACCCTTGAGGTTTGAACACTGGGGTGCGCGCGGAGATTTCGCCTCCTACCTACCTGCACCCCTCCGCCATGCCAGGATCTAAACTATGGAAAGAACGACACAGGAGACACAGGGTTTATACTGGTTCGGGCCACCGTTGTGGTGTAATACCCTACTCCAGTGTGTGGTGTGGTGGATTGCCTCTTGGGCTGATGATGATGAACCAAGGGAGAACAGCCTCGCGAGGGTCTGTTCTTGGCTTGGGCGATGAACTGCTCGGAGGAGTTCAGTCCCCCTTCTCTCTCTCTCCGCCTCCAGCCAACTGACCAAACCCCCTCCCTATGTGGGTGGCTGGTCCTATTTATAGAGGCCCTGGTCCTCTTCCCAAATATCGAGCGGGAAGGGAGCCAACAATGGCGGGCTAATTTGAAGGGGGACAGCAAGTATCAGCTATCCTGACAAAAGTAGTCTTCGCCTGCGCAAAGCTCTGGTGATGACGCCGTCTTGGGCTCCATCATGACCTCCATCTCGTAGTCCTCCTGGTCTTGGTCTCGTTGCACCGAAATGGCAACCTTTGCCTGATGCCTCGGTACTCCGCGGCTGCGCTTGCCCCCTTTGCACCAAAGAGGAAAGGAGGACGCTGCGCGGGCTGGCACCCGCCTGGCGCCCTGAGTCGTCATGGCTTGCGTCACTGGCACCTCGCGAGGTACCCCGCCTTGGTCTCTCCGCCTCCTCGTGAGCCAGCCTAACGAGGCCGTGCCTGAGGAAGCTCCGCGTCGTCCGCCCCGCGAGGCTTGGCCCCTCGCGAGGGTCTTGGGTTTGTGTTGGTGAAGATGGGCCGTGCTGGGCCCCCCTTTGAGCCACGCTGCAGGCCGCAGGCAGGCAAGTCTGGGGACCCCCGTTCCCAGAACACCGACAACCACTCCAAGGAGGAAAAGATATCAGACAACTAAGACCACTTTGGAATAAAGAGGATTTTACCGTGCACTATAATAATGGAAACTATAATGGTTGAAGGCTCTGAAGACTAGGTGAATTTGAAGGCTTTGAAGAATCCCCAGAGTGAAGTGACTTGGAAGGCTCTGAATAGGATCCACTTAAGTTATTCTCGTGCCCTTCTAAATTTCTTTACTGAAGAACCCCTGGCTTACATATTTTATAAGAAGAGCTTCACCCTAAACCAAAGACAATACTACGAAGACTTTTCCTATGATCCACCCTTTTGGAATTTGTCAGACTATTGAAGTTGCCGATACCTGAGATGAAGGTGTGTTAGAGAAATACCGGAACATGGAGCGTTAAGATTCAAGATTTTGGCCGTCAAGAAAACCCCAAGGCAGGAGATATCAACTATGGTATGATAGCCCATGGCCAGGACATGGGCATAAACATGACTATCCATGATGTTACCGCTCGCTATTGCTATTGTCATTGCGCTAAGTTAAGCATACGTTTCTTCAGAAGGATTGGATGACAAGAAGGTTAATGGAGCACATATCAGCAAAAGACGAAGTTTTAAACCTTAGCTGGAGTATCACCAGGATCTAGAGTATTACATCAATAATTTTAAGATGGACCTTCAGGAAGCTGTATTTGACAAGGAAGTATTTTCGTAAAGAACTCAGGACCCAGAAGCTGAAAGTGGCCAAGGTGGAGGAGCAAAACCTCGAGATACCAAAAATCTGTCAGGAACTGAAGGATAGTAGGACCATGGTTCATGCCAAGGATGTTGAAACCCAGAAGTTTGGAACGCAACTCCAGAATATTAAAGGCCGTCACGACAGACTTCGCATCAACAAAGATGACCGGGCAAAAGAACTTGAGAAGGTGTAGCGACCAGACCTCAAACAGTCTGATCTCTATGCTTCAGTGTCATCCCTGGATCAGTAATGCTGACACACACAGTACTTGAAGGATTTATAACAGAGTAGCAATCACACACTTATTACAACGAGTGTCTCAAAAGAGAACTTATTACAAATAATATGGCTTAAGGCCATCTAATTACGATAACAATGGAAGGCTTGGAAGATAAGTGAGGCCATCAACTCCAACGGCATCACTGAGTATAGAACCACGACCTAAAGGCACCTTACTCGTCGTCTGAAAAGTCTGCAACATGAACGTTGCAGCCCGAAAACGGGCCAGCACATGGAATATGCTGGCAATGTAACACATAGAGAGTAATGAACAGAAATAGGCTATACTACATGCATATATGGCTGGTGGAAAGCTCTATGGTTACAGTTTTGCGCAAAGCCAATTTTTCCCTACTGTAAAGGAATAAATTTTATTTAACTATCATGGTAGTTGTTAAACATTGAGAGCATAAACACCCTCTCAATCCCAATTAAACATCATCATTAAAACCCAACAAAATTAATTAAAGTCACATGATGAGATTCACATGATAATCCAAGTACTAGATACTCAAGACGTCCATAACCGGTGAGGGAGTCCTGGATTAGGGGGTGTCCGGATAGCCGGACTATACCTTCGGCCGGACTCCTGGACTATGAAGATACAAGATTGAAGACTTCGTCCCGTGTCCGGAAGGGACTTTCCTTGGCGTGGAAGGCAAGCTTGGCAATACGGATATGTAGATCTCCTACCATTGTAACCGACTCTGTGTAACCCTAGCCCTCTCTGGTGTCTATATAAACGGGAGGATTTTAGTCCGTAGGACGAACAACAATCATACCATAGGCTAGCTTCTAGGGTTTAGCCTCCTTGATCTCGTGGTAGATCTACTCTTGTACTACCCATATCATCAATATTAATCAAGCAGGACGTAGGGTTTACCTCCATCAAGAGGGCCTGAACCTGGGTAAAACATTGTGTCCCCTGCCTCCTGTTAACATCTGGCCTAGACGCACAGTTCGGGACTCCCTACCCGAGATCCGCCGGTTTTGACACCGACATTGGTGCTTTCATTGAGAGTTCCTCTGTGTCGTCACTTTTAGGCCCGATGGCCTCTCCGATCATCAACAGCGATGCGATCCAGGGTGAGACTTTTCTCCCCGTACAGATCTTCGTATTTGGCGGCTTTGCACTATGGGCCAATTCGCTTGATCATCTGGAGCAGATCGAAATCTACGCCCCTGGCCATCAGGTCAGATTTGGAAGTTTGAACTACACGGCCGACATCCGCGGAGACTTGACCTTCGACGGATTCGAGCCACAGCCGAGCGCGTGGCACTGTCACGATGGGCATGATCTAGCTCTGCCACCGAACAGTGCCCTGGAGGCCGCACCCGTGTCCGCTCGGAGCCGATCACACCAATCGAGGATGGGTGGTTAGACACCGCCTCAGGGGCTGCAATCTCTATGGCGATCGAGCCGAACACCAGCCCTATTCTCTGCGAAGCCCGTGACTCCAAGGAGCCCGACTCCTCTCCTGACTCCGAGCCCTCCGCTCCCCTACCGATCGAACCCGATTGGGCGCCGATCATGGAGTTCACCGCCGCGGACATCTTTTAGCACTCGCCCTTCGGCGATATTTTGAATTCACTAAAGTCTCTCTCTTTATCAGGAGAGCCCTGGCCGGACTATGGTCAGCAAGGTTGGGATGCGGATGATGAAGAAATTCAAAGCCCACCCACCACCCACTTCGTAGCCACTATCGATGATTTAACCAACATGCTCGACTTTGACTCCGAAGACATCGACGGTATGGACGCCGATGCAGGAGACGATCAAGAACCAGCGCCTATAGGGCACTGGAAAGCCACCTCGTCGTATGATATATACATGGTGGACACCCCAAAAGAAGGCAATGGCGATGGAACAGCGGAGGATGACCCCTCCAAGAAGCAGCCTAAGCGCCGGCGTCAGCGGCGCCGCTCTAAATCCCACCAAAGCAAAAATGGTGATTCCGGCACGGGAGATAATAACACCCCGGACAGTGCCGAAGACAACCACCTCCAGCAAGATTCAGCATAGGAGGATAGAGAAGCCAGCCCCCATGAGAGAGCGGCAGACAGAAAGGTCAAGGACGATAATTATATGCCTCCCTCCGAAGATGAGGCAAGCCTCGACGATGACGAATTTGTCGTGCCGGAGGATCCCGTCGAACAAGAGCATTTCAAACGCAGGCTTATGGCCACGGCGAGTAGCCTCAAGAAAAAATAGCAACAGCTTAGAGCTGATCAAGATTTGCTAGCCGACAGATGGACCAAAGTCCTTGCGGCCGAAGAGTATGAACTCGAACGCCCCTCCAAGAGCTACCCAAAGCGCAGGTTGCTACCCCAATTAGAGGAGGAAGCACCTAAACCTACATCAGCAACGCATGATGCGGCCGACCGGCCACCCCGTGGCTGCGACAGAGAGCCCTCTCGGTCCTCCACTCAAGCCGCACCCCGGCGCCGCTCAAAAAATACCAAGGCATGGGAAAATGCACCAGACCTGCGAGATATATTGGAGGACAAGGCAAGGCAAACAAGATCGATCTACGGATCACGTGGGCGCCCCACGGCACGAGACGGTACTCGTCACGCCGGATACAGTAAATCCGGCCGGGCCGAACACAGTAGACAAAGCTCGTTTGAGCTGCGTCGTGATATAGCCCAATATAGAGGCGCCGCACACCCACTATGCTTCACAGATGAAGTAATGAATCATCAAATCCCCGAGGGTTTCAAACCCGTGAACATCGAATCATACGATGGCACAACAGATCCTGCGGTATGGATCGAGGACTATCTCCTTCATATCCACATGGCCCGCGGTGATGACCTACACGCCATCAAATACCTCCCACTCAAGCTTAAAGAACCAGCTCGGCATTGGCTTAACAGCTTGCCAGCAAAATCAATTGGTTGTTGGGAGGACCTGGAAGCCGCATTCCTCGACAGTTTCCAGGGCACTTATGTGCGACCACCAGACGCCGATGACCTAAGCCACATAATTCAGTAGCCAGAGGAATCGGCCAGACAATTCTGGACATGGTTCCTAACCAAGAAAAATCAAATCGTCGACTGTCCGGACGCAGAGGCCCTAGCAGCCTTCAAGCATAACATCCGCGACGAGTGGCTTGCATGGCACCTAGGACAGGAAAAGCCTAAATCTATGGCAGCCCTCACGACACTTATGACCCGCTTCTGCGCGGGAGAAGACAGCTGGCTAGCTCGCAGCAATAACATGACCAAGAGCCCTGGTAATTCGGATACCAAGGACAGCAGTGGCAGGTCGCGTCGCAACAAGCAAAAGCGCCACATTAACGACGCAATGCCGAGGATACAACAGTTAATGCCGGATTCAGAGGCTCTAAACCCGGTCAGCGGAAAAAGCCATTCAAAAGAAATACTTCGGGCCCGTCCAGTTTGGACCGAATACTCGACCTCTCATGCCAGATACATGGCACCCCCGAAAAACTAGCCAATCACACCAACAGGGATTGTTGGGTGTTCAAGCAGGCAGGCAAGTTAAATGCCGAAAGCATAGACAATGGGCTGCATAGCGATGATGAGGAGGAGCCCCGGCCGCCGAACAACAGTGGAAAGAAAGGTTTTCCCCCACAAGTGCGGACAGTGAACATGATATATGCAACCCACGTCCCCAAGAGGGAGCGGAAGCGTGCACTAAGGGACGTATACGCGATGGAGCCAGTCGCCCCAAAGTTTAACCCATGGTCTTCCTGCCCGATCACTTTTGATCGAAGGGACCACCCCACTAGCATCCGTCATGGCGGATTTGCCGCGTTGGTTCTAGACCCAATTATTGACGGATGTCACCTCACTAGAGTCCTTATGGACGGCGTCAGCAGCCTGAACCTGCTTTACCAGGATACAGTGCGGAAAATGGGCATCGATCCCTCGAGGATTAAACCCACTAAAACGACCTTTAAAGGCGTCATACCAGGTGCAGAGGCCAACTATACAGGCTCAGTTACACTTGAAGTGGTCTTCGGATCTCCGGATAATTTCCGAAGCGAGGAGTTAATCTTCGACATAGTCCCGTTCCGCAGTGGCTATCACGCACTGCTCGGGCGAACCGCATTTGCTAAATTCAATGCGGTCCGCACTACGCATACCTCAAGCTCAAGATGCCAGGCCCTCGAGGAGTCATCACGGTTAATGGAAACACCGAACGCTCTCTCCGAACGGAGGAGCATACGGCGGCTATCGCAGCGGAAGTACAAAGCAGCCTCTCAAGGCAATTCTCCAGTCCGGCCATTAAATGTCTGGACACCGTCAAGCGCGCCCGGAGTAACCTACAACAAGACCGCCTGGCACGTTTCAAGCAAGCGTAGCAATGCGGCCCCAACCCCAGCCCTCGCGAACTAGCGAAACCAGTGTTGCACATACATAACTACGCTCTAGAAATACCATGGGCACAGGGGGAGGGGAACCATCACGGCACGCCCGAATCGCGGCTTAAACCGCACTAGGGGCTGCCGATTTCTTAATTTTCACTTATTTCAGGACTCCATTCTTTGGCAGGCTTGTCCGGCAGTACAATTGCCGCACAAACGATAGAACCAGGGAAGCAGAAAGCTACGCCGCACTATGGAACTCTAAGGTGGTCTCTATAATGAGCAGCATACCTGTTTCACATACCATTCCGCAGCTCGCCCCTGGAAAGGACACGTTAAATAGTCCCATTTTTTGCTTATCGCACTATTTGTATCGTTCTGCTTTGGTCGCAGCTTTTTAAATAAACAATGCATAGCTTCCGTCTATTATTGCATTACTCTTTTTTACGATTATATGTTCATTAATGACATGTTGCACCCGTACACTTTGGTACGGCCAATACGCCAGGGGCTTAAATACCCCACAATACAATGTGAGAAGTCCGAACACTTTCACAAGTGCGGCACCCTGAACTTATATGATTATATGCATCGGCTCCGAATCATGTCTTGGGTCAATAGTTGGGTTTGCCCGGCTCCTATGTTTTGGTACCTTACGTTCCGTTATATCGGCTAAGGTAGCACTAGGAGAACTACTGTGATTGTGCCCTAGTTGAGCTGGGCTAAGCACCTCAGTAGAGAAAGCTAAAACTGACCGTCATGATGAGGCGAGAGCTGGTCGCTGTTCAAGAGGTTTTCGAGTCCCTAAAGACTTATGCCGCTTAGAGCGAGGAGTCGGCTTTGTCCGGCCTAGGCGTGGATAGCGCCCCGAACTCAGTCTTCCGAACACTAGGGGATTTGCCGAAATTTAAAATTATAGAATTCTATGGCTAAGTGAGAGTGTTCAAGCATTATAGTCCGATTGCCTTGTTCGTTGTGTTGAGCGCCTCCCTCGAAGGACCCAAGAATGGGAAAAAGAGCGCTCATGTTTATCCCGAACACCCCAGCACTCGTGGCATGGGGGCAGAAGCCGATGACTCGCCATCTCTCAAATTTGATAAACGGCCGCACAGAAGGTAATATTTTAAATTCAAAAGCGTTGCTTAGCGCATATGAACAAGTTTTCAGCGTACATGATCACAAATGCGAGTTTACTAAAAAATTACATCTTTGGAGAATTCATCCGCTATAAGGCGGGCACCCTTCAGGACGCCCTCATAATACGCTTCCGGGACGCGATGCTCCTTGCCCGGCGGCGGCTTGTCCTTCACCAGCTTCTCCGCATCAATCTTGCCTAGTGCACTTTAGCACGGGCAAGCGGCCTACGGGCACCTTTGATGCAGACGGAGCGCTTGATTACTTCAAGCCGTGGACAGGCATCCACCAGCTGCCTCACCAGCCCGAAGTAGCTCCCAGGCAGAGCCTCCCCAGGCCAAAGCCGAACTATGAAGCCCTTTATGGCCTGTTCGGCCACCTTGTGGAGCTCGACCATTTGCTTCAGCTGGTCGCTCAAAGGCACTAGGTGTCCGGCCTCAGCATACTGAGACTAGAACACCTTCTTCGTCGATCTCCCCTCCTCGGCTCGGTAGTAGGCGGCGGCATCAGACGCACTGCGTGGCAAATCTGCGAATGCTCCTGGAGAGCTCCGGACTCGGGTAAGTAACAAGTAATTCACCTTCACGTGCTTGCTTTGCATAATGAATGCCTTACCCGCCGCTATCTTCTTCATCGCTTCAATTTCTTGGAGGGCTTTCTGGGCTTCGGCCTTGGCAGACTTCACGCTTTTGAGGGCTGCCGCAAGCTCGGACGCTTGCGTCTTTGAGTCAAGCTCCAAACTCTCGTGTTTTTTAACGAGAGCCTGGAGCTCTTTCTGCACCTCCTCCACCCGCGCCTCCTGCTTCCCTCTCTCTATGCGCTCCACGGCCGTTCTGTTTTCGGCCTCGGACAGTGCTTGCTTAAGGGTTGCCACCTCGGTCGTGGCCCCTATAATAGCACGTTGATCCTGTCATTTTTTGCAACCACATCTTCTCTATATACTTGCGCAAGGTATTACTTACCTTCCTTCTCCTCGAGTGGCCTCTTGGCATGGCCGAGCTCGTTCTCGGACCGCGCGAGGTTTTGCTTCAGCGTATCCACCTCCGCAGTCAGTGCGGCGGAGGCCAGCAGTGAAGCCTGCATACGCATATTGACTTGATTATGTTAGACTCCTGCGAATGTTATTAGATCCTCTATTCGGCTTTTCTTTCCAAACGCCGAACAGAGCATCAGGGGCTACTGTCTATGCGGTAATATTTTTTTTACATATTCTTCACTTACCTCAAAGCCTGTTAGAAGGCTGGCACAGGCTTCAGTCAGTCCGCTCTTGGCGGACTGAACCTTCTGGATCACCGCACTCATAATAGTGCGGTGCTCCTCATCGATGGAGGCGCTGTTAAGCACCTCCAGCAAATTGTCCAGTGCCTCTGGTTGGACGGAGGTCGCCGGCTCGGTAGGCTTGCTCCTCTTGGAAGGAGGCTTCCTACCAGAGTCCAAAACCGTTGAAGGTTCCGGTGCGGTGTCCGGCTCAAGGCCGGACTTGGAGCCCTTGGGGGTTTTATCCCCTTTGCGCCTGGAGTCCAGGAGGTCACCTTGCGGCGCCTCCAGGACTACCTTCTCCTGGCTTGGAACCTATTGGGACAGCACCTCGGCGTCGTCCGTAGGGTGGGGGGAGGCAGCCGTCGGAAGCGAATTCACATCCGACGAATCCAGGGAACCGCTCGACGACACGTCGAGCCGGTCTTTGGGTGGACTGCATAAACATGTTCGACATAAGGAAAAACTGTGCAATGGAGGAATACTATGAATCACACTGGTATCCGGATACTTACGATTTCACCAGGGGCTTGGCCCTGAGTGGCCACTCCTCTTCGTCGTCAGCGGCGTTGGTGGAGTAGTACGGAGGAAGGGTTTTCCCCTTCTTGGACCCTTCGGCCTCCCCAGTTGGGGCAGCCTTCCTTTTCTTCCCTTCCCCCACTGGAGGGGGAGAGGTCTCTTCTTCCTCCTCCTCGTCTTCATGGGAGGAGTGCGTCTTGGAGTCGTCGGATGATGAATCCGACACCGCCAGGCGCCGGGCACTCTTTCGAGTCCCCGTGGCCTTCTTCTTGGCCTTCTTCTTGGCCTTCTTCTCCGGCACCACATAGGGTGCCGGAACCAGCAGCCTCGCCAAGTGAGCGTCCGCTGGGCCTTCGGGCAAAGTAGCCGGACAGTTGATCTGTCCGGACGTCTCCTGCCAATCCTGTCAAAGGTAAGGGAGCTTAGACCCCGCATGGAGTCAAACTATGAAAAACTAATACCCTGTAAAAGGTAAAGACAGCTCACCGCACGAGCGTGACGCTGCGTGCTGAATCCGCGATCCTCGGTAGCGGATGCGGGGGCCTCGACGCCCTTGAAAAGCACCTTCCAGGAATCTTCGTACGTCGTGTTGAAGAGCCTGCTCAGAGTTCGGTGCTGCGCCGGGTCGAACTCCCACAGGTTGAAAGCCCGTTGTTGACACGGGAGGATCCGACGGATGAGCATAACCTGGACTACGTTGACAAGTTTGAGCTTCTTGTCCACCAGGGTTTGGACGCATGTTTGGAGTCCGGTCAGCTCTCCTTTTTTACCCCACGACAGGCCCGTCTCTTTCCAGGAGGTGAGCCGCGTAGGGGGTCCGGATCAGAACTCGGGGGCTGCGACCCATTCAGGGTCGCGCGGCTCGGTGATGTAAAAGCACCCCGATTGCCACCCCTTTAGGGTCTCCATGAAGTAGCCCTCGAGCCATAGGACGTTGGGCATCTTGCCCACCATGGCGCCTCCGCACTCCGCCTGGGTGCCGCGCACCACCTTCGGCTTGACATTGAAAGTCTTGAGCCATAGGCCGAAATGGGGGCGTATGCGGAGGAAGGCCTCGCACACGACGATAAACGCCGAGATGTTGAGGACAAAGTTTGGGGCCAGATCGTGGAAATCCAGGCCATAGTAGAACATGAGCCCCTGGACAAATGGGCGGAGAGGGAAGCCCAGTCCATGGAGGAAATGGGGGAGGAACACCACCCTCTCATGGGGCCTAGGGGTGGGGATGAGCTGCCCCTCTTCGGGAAGCCGGTGCGCAATGTCGTTAGACAAGTATCCGGCCTTCCTCAGTTTTTTGATGTTTCCCTCCGTGACGGAGGAGACCATCCACTTGCCTCCCGCTCCGGACATGACTGGAGAAGGTTGAGGTGGGGTGTGCTGACTTGGGCGCTGGAGCTTGAGTGCGCGAAAATGGATAGGCAAAGGAGGAAGAAGGCGTGGATGAAAAGTTGGATCCTTATCCCCTTATATGGGTAGACGCGACTATGCGTCCCCACCAGCCTGGTAAAACTCGCTTATCTCCCGAGCGCCATAATCAATGGCGCGGTTGGGTTACCCACGCCCGTATTGATGAGAATCTCGGAATAAGGGGACACGATCTCTGCTTTGACAAGACGTGCCAAGGAAACCGCCTTGCTAAGCGTGCTGAGGTGGGGCAGTAAAATGATTCAAATAAAGACTTGGCCGTGGTGTGATGTCACGCTACGGAATACGTCAGCAGATTAGATTTCCGTAAATATTGTTCTCTCTATGGCAATATGTGGAAATTTATTTTGCAGAGTCGGACACTACCTTTGTGTTCAAAATCTTCTATGAAGTACTTGGAGGAGGAACCCGCCTTGTAATGCCGAAGACAATCTGCGCGCCAGACTCGTCGTCATTGAAGCCTGGTTCAGGGGCTACTGAGGGAGTCCTGGATTAGGGGGTGTCCGGATAGCCGGACTATACCTTCGGCCGGACTCCTGGACTATGAAGATACAAGATTGAAGACTTCGTCTCGTGTCCGAAAGGGACTTTCCTTGGCGTGGAAGGCAAGCTTCGCGATACGGATATGTAGATCTCCTACCATTGTAACTGACTCTGTGCAACCCTAGCCCTCTCCAGTGTCTATATAAACCGGAGGGTTTTAGTCCGTAGGACGAACAACAATTGTACCATAGGCTAGCTTCTAGGGTTTAGCCTCCTTGATCTCGTGGTAGATCTACCCTTGTACTACCCATATCATCAATATTAATCAAGCATGACGTAGGGTTTTACCTCCATCAAGAGGGCCCGAACCTGGGTAAAATATTGTGTCCCCTGCCTCTTGTTACCATCCGGCCTAGACGCACAGTTCGGGACCCCCTACCCGAGATCCGCCGGTTTTGACACCGACAACCGGGGACACGGCTAACCATGATTAGTTTATACACTCTCCAGAGGTTTGCGCACTTTTCCCCACAAGACTCGATCTCCTCCGGGAATCTCGCACCACATGGTGTTTGAGAAACGGATGACCGAGACATAGTCTTTCGGAAGCGCTAGCACCTTACGATCGGGTAGACCGTTACACCTACTTTCCCCTACATCTGCTAGTCTACCACTGTAAGAGTTCGCACGACTTAATCAACTATGCTAGAGCCCATAGTAGCTTGTGGCTGCACATGGAAGTTTCTAGCATGAATAATCTCATGATCCCTTTGAGCCTGGGTGGCGGCCCATAAAGAAAAACAGGTAATCGCTGGAATACCCAGGTGCATCAATCCACCCAGATGTGTCTTAAAGTTGCCACCTTAAATAAACCATTAATTAACAATCTCACCTGTGTCATGGATACACTCACCGAATCCACGTCTACTAGCATAGCATGGCATAAGAAAATATAGAAGTAACTCCCAAGGGTTTGATAATAAAACAGGTAATAGGTACTACCTCATCTACTTTCTGAAAACCCACAATTTAATTAGATCCTAATCATGCAATGTTTGAGGATTGATTTAATGCAATAAAACTATGTAGTAAGAGGTATGATCAAAGTGTTACTTGCCTTGCTGATGATCCGCGGAACCTAGAGATTCGAAGTAGCAAGCGGCACACTCCAGGTACTCTAACGCAAACAAACACACAAGCAAACAATAAGTACTCATCTAATGCACAGGTAAAACTCAAATAAGAGATCTAACCAGAAACTTCAACTTAAGAACTCCGGTTTGCAAAAAGAATCAAATCAAACGAAGCAACGAAAGTCAAACAGCGAAAGAAACAGGCTTCGTTTACTAATCTGGGTCTAAGTCAAATTTTACAGGAGCAAAAATTTGTTTGAGTTGGTTAAACGGAAAGAGGGTTTCGAGACGAAACTCTAGGCGCTTGAATCGCCTGATTCCGATAAACGAGTGAAAAGTTAAACTAAAACGAAAATCGGATGAGGAATCGCGACCAGAAATAATCGCGGAAAATCCGAGAAAAAGAGAAAACGATGAACAGGCTAACGAACGAACATTCGCTGTCTGTGGCTAAACGATGAAAACCGTTCGTTAAAATGAACGTACGGACGAACGTCCGCTATTTAACCGAACCGAAAAGAAAACCGATCTAAAAAACTGGAACTAGGGTTACGAACTAAAACCAATTGGTTTTAAAAAAACCGGTGGCTACCACGTGGAATGGGTCCGCGGCGGTGGCGCACTCCGGCGGTGAGTCGGTGGCGGGCGGGCGGCGGATCGGCAGGCGGCGGCAGCGGTAGCGGCGCGACGAGGCGGCACGGCGGCCGCGCGGATTGAGGCGCGGCGGCGGGCTAGGGCTGACGGGGCGGCGGCTTGGGCTGGGGCTTGCTTGGGCCTCGGCCTCGCCTCTTAAAGGGGCCAGCCGGGCGGTGTCCTAGCCGGATACGACCCGGTAAGGTCGGTTCGTTTTTTTAAATAGTTTCACACAGAAAAACTAATAAAAGAAATACTAAAAGGACTTCAAAAATCTCGAAATAAATTTTCCCCGACTTCTAAAATCAAGCCGGACAAGATGAACATTTATTTGGGGCCCAAATGCAATTTTGAAAAACGCGCATTTTTCCTAAATTCAAATAAAACAGCGAAAAACTCCAAAATAAAATTCTTATTTGATTTTTTTATTAAATCCTCAATATTCCTTTAATTTGGGAAAGTCATTCTATTCCCTCTCACTTATTTTTATAATTGGAATTATTGAAGATGAAATAATTAAATCAAATGATCCTATTTTCAAAATTTGAGAAAACCCCAAATATGAAAATAACGAAATCCCCAACTCTCTCCACGGGTCCTTGAGTTGCGTAGGATTTCTAGGATCAAAACAAAATTGCAAATAAAATATGATATGCAATGATGATCTATGTATAACATTCCAAATTGAAAATTTGGGATGTTACAAACCTACCCCCCTTAAGATGAATCTCGCCCTCGAGATCCGGGTTGGCTAGAAAATAGGTGAGGGTGGTCCTTCAGCAAATCTTCCTCTCGCTCCCAGGTGGCTTCAACCTCGGTGTAGTGGCTCCACTGAACTTTACAAAACCTGATAAACTTGCCGCGGGTGACTCGACTGGCATATTCGAGAATCTTGACTGGTTTCTCCTCGTAGGTCAAATCACTATCCAACTGAATCGCTTCCAGCGGCACTGTATCTCTTAGTGGTGTACCAACCATCTCTGCGTGGCACATTTTCTACTGGGAAATGTGGAACACATCGTGAACTCCTGACAATCCTTCGGGCAACTCCAACTTGTAAGCAACTTCTCCCATATGCTCCAAAACTTTGTAGGGTCCCACAAAACATGGCGCTAATTTTCCCTTAACTCCAAAGCGCTTAATTCCTCGAAGTGGGGATACACGAAGATAAACTCTGTCTCCGACTTCGTAAACTGTCTCCTTGCGTTTAGAATCTCCATAGCTCTTCTGCCTGGACTGGGCTACCTTGAGCCTATCGCGAATCAACTTCACTTTCTGTTCAGACTCCTTAATCAAATCTGGTCCAAACAACTGGCGGTCTCCAACTTCATCCCACAACAATGGTGTTCTGCACCTTCTTCTGTACAAGGCTTCAAAAGGGGCCATCTTCAAACTAGATTGATAACTATTGTTGTAAGAGAACTCCGCATATGGCAAGTTGTCATCCCAACTAGATCCATAATCTAGCGCACAAGCTCTCAGCATATCCTCCAAAATCTGATTGAATCTCTCGATCTGTCCATCGGTTTGCGGATGAAAAGTTGTACTGAACTCTAGCCTGGTACCCAAAGTTTCGTGCAACTGATTCCAGAACTTTGAGGTAAACTGGGTTCCTCTATCTAATACAATGCTCCTCGGAACTCCATGCAGACATATGATCCTGGTCATGTATATCTTTGCCAACTTAGCACTGGTGTAAGTGGTCTTTACTGGGATGAAATGAGCTACCTTCGTCAAGCGATCGACTACAGCCCCTATCGAGTCATAGCCTGAGTGAGTCCTGGGTAATCCCGTGATAAAATCCATGCCTAGCTTATCCCACTTCCATTCGGGTATCGGCAATGGCTGTAGCAATCCTGCTGGCTTCTGATGCTCTACCTTTACTCTCTAACATACATCACAAACGGCTACATACTCTGCAATACCCTTCTTCATTCCGGTCCACCAAAAAGTGACGTTCAAATCCAAATACATGTTGGTATTTCCTGGGTGAATCGAGTACGGCGAATCATGGGCCTCTTGCAAAATTAACTTCCTGATCTCCGGGTCATTGGGCACATAAACACGGTCCTCCAACCATAAGGTATCGTGTTCATCCTCACGAAATCCTTTAGCTTTTCCCTTGCTCATTTTCTCTTTAATAGAGGCAATCTCCTTGTCGGTCTTCTGAGCTTCTCTAATCTTATCCATCAGAGTAGACTGAATCTCCAATGCTGCTACATAGCCTCTCGGAACTATCTCCAAACATAGCTCACGAAGATCCTCGGCTAACTCCTTTGGTAACTCTCCGGTCATTAGTGTGTTGACATGGCTCTTGTGGCTCAACACATCGGCTACTACGTTAGCCTTTCTGGGGTGATAATGCAATCTCATGTCGTAATCCTTGATGAGCTCCAACCATCTTCTTTGCCTGAGATTCAACTCCTTCTATGTGAAAATGTACTTCAAACTCTTGTGATCCGTGTACACCTCACAATGGTTTCCAATGAAAAATGTCTCCAAGTCTTCAATGCGTACACTACGGCTGCTAACTCCAAATCATGTGTAGCATAATTCAACTCATGGGGCTTAAGCTGTCGTGAAGCATACGAAACAACTCTTCCCTCCTGCATAAGCACTGCTCCAAGTCCTCGATGTGAAGCGTCGCAATACACCTCATAATCCTTGCGCTGATCTGGCAGAATCAACACTGGCGAGGTAACCAGACGTTTCTTCAACTCCTGGAAACTGGCCTCACATTCCTCAGTCCAATTGAACTTGGTATCCTTCTTCAACAACTCCGTCATAGGTTTTGCAATCTTCGAGAAATTTTAAATGAATCTACGGTAGTATCCTGCGAGTCCAAGAAAACTCCGGATCTCTCCAACTGTTGTTGGGGCTTCCCAATTTGTCACATTGACAACTTTGGTGGGATCTACTACTATTCCTTCTCTGGATATAACATGTCCGAGGAATCCAACTTCCTTCAACCAAAACTCACATTTGCTGAACTTGGCGTATAACTGATGTTCCCTGAGCTTACCAAGTACCAAACGCAAATTTTTTCTTTATGTTCTTCTTCATTCTTCGAGTAAACCAGTATATCATCAATGAACACTACGACGAACTTATCCAAAAACTCCATAAACACTTTGTTCATCATGTTCATAAAATAAGCAGGTGCGTTAGTCAGACCAAATGACATAACGATATACTCATACAGCCCATACCTTGTGGTAAAAGCTATCTTAGGTATGTCCTGCTCTCGAATCTTCAACTGGTGGTATCCTGATCGCAAATCGATCTTGGAAAATACCTTAGCTCCTTGCAATTGGTCAAACAAATCATTGATCATCGGTAGTGGGTACTTATTCTTGATCGTCACTTCATTCAATCCTTGATAATCAACAACCATCCTTAATGATCCATCCTTCTTTTCCACTAGAAGTACTGGTGATCCCCAAGGTGACGAACTTGGGCGAATATATCCCTTGTCCAGTAACTCCTTAATCTGCTTCTTAATCTCCTCCAAATCCTTTATAGTCATTCTATACGGTCTCTTAGATATTGGTCCTGTGCCTGGCAAAAGCTCAATCAAAAACTCAATGTCTCTATCCGGTGGCATGCCGGGCAATTCTTCTGGAAATACATCCAGAAAATCCTTTACCACTGGTACTTCCTCCTGTACAACTCCTGATAGGGAATTTACTTGTGTCCTCTTCGGCCCATGCCGTGACACATACTTGATCCTTCTTCCTTCTGGGGTGGTAAGCAAAATCGACTTACTGGCGCAATCGATGTTTCCTCCATACATCGATAGCCAACCCATACCCAGAATTACATCCAAACCTTGCGATTCCAAAATGATTAAATCCGAGGGAAACACATGCCTACCTATACTCAATGGCACTTGAAAACATCCTTTACTAGCCATATACTCCGCTCCTGGTGAGCTTACTAACATAGGTGTTCTAAGAACCTTGGTGGGCAGTTTATACTTATCCACGAACCCCCTTGATATGTATGAATGCGATGCACCAGTATCAAAAAGGACGATGGCAGTAAATGACTTAACCAAAAACTTACCTATTACTGCATCTGGCTGGGCTTCAACCTCCTCCACGTTAACGTGGTTCACCTGTCCCTTGTTGAAAGGGTTCGGCTTCTTCCCAGAGCTTCCATTGCCATTTCCATTCTGGGTTTCAGAACATTCATTGGCATAATGTCCGGTCTTCTGACACTTATAACAAGTGACTTGGCTCAGGTCTCTCTTGGCTGGGGTTGATGGGTTGGTACGGTTCTGACTGTTGCTTCCCCCATTCCCATTACCGTTCTTGGGGCCATTATGATTATGCGAACTTCCTCCTCCATGGGTATGCTGAAAATGTCCTCCCGTTTTCAGGGTAAAACGTGGCTTCTACTGAGCTCCCGAGTTGTACTTCCCTTGTCCATACTTCCTCTTGCGGTTCTATATCTGCTGCTGCTTCCCTTCAATCATAAGAGCACGATCTACCAGTTCCTGGTAGTTGTTGAAACTTGCTACCATCAACTGCATGCTCAACTCATCATTCAGCCCTTCCAAAAACTTCTCCTGCTTAGCTACATCCGTAGCAACGTCATTCGGGGCATAACATGCTAACTTACTAAAGTCATCCACGTATTGGCCAACTGTCCACCCTCCTTGGCGCAAGTTGCAAAACTCACGCTTCTTCATGGCCATAGCTCCTTCTGAAACATGGGCAGTACGGGAAGCCTGCTGAAATTGGTCCCATGTCACTGTGGCTATAGGGTAGGTGACAGTGTAATTCTCCCACCATGATGCCGCTGGTCCATCCAACTGGTGTGCGGCAAAACGCACCTTCTCAGCATCTGTGCATCCTGTAGTGGTTAACTCCCTTCCAATCTTGCGGAGCCAATCATCTGCTACTATAGGCTCGGTGCTACTGGAGAACACCGACGGATTCAGTCTAAGGAAATGGGTTAAGTGATCAACAAGTGGTGGTGGTGGTGGGTTGTTGTTGTTGTTGTTGTTCCCCTGATTTTGATTCTGGACAAGCAACTGCATCAACGCATTCTGCTGCTGGATCAACTGAGTGAGCTCCGGTGGGAAGGCAAATCCATTGTCACATCTCGGAGGCATCTGATGGGTTTAGAGGGGAGAGATTAGAATAGAATGAGGTCTAATGAGAAAGCACTAGCCATATGCACATGAGACAAACACAAACATTTCACTCAATCAATCAATCAAGCCATACAACCGGTCTATCTATCGCAAAAGTGCTTGGACTACTGTATTTACATGGTGGAATACTACTACTGGTGTGGTGGTCTACTAGAAATATTCCTCGGTTGCAGACTCCATGATATCTGCTCCAGCTTCGTCTTCATAGTCATCATCGCTCAGGTCAGAGTCGGTGTTGTCGATGATGATGTAGTCTTCCGGGCGAATCTCCTTGGGTTCTTCGTCTTCTTCTACTGGTGTGGGGTCTCCCATGAATATTCCGATCTTCTTAATCAGGTCATCATTCTTCTCCACTAGTACGACGATTTCCTCCTCATAATCTTCACGTGTAGCCTTGAGTTCTTCCTCCAGTTTCGTGATTCTTGTCATCGCCTTCTTCAGATCTATCATGCCTACGCACATCTGGTTCTCCTGACGTCGAATGTGCTGGTTTAACTCCTGGATAAAAGTTGCGATTGATCTATCCTTCTTGGTGCTGATCATCTCCCAGTGCTCATCTTAGCGCCCACAAATCTGGTAGATAGTATCCTTGAGATCATTGCGGTAAACTTCTCCAATACGTCCCATGGTGATGTGGGCTGCCATGCTCTTTCCTAGACTCCAGGTTGGTGCATCAAAGGAAAACTCTATAGGCTCGGTGACTGGTGCGAACGTCCTTCCTGGAACTTGAACTTGAATCATCCAGCGCTCCTCCTTGGGTAAATTGGCGTTGTAGGTCCCGGTGAAGCTTGGTACTCCGATGTTCAGGTACTTAGTGACTTCCTTCAGGGGGCGTCCAAAGGGTGTATCTTCATCCAGTTGCGTGAACTTGTTCCTTGCATCCGCCATCCTAAAAGAGTAGAAAAGATGAGGATTCAGAAATGAGAAGAGTGAGTAGTGATCTAGGGATTTAGCTTAGTGGTCGTGTCCTACAGTCAGCGTGTGCTCTGATACCATCTTGTAGCGACCAGACCTCAAACAGTCTGATCTCTGTGCTTCCGTGTCATCCCTGGATCAGTAATGCTGCCACGCACAGTACTTGAAGGATTTATAACAGAGTAGCAATCACACACTTATTACAACGAGTGTCTCAAAAGAGAACTTATTACAAATAATATGGCTTAAGGCCATCTAATTACGATAACAGCGGAAGGCTTGGAATATAAGTGAGTCCATCAACTCCAACTGCATCACTGAGTATAGAACCACGACCTAGAGGCACCTTACCCATCGTCTGAAAAATCTGCAAAATGAACGTTGCAGCTCGAAAACGAGTCAGCACATGGAATATGCTGGCAATGTAACACATAGAGAGTAATGAACAGAAATAGGCTATACTACATGCATATATGGCTGGTGGAAAGCTCCATGATTACAGTTTTGTGCAAAGCCAATTTTTCCCTACTCCAAAGGAATACATTTTATTTAACTATCATGGTAGTTGTTAAACATTGAGAGCGTAGACACCCTCTCAATCCCAATTAAACATCATCATTAAAACCCAACAAAATTAATTAAAGTCACATGATGAGATTCACATGATAATCCAAGTACTAGATACTCAAGACGTCCATAACCGGGGACACGGCTAACCATGATTAGTTTATACACTCTGCAGAGGTTTGCGCACTTTTCCCCACAAGACTCGATCTCCTCCGCTGGGATTCTCGCACTACATGTTGTTTGAGAAACAGATGACCGAGACATAGTCTTTCAGAAGCGCTAGCACCTTACGATCGGGTAGACCGTTACACCTACTTTCCCCTACATCTGCTAGTCTACCACTTTAAGAGTTCGCACGACTTAATCAACTATGCTAGAGCCCATAGTAGCTTGTGGCTGCACACGGAAGTTTCTAGCATGAATAATCTCATGATCCCTTTGAGCCTGGGTGGCGGTCCATAAAGAAAAACAGGCAATTGCTGGAATACCCAGGTGCCTCAATCCACCCAGATGTGTATTAAAGTTGCCACCTTAAATAAACCATTAATTAACAATCTCACCTCTGTCATGGATACACTCACCCAATCCACGTCTACTAGCATAGCATGGCATAAGCAAACGTAGAAGTAACTCCCAAGGGTTTGATAATAAAACAGGTAATAGGTACTACCTCATCTACTTTCTGAAAACCCACAATTTAATTAGATCCTAATCATGCAATGTTTCAGGATTGATCTAATGCAATAAAACTGGGTAGTAAGAGGTATGATCAAAGTGTTACTTTCCTTGCTGATGATCCGCGAAACCTAGAGATTCGAAGTAGCAAGCGGCGCACGTCGGGTACTCTAACGCAAACAAACACACAAGAAAACAATAAGTACTCATATAATGCATAGGTAAAACTAAATAAGAGATCTAACCAGAAAGTTCAACTTTAGAACTCCGGCTTGCAAAAGGAATCAAATCAAACGAAGCAACGAAAGTCAAACAGCGAAAGAAACAAGCTTTGTTTACTAATCTGGGTCTAAGTCAAATTTTACAGAAGCAAAAACTTGTTTGAGTTGGTTAAACGGAAAGAGGGTTTCGAGACGAAACTCTAGGTGCTTGAATCGCCTGATTCCGATAAACGAGCGAAAAGTTAAACTAAAACGAAAATCAGATCAGGAATCACGACCAGAAATAATCGCGGAAAATCCGAGAAAAAGAAAAAACGACGAACAGGCTAACGAACGAACGTTCGCTGTCTACGGCTAAACGATGAAAACCATTCGTTAAAACGAACATATGGATGAACGTCCGCTATTTAACCGAACCGAAAAGAATACTGATCTAAAAAAAGGAACTAGGGTTACGAACTAAAACCGATTGGTTTAAAAAAAACCGGCGGCTATCTCGTGGAACGGGTCGGCGGCGGCGACGCACTCCAGCGGCGAGTCGGCGGTGGGCGGGTGGCAGATCGACGCGGGGCGGCGAAGCGGCGACAGCGGCAGCGGCGCGGCGAGGTGGCGGCGCGGATCGAGGCGCGGCGGCGGGCTAGGGCTGACGGGGCGGTGGCTTGGGCTGGGGCTGGCTCGGGCCTCGGCCTCGCCTCTTAAAGGGGCCAGCCGGGCGGTGTCCTAGCCGGATATGGCCCATTTAGGTCGGTTCTTTTTTTTAAATAGTTTCACACATAAAAACGAATAAAAGAAATACTAAACAGACTCCAAAATCCCGAAATAAATTTTCCCCGACTTCTAAAATCAAGCCGGACAAGGTGAACATTTATTTGGGGCCTAAATGCAATTTTGAAAAATGCGCATTTTTCCTAAATTCAAATAAAACAGCGAAAAACTCCAAAATAAAATTCTTATTTGATTTGTTTATTAAATCCTCAATATTCCTTTAATTTGGGAAAGTCATTTTATTCCCTCTCACTTATTTTTATAATTGGAATTATTGAAGATAAAATAATTAAATCAAATGATCCTATTTTCAAAATTTGAGAAAACCCCAAATATGAAAATAATGAAATCCCCAACTCTCTCCATGGGTCCTTGAGTTGCGTAGGATTTCTAGGATCAAACCAAAATTGCAAATAAAATATGATATGCAATGATGATCTATGTATAATATTCCAAATTGAAAATTTGGGATGTTACAGAAGGACAAGCACGATTGGAAGAAGCCCATCGGAGATATGAACAAGACTCGAAGAGTTTGGAGACTTTGAAGATTTATTGACCTTTACAAGACTAAACCACTGTTATATACCTACATTCAATGTTGGGGATATCGCTTATCAGGAACTTATCGGTCGACTCATGATAAGGGGTAAATCGGCCAGTTTATCGGCAAATCGGCTGATTTATCGTCATATCGGTTGATTTATCGGCCGATATATCTTATCGGTCAGACAGTGGTAAGCGATAAATGGGCCGATTTATCAGAATATCGGAAGATATCTTGAACAGTGCCTACATTAGATGAGACGATTGTGAGCTGTCATTTTTTTTGATGTTTTTCCGACAGCCACAAAATAAAATATGTCTCTTCAAAATTATTGTTTGTATTGTGTGTATCCCCCTCTATCTCTCTTATCTTACCCCAAAACTCTTGGACCAATAGAGGATGAATGGAGATGAACTCACCTTTCTGGGACCGATAACTCAATTGGAGACGGACCGATGTATTTAGAACATGGAGGATCACATGAAGAATAACACTAGCCGGGAAGGATATGGACCAGCATGCTCTTTAATGCTTTGAAAGAGGTGTTGCTACTTGGTGGAGGATGTACCAAACCATCAATGGATGGCAAGGAGTAACCACTTGGAAGGAATTTAAGTTGACTCTGCAAAGGTCTCGTCTTGTGTCCCAGAAATTGAAGCCTTATGGAAATGATATGAAGAAACCTTGTGCATGAAAGCTCTGTGGAGAAATAGGACACAACCATAAAGAACACAAGGATGAATGCCCTCATTGTGAAGAAATTCACCCAGCTGAAGAATGCCCAACTAGGCAGATTGCTTGTTTCTTGTGTGAAGGGACTACCCACTACCCTGCTCAGTGTCACATTTACCCCATGGTACAAAGAACCGTACAACAGAAGAAAGAAGCAATGAAATGAGCCCTCATGGAAATTTTACAAGAACCTGTGATGAAGGAAGAGGTGTAGGACACACCCGAAGAAGACCCAATTAAACCCTGCACCAAGTCGTGCTATTCTTGTGGAGAAGAAGGACACATCTCCCAGAATTGTCTGAATGGGGACCTAGTAGAATTCCCAGTAGAGGAAGTAGAGTATGACCCACAAGAAATAGAAGCCCTGATTGGAATGGAAAAGTCCAGGAAGAGAAATAGACTGAATTCCAAGAAGGACCTGAGTCATATCACCTGTTTTAGGTGCAAGGAGTCAGGGCACTACTTCAGCGGTTTCCCCAAAAAAGGAAGCCGAGGACCCAAGGAGGCTTTGAAATCACAAGGAAACCTCGAGACTTGTCAAAAGTAATATGTTTCAGTTGTAATGAAGTAGGGCACTTTGCTAGATATTGTCCCAATGAGAAGGAGGCTTGTGCTAAATAGTTGAGTTTGCAACAAAAGAAATATAGTAGTAGTAGCAGGAACAATTCTTTTATATTGAGGTGTTGAGTTGAGGCATGTAATGGAAATGCAGGAGATTGTAAGAATTTGAGGATCAATAAAGTTAGCATCGTTGGTACTGATTTGGATTTTATGAGTAGTTACTCTATGACGAAGGATTTTGACCATTTTTGAGGATATGGGAAATATGGTCTATGGAAGATTTGTGCATTTTAAGGGTGGTAGTACCCTATGAGGACACTTGACCTTTGGAAAGGATTATGATATTCCACTAAGTGGACTTTGGACAAAATATGTACGAGTTTTATCTCGATATGTGGGATATCCCAAGAATAATAAGGGATGAAGTATTATTGGACATAAAGGAGGTATAATGTTGGTAATATGGAGCAATTTTAACTCCATGAGGAGTCTGAGTAATCATGTCTTAGTTTGGTACCAATAGAAGGAAAGGGAGACAATATAATTGGATGGAATTAAGAATGCTTGGAAGCTAGATGTTGGAATAACGAGCAGTTGCCCCGATGATGATTTCAAGGTTTACAAGTGATGAGATGGGCCATAACCCACAGGCCCCAGGACCTGGCAAGAAGCAAGAACACTCTTGCTGAAGGAAAAACCCTGGAGGAAGTTTACGACTTTATCAACATACGATCTTATAGGAGTAACGCAAAACCTGAGAGTTGTGAAGGAACGATAGATGTTTGTTTGGCTTGCAGAATCCGTGGATTTATCCAAACTCAGTTCGTCAAGAAGAGAAATTCTGCAATGCTTGTGAGGATGACCGAGTGATAGAATGCGAGATTCACTAAACCATGTACAAGGTAATGATTTGGGTGCGGGATGGATTGATCACCATACCGACTTACTCTTATTATTCGCCTTGCTATATGGGATGGTAAATCTGAGTGACTTACCCATAGTAGAGCGACGATGATCAAAACCTTGTTTAAACCTTAGAATGGTATGACAATATTTTCCCCTTGTACAGGGCAGCTGTGCCCATCGTAGGTCATACGGTGAGGTTCAACCGAGACCCATTTCTTGCAGGAGAACCCGTAAATGGTTGACCACCATGAGATATCGATAGTTTTTTAGTATTGGCGCCAGACCTGTCAGCTAAGAAGACTCAGTCATAGAATAACCTTACCATGATGGAAGGACATAAGAATTGAGGTAAAGGTTATGCCACTACCGGAAGAGCAGCGTAGGAATTTTCCTGAGAATCTGAGGTGATCGACACTGCCAACAAAAGGATTGAGTATATGAGTTTTGATGGAACCGTAACGTTGCTTCTAGGGGTGGTAGCACCCCAGACCCCCTCCTGCGACAATCGGTGGATTTTGAGGAGACCCCAAACCCTAACCTATTTCTTGCTAGCCTCTCCGAATCTCGAGGACGAGATTCATTTTAAGGGTGGTAGGTTTGTAACATCCCAAAATTCTAAATTTTGGAATGTTATATTAAATAAATAGTTTTGATAGATTGTTTGATTTGTGGTGTGGTTGCTTGAGTGCAATTGAGTGAAATTTGAAACTTTTGAAAGTTAAATGATAGGGAATAAAAGGACTTTCCCAAACTTCCACTTTGCATTTTGCTCTCCATGAATTCAAAAGCTTTTCATCACAAAACCCTCGAGAGAAGATGACATGACTTCTTCCATTTAAATAAATGTAAGGGGTTTTGAGAAGATTTAAATTTTATTTGGACATATTTTTTTCCAATTCAGAAACTTTAAGCAACTCAATGATTTTCATGAGAGAAGATAAAATGACTTTTTCAAATCATATGAAATATGAGTTGGGAGTTTAAAAGAATCAAATTGAAAGTCCCTTTTTGAAATTATTCTCATTTTGGAGTTATTTGGATTTTATTCAAATTATTTTTCTCCAAAAATAAAATATAGGGAAATTAGGGTAAAATGATTCCCTACATTAGAAAATTGGAGAGAAATAAATTTGAATTCATTTTGTTATTTTTAAAATGATTTTTATGAGGTTTTATTGCAGCAGTAGCACTGCAGGATTTATTTGAATTTTTGTAGATTTTATTTGACGCTAGAGAAATGTTCATTTTATAGAAAATCTTTTTTTTGAAAATTTTGTTATATTATATGCCTATATAATATATTTTTTCTTTTGTTTTTATTATTTTCATTTGTTTGTAAAAAAAATTCCACCGCCGCGCCGCCGTGAGCGCCCCGGACGCCGCCTCTCCGTTGCCCCTCCTCCAAGCTTCGTGTCGCCTCCTCCCGCATATAGAAGGCGAGGCACCCGGCTCTCTCTTCCCCCCAAGCCACCGTCGCCGTCGGATCTTGCCACCAGCGCACCCGCCGCTCCGCGCCGCCTCTCCCCGTGCGCCTCGCCGTCTTTCCCGGTGACCGGAGCCGCCTGCCGCTGCCCCGCGCCATTGCCGGGAACCGCCACCGCCGCTGACCCGCCGAACGAACCGGTATAACCGCTGCTTCGATCGGGTTTATTTAGGGTTTTTCGGTTTTTCTTTTAAAACCGATTTTCTTATTTAATCTGGTTAGTTAGGAAACGTTTTCCACTTAGTAGTTTCAGTGAACGAATTCGCTGTTTAGTCCTAAACAATGAATGTTCGTATTTTAGTTTCTGTTCTCGTGGCCAGGGACCTAGGTGTAATTATTTTATTTAGCAGTTTAGCCCCTGATCTTCAAACCTTTGCAACTTTTACACCGTTGATCCAAATCCAACAAAACAAACGCCCACTTCTTCGTCATGATCTCCTCTATCCAGTAAAACAACTTAAACATGTTCTTGAAAGTTCAAAATTTGGTTTCAAATAGATTTGAATTCAAACTTATTTTGTTCGTAAGTTGAGTTTTATAACTCCGATTTAATTGATTCTTTTTGCGAGTCGAAGCTCTAGACCTAAACTTTCTGATAAGGCCAAATCCCCATAATTTTGGTACTATTAGAAATTGTTTTATGTTGCAAGAGTTAATTTCCTGTTTTCGATGTTTTCTGAGATCTTTTCTTCGATTCTTTCGCATGATTGCTTATGTGTGGTTACTATTGCTTGTTTATGATAGATTGACCGGAGTGTGACGAGTAGAACTATCAGGAGTTATGAGTGCAAATCATCTTCATCAACAGTACAATGCAAGTTCACATTTTGATCATATTTTTCCTACCCAGTTTTTATGCGTTAGTTTCACCCTCAAACATTGCATGAGTAGGATTTGATAACATGGGTTTGGGAAGTAGTTGATGAGGTAGGACCCTACTGTCTTATATTCAAACCCCTGGGTGTTACTACATTATGCTTACTGCTATGCTATGCTCGTAGACGTGGATTGGTTTGTGAGATTCATGAAAGATGTGAGAGTTATTTATATCTAAGGGTTAACTTAAGGTGGCTACTTTAATACACATCTGGGTGGATTGGTTGGGGCACCCTGGAGCACCCAGTGATTTACCCGGGCACCTGGAGAACCCAGTGCTTGCCCAAGGGGATCCCGGAGTACCAGTGTGATCACCCTATGGAATGCCACCCAGGCTCAAAGGGATCATAAGATTATTCATGCTAGAAACTTTCGTGTGCAGCCACAAGCCATTATGCGCTCTGGCATAGTTGAGTATGTTGTGTGACCTCTTTCAGTGGTAGGCTAGTAGATGTAGGGGGAAAGTAGGTGGTACTGTCTACCCAGAGTAAAGAGTTAATGCTTCGGAAAGACTGTGTCTCGATCATCTGTTCTCAAACATCATGTAGTGCGAGAAATTCAACGGAGGAGGTCGAGTCTTGTGGGGAAAAGTGCACAAACCTTCGCAGAGTGTACAAACTAATCATGATTAGCCGTGTCCCCGGTTATGGACATCTTGAGTATCTGGTACTTGAATTATTGGTTTGATCTCATCACTTTACTTAATGAATTTGTTGGGTTATTAATATTATTTTGGGATTGAGTTGGAGGAACCTTCTCAATAATGACATAAACTTGGTAGTTAAATAAAATTTATTCCTTTGTTGTAGGAAAAAATTAGCTTTATGCAAATGTTTACCATAGAGCCTCCACTAGCCAAATATGCATGTAGTGATAGTCATTATTTCAGCATTGCTCTATAGTGTGAAATTGCTAGTACATTCAATGTACTGACCTACATGGCTGAAACGTCTCATGTTGCAGGAATCTTACGATGAGTAAGTGATACGTTAGGTTACAACTTCTACACTCAACTTTGCCATTGGTGTTGATTGGAATCCACAACCTTGTTGTTACTTTCGCTATTTGGATTGAGGTAATAGTATTTACGTTACTTTATACATGTGATTTACCTTTGTTATAAATCCTCGAGTACTGCGTGTGTCAGCATACCGATCCAGGGATGACACTTAAGCACAGAGACTCGACCGTTTGTGGTCGGGTCGCTACAATTCCACCCTTAAAAGTATAATTAGCAAGCATGGTGGAAATCTCAGCTTCTGGTATCTTTCTTTTATTTGTAACAATATCTTTCATATACTTAGCATCAGGAGACATTTTTAGCATATCAGTCAAACACATACGCAAAAGATAGGTCTAATCATTTCAGCAAAGCGCTCAAAATCCTCGTCATGCTTTTTCTTGGATGGCTTAAGAGGAAAGGACATGGGTTTCTGAACCCATGGTTCTCTTTCTTTACCATGTTTCCTAACAACAAAGTCTCTCTTATCATAACGTTGATTCTTTGTTTGTGGGTTATCAAGATCAATAGAGGTTCAATCTCTACATCATTATCATTATTAGGTTGAGTATCAACATGAACATCATCATTAACATTATCACTTGGTTCTTGTTCATCACCAGATTGTGTCTCAGCATCATAAATAGAATTGGGATTCTCAGGTGTATCTATAACAGGTTCACTAGAAGCATGCAAAGTCCTATCAGTTTTCTTTTTCTTTTTATTACTAGGACTAGGTGCATCAATATTAATCCTCTTAGAATCTTGCTGAATTCTCTTAGAATGTCCCTCAGGATACAAAGGTTCCTGGGTCATTTTACCGTCTCTAGTCATAACCCTAACAACATTATCATTATTCTTACTATTCAACTCATTGAGAAAATCATCTTGTGCCTTAAGTACTTGTTCAACATTAGTTTTGATCGTAGAAGCATGTTTACTAGTAAGCTTAAGATCATTAACAGTTCTGCTCATATAATCACCCAAGCAGTCAAGCATGTGAGCATTAAATTTCAATTGTCTACTAATTAACATAAGCATTGAAGTTTTCTTGTTTAACAATAAAATTATCAAACTCATCCAAGCATTGACTAGCAAACTTATTATGAGGAATATCACCTTCATCAAATCTATAAAGAGAGTTTACCTCTACTACATGTGTCGGGTTATCAAGACCATGTATTTCTTCAATAGGTGGAAAATTCTTAACATCTTCAGCTTTAATACCTTTTTCTTTCATAGATTTCTTTGCCTCTTGCATATCTTCAGGACTAAGAAATATAATACCTCTTTTCTTCGGAGTTGGCTTAGGAGTTGGTTCAGGAAGTGTCCAATCATTATCATTACTCAATAAATTATTCAATAGCAATTCGGCTTGCTCAATAGTTCGTTCCCTGAAAACACAACCAACACAACTATCTAGGTGGTCCCTAGAAGCATCGGTTAGTCCATTATAAAAGATACCAAGTATTTCATTTTCCTTGAGAGGATGATCAGGAAAAGCATTAAGTAATTGGAGAAGCCTCCCCCAAGCTTGTGGGAGACTTTCTTCTTCAATTTGCACAAAGTTAAATATTTCCCTTAAGGCAGCTTGTTTCTTATGAGCGGGGAAATGTTTTTCATAGAAGTAATAAACCATATCCTAGGGACTACGCACACAACCATGAGCGACATAATTAAAACATAACTTAATAGCACCCTTTAATGAGAAAGGAAACAACTTAAGAATATAGTAATAGCAAATTTTTCCTCATGAACAAATAGGGTGGCTATATCATTCAATTTAGTAAGATGCGCCACAACAGTTTTAGATTCATAATCATCGGAAGAATCAGATTCAACCAAAGTAATTAACTCAGGATTGACAGAGAATTCATAATTCTTATCGGTAACAAAGATAGGTGAAGTAGAAAACTTAGGATCATATTGCATTCTAGCATTCAAAGACTTTTCTTTCAGCTTACCTAACAATTTCTTAAGATCATCTCTATCACTGCAAGCAAAAAAGGTCTCTAGCAGCTTCTTCATCCATAATATATCCCTCAGATACAACATGCAATTCATATCTAGGGGGAATCATAATTTTTAGTTTCAATAATATCATCAGTTTCAGTAATTTCATTCTCTCTGTACCCTAGCAAGTTCTTCATCAAGAAATTCTCCTAGTGGCACATTATTATGAAGCAAAGAAGTAGTATCATCATAAGCATCATGCATAGCAGAAGTGGCATCATCAATAACCTGCATCATATCAAAAATCAATAGCAGGTGTAGGTGTCACACGTTTACTCAAAACAGAAGGTGAATCAAGTGCAGAGCTAGATGGCAGTTCCTTACCTCCCCTTGCAGTAGAGGGATAGATCTTGGTTCTAGTATCTTTCAAATTCCTCATAGTGATCAACAGATATAAATCCCAAGTGACTCAGAGAATAGAGCTATGCTCCCAGGCAACGGCGCTAGAAAAAGGTCTTGATAACCCACAAGTACAGGGGATTGCAATAGTTTTCGAGGGTAGAGTATTCAACTAAAATTTATTGATTCGACACAAGGGGAGCCAAGAATATTCTCAAGTATTAGAAGCTGAGTTATCTATTCAACCTCACCTAAAAGACTTAATATATGCAGCAAAGTAGTATGGAAGTAATGGTAACCGTGGCAAAAGTAATAGTAGCAGTTTTGTAACAATCGTAACAGTGGCAACGGAAAAGTAACTTAGCAAAGATCAATATGAAACGAATTCGCAGGCAATGGATCAATGATGGATAATTATGTCGGATGACATTCATCATGCAACAGTTATAACACAGGGTGACACAAAACTAGCCCCAATTCATCAATATAATGTAGGCATGTATTCCAAATGTAGTCATACATGCTTATGGAAAAGAACTTGCATGACATCTTTTGTCCTACCCTCCCGTGGCAGCGAGGTCCTAATGGAAACTAAAGGATATTAAGGCCTCCTTTTAATAGAGAACCAGACCAAAGCATTAGCATTTAGTGAATACATGAACTCCTCAAACTACGGTCATCACCGGGAAGTGTCCCGACTACTGTCACTCCGGGGTTGCCGGATCATAACACGTAGTAGGTGACTATAACTTTCAAGATAGGATCAAGAACACAAATATATTCATGAAAACATAATAGGTTCAGATCTGAAATCATGGCACTCAGGCCCTAGTGACAAGCATTAAGCATAACAAACTCATAGCAGCATCAACCTCAGAACATACTGGATACTAGGGATCAAACCCTAACAAAACTAACTCGATTACATGATAAATCTCATCCAACCCATCATGGTTTGATACGTCTCCAACGTATCTATAATTTTTTATTGTTCCATGCAATTATATTATCTGTTTTGGACGTTTAATGGGCTTTAATATGCACTTTTATATTATTTCTGGGACTAACCTATTAACTGGAGGCCCAGTGCCAGTTGTTGTTGTTTTTGCCTATTTCAGTGTTTCACAGAAAAGGAATATCAAACGGAATCCAAACGGAATGAAACCTTTGCGAGGATCTTTTTTGGAACAAATGCAATCCAGGAGACTTGGAGTGGAGGTCAAGGAAGCAACGAGGCGGCCACGAGGTAGGGAGGCGCGCCCAAGGTGGGTAGGTGCGTCCCCACCCTTGTGGACCCCTCGTAGCTCCACCGACCTACTTCTGTTGCCTATATATACTCTTATACCCTGAAAACATCCAGGGAGGCATGAAACCACTTTTCCAGCGCCGCAACCTTCTGTACCCCGAGATCCCATCTTGGGGCCTTTTCCGGTGATCTACTGAAGGGGGATTCGATCACAGAAAGCTTCTACATCAACACCATAACCTCTCCGATGATGTGTGAGTAGTTTACCACAGACCTTCGGGTCCATAGTTATTAGCTATATGGATTCTTCTCTCTCTTTGATCTTCAATACAAAGTTCTCCTCGATGTTCTTGGATATCTATTCGATGTAATACTTTCTGCGGTTTGTTTGCCGAGATCCGATGAATTGTGGGTTTATAATCAATATTATCTATGAACAATATTTGGTTCTTCTCTGAATTCTTATATGCATGATTTGATCTCTTTGCAAGTCTCTTTGAATTATCGGTTTAGTTTGGCATACTAGATTGATCTTTCTTGCAATGGGAGAAGTGCTTAGCTTTGGGTTCAATCTTGCGGTGTCCTTTCCTAGTGACAGTAGGGGCATCAAGGCACGTATTGTATTGTTGCCATCGAGGATAAAAAGATGGGGTTTATATCATATTGCTTGAGTTTATCCCTCTACATCATGTCATCTTGCCTAATGTGTTACTCTGTTCTTATGAACTTTATACTCTAGATGCATGCTGGATAGCGGTCGATGTGTGGAGTAATAGTAGTAGATGCAGAATCATTTCAGTCTACTTGACACGGATGTGATGCCTATGTTCATGATCATGCATAAATATTCTCTTAACTATGTGCTTTTCTTTGAATTGCTCGGCAGCAATTTTTTCACCCATCGTAATATATGCTATCATGAGAGAAGCCACTAGTGAAACCTATGGCCCTCGGGTCTACTTTACATCATATAAGTTTCCAATCTATAATTCTAGTTTACTATTTATTTTGTGATCTTTACTTTCCAGTCTATACAAAAATACCAAAAATATTTATCTTATTATCTTTATGAGATCTCACTTTTGCAAGTGGCCCATGAAGGGATTGCCAACCCCTTTATCGCGCTGGTTGCAAGGTTCTTGATTGTTTGTGCGGGTACTAGGTGACTTGCGTGTTATCTCCTACTGGATTGATACCTTGGTTCTCAAAAACCGAGGGAAATACTTACGCTACTTTTCTGCATCACCCTTTCCTCTTCAAGGAAAAACCAACGCATGCTCAAGAGGTAGCAAGAAGGATTTCTGGCGCCGTTGCCGGGGAGATATACGCTCAAGTCAAGACATACCAAGTACCCATCACAAACTCTTATCCCTCGCATTACATTATTCGCCATTCGCCTCTCGTCTTCCTCTCGTTTTCCTCCCCCCCACTTCACCCTTGCCGTTTTATTCGCCATTTTCCGTTCGCCTCTTTTTGCTTGTCTCTTGTTTGTCCGTGTGTTAGATCGTTTATTTGTCCTCATGGCTAGTTCTCCTATCATTGTTAACACTCCCGATAATGAAGTTCTTAATTTTAAACAAAGGGAGGGAGAAAACCTAAAAGATGCTTGGTATAGAATTTGCAATGCTCAAAATAGATCTATTAAAAAGCAATCTACTTCCATTCTTCTTCACAATTTTTACGTAGTCATCACTCCTTGGGATAGATATGTTCTTGACACCATCACCGGAGGGAATTTCTTGAGAAGCCATACTTTTGATTCTTATAATGCTATGATAGATTTGTTAGGCCCACCACCTCTTTTGGTCAATGGAACTATTTTAACTTTGGAACATGTGATGCAAAGGCTTGATATTATTGAAAATAAAATTGCCAATGTAGAGTTAATTGAAAATTTGGATAAAAAGGTCCACAACCAAATTACCCAATATGGATCTAAGGTAGGAGTTACTCTGAAAAATCTTAAGGCAAAGGAACCCATAGTCAATGAAAAGATAGATCAAGATTCCACTAGGATTGATAAACTCGAAGAAATTATTACCAACTTGGGGTCCGCTTTTTCTGCCATTAAAAACACCTCAAATCCTCCTTATACCAAAGTTGCCAAATTTATCTATGTTCCTAAAAATAAGGGTGAATCTTCTAGTAAGAAGAATGAAGATCTCAAATCAATAAGTGTTCACCCCAACTTTTTAAATATCATTAAGGAACCTTTTGCTACAAATGAATTTCTTGATTTCCTACCTAGGAGTTTGATCATTTGCAAAAACAAAGAACCTCCTAAGGGTTATAAGTGTTCAATTGAGGAATTGCATAACAAAGATGACAATACCTAGATCTATTCTGGTTTTTATGCCTAGCTAGGGGCGTTAAACGATAGCGTTTGTTGGGAGGCAACCCAATTTTATTTTTGTTCCTTGCTTTTTGTTCCTATTTAGTAATAAATAAATCATCTATCCTATGTTATGATTGTGTTTTTATGTTTTAGTTAGTGTTTGTGCCAAGTAAAGCCTTTAGGATCTTCTTGGGCGATTGTTATTTGATCTTGCTGTAAAAAATAGAAAGTATGCGCTCACGAGAATAATTTTCATTTTTTTACCAGAGAGCGATAAAATACCAACTCCGACTGCAGTAGATCAATATACAAATTATTTAGGATGTCCTAATTATTTAGAATTTTTGGAGTTACATAAGTATTAGAAACTTCCAGATTGCTACAGACTGTTCTGTTTTTGACAGATTCTGTTTTTTCGTGTGTTCTTTGCTTATTTTGATGAATCTATGGCTAGTATCGGGGGGTATGAACCATAGAGAAGTTGGAATACAGTAGGTTCAACACCAATATAAATAAATAATGAGTTCATTATAGTACCTTAAAGTGGTGGTTTGTTTTCTTATACTAACGAGCTCATGAGATTTTTTGTTGAATTTTGTGTTGTGAAGTTTTCAAGTTTTTGGGTAAAGATTTGTTGGATTTTGGAACAAGGAGTGGCAAGAGCCTAAGCTTGGGGATGCCCAAGGCACCCTAAGGTAAAATTCAATGACAACCCAAAGCCTAAGCTTGGGGATGCCCCAGAAGGCATCCCCTCTTTCGTCTTCGTCTATCGGTAACTTAACTTGAGGCTATATTTTTATTCACCACATGATATGTGTTTTGCTTGGAGCGTCTTGTATGATTTGAGTCTTTGCTTTTTAGTTTAACACAATCATCCTTGCTGTACACACCTTTTGGACAGATACACATGAATCGGAATTTATTAGAATACTCTATTTGCTTCACTTATATCTTTTGAGCTAGATAATTTTGCTCTAGTGCTTCACTTATACCTTTTTAGAGCATGGTAGTGGTTTTATTTTATAGAAATTATTGATCTCTCGTTCTTCACTTATATTATTTTGAGAGTCTTTTAGAACAGCATGGTAATTTGCTTTGGCTATAAAATTAGTCTTAATATGATAGGCATCCAGGATGGGTATAATAAAAACTTTCATATAGAGTGCATTAAATACTATGAGAAGTTTGATACTTGATAGTTGTTTTGATATATAAAGATGGTAATATTAGAGTCATGCTAGTTGAGTAATTGTGGAATTGATAAATACTTGTGTTGAAGTTTGCAAGTCCCGTAGCATGCACGTATGGTAAACGTTGTGTGACAAATTTGAAGCATGAGGTGTTCTCTGATTGCTCTCCTTATGAGTGGCGGTCGGGGACGAGTGATGGTCTTCTCCTACCAATCTATCCCCCTAGGAGTGCTTGGTTTTGATTACTTGTAGATTTTTGCAGTAAGTATGTGAGTTCTTTATGACTAATATTGAGTCCATGGATTATACGCACTCTCGCCCTTCCATCATTGCTAGCATCTTCGGTACCGTGCATTGCCCTTTCTCACGTCGAGAGTTGGTGCAAACTTCGCGGGTGCATCCAAACCCCGTGATATGATACACTCTATCACACATAAGCCTCCTTATATCTTCCTCAAAACAGCCACCATACACCTACCTATTATGGCATTTCCATAGCCATTCCGAGATATATTGCCATGTAACTTTCCACCGTTCCGTTCATTATGACATGCTCCATCATTGTCATATTTCTTTGCATGATCATGAAGTTAACATCGTATTTGTGGCAAAGCCACCTTCATAATTCTTTCATACATGTCACTCTTCATTCATTGCACATCCCGGTGCACCGCCGGAGGCATTCACATAGAGTCATATTTTGTTCTAAGTATCGAGTTGTAATTCTTGAGTTGTAAGTAAATAGAAGTGTGATGATTTTCATTATTAGAGCATTGTCCCATGTGAGGAAAGGATGATGGAGACTATGATTCCCCCACAAGTCGGCATGAGATTCTGGACGAAAAAAAAGAGGCCATAAAAAAGAGAAAATGCCCAACTAAAAAATGAAAGAAAAAGAGAGAAGGGGCAATGTTACTATCCTTTTCCACACTTGTGCTTCAAAGTAGCACCATGATCTTCATGATAGAGAGTCTCTTATTTTTTCACTTTCATGTACTAGTGGGGATTTTTCATTATAGAACTTGGCTTGTATATTCCAATGATGGGCTTCCTCAAAATGCCCTAGGTCTTCATGAGCAAGCAAGTTGGATGCACACCCACTTAGTTTCTTCTGTTGAGCTTTCCTATATTTATAGCTCTAGTGCATCCGTTGGATGGCAATCCCTACTCCTCGCATTGACATCAATTGAGGGGCATCTCCATAGCTCGTTGATTAGCCGCGTCAATGTGAGACTTTCTCCTTTTTGTCTTCTCACACAACCTCCATCATCATATTCTATTCCACCCATAGTGCTATGTCCATGGCTCGCGCTCATATATTGCATGAAAGTTGAAAGAGTTTGAAAAGGCTAAGTATGAAACAAGTTCTTGGCTTGTCATCGGGGTTGTGCATGATGGGAGCATTTTGTGTGACAAAAATGAAGCATGGCCAAACTATATGATTTTGTAGGGATAAGCTTTCTTTGGCTATGTTATTTTGATAAGACATAATTACTTGGTTAGCATGCTTGAAGTATTATTATTTCTATGTCAATATTAAACTTTTTTCTAGGATCTTTTGGATCTAAACATTCATGCCTCAATAAAGAGAATTCCATTGAAAATTATGTTAGGTAGCATTCCACATCAAAACTTCTATTTTTATCATTTACCTCCTCGTCGACGAGCAGGAATTAAGCTTGGGGATGCTGCTACGTCTCCAACATATCTATAATTTTTGATTGTCCCATGCTATTATATTATCTGTTTTGGATGTTTAATGAGCTTTAATATGCACTTTTATATTATTTTTGGGACAAACCTATTAACCGGAGGCCCAGTGCCAGTTGCTGTATTTTTTGCCTATTTCAGTGTTTCGCAGAAAAGGAATATCAAACGGAATCCAAACGGAACGAAACCTTCGCGAGGATCTTTTTTGGAACAAACGCAATCCATGAGACTTGGAGTGGAGGTCAAGGAAGCAACGAGGCGGCCACGAGGTAGGGAGGCGCGCCCAGGGGGTAGGCGTGCCCCCACCCTCTCGTGGGCCCCTCGTAACTCCACCGACCTACTTATTTTGCCTATATATACTCTTATACCCTGAAAACATCCAGGGGAGCCACAAAACCACTTTTCCACCACCGCAACCTTCTGTACCCGTGAGATCCCATCTTGGGGCCTTTTCTGGCGATCTGCCGGAGGGGGATTCGATCACAGAAGGCTTCTACATCAACACCATAGCCTCTCCGATGATGTGTGAGTAGTTTACCGCAGACCTTCGGGTCCATAGTTATTAGCTAGATGGCTTCTTCTCTCTCTTTGATCTTCAATACAAAGTTCTCCTTGATGTTCTTGGAGATCTATTCGATGTAATACTTTTTACGGTGTGTTTGCCGATATATGATGAATTGTGGGTTTATGATCAAGATTGTCTATGAACAATATTTGGTTCTTCTCTGAATTCTTATATGCATGATTTGATATCTTTGCAAGTCTCTTCGAATTATCGGTTTAGTTTGGCCTACTAGATTGATCTTTCTTGCAACGGGAGAAGTGCTTAGCTTTGGGTTCAATCTTGCGGTGTCCTTTCCCAGTGACAACAGGGGCAGCAAGGCACGTATTGTATTGTTGGCATCGAGGATAAAAAGATGGGGTTTACATCATATTGCTTGAGTTTATCCCTCTACATCATGTCATCTTTCCTAATGCGTTACTCTGTTCTTATGAACTTAATACTCTAGATGCATGATGGATAGCGGTCGATGTATTGAGTAATAGTAGTAGATGCAGAATCGTTTCGGTCTACTTGACACAGACGTGATGCCTATGTTCATGATTGTTCCTAGATATTCTCATAACTATGCGCTTTTCTATCAATTGCTCGGCAGTAATTTGTTCACCCATCGTAATATATGCTATCATGAGAGAAGCCACTAGTGAAACCTCATAACCCACAAGTATAGGGGATTGCAACAGTTTTCGATAAGTAATAGTGTCGAACCCAATGAGGAGCTAAAGGCAGAACAAATATTCCCTCAAGTTCTATCGACCACCGATACAACTCTACGCACGCTTGACGTTCGCCTTACCTAGAACAAGTATGGAACTAGAAGTACTTTGTAGGTGTTGTTGGATAGGTTTGCAAGATAATAAAGATTACATAAATAAAAAGTAGGGGCTGTTTAGATAAAGAAACAATAAAGTAAATATAGAGAGTGTGGAAAAGCGGTGGTAGGAGTTGCGAAATTGTCCCTGAGCAATTGACTACTTTACTAGAGCGATAGCAAGTATTATGTGGGAGAGGCCACTGCTAGCATGTCATCCGTAACTTGGAATTCTATGCACTTATGATTAGAACTATTCGCAAGCATTCGCAACTACTAACATTCATTAAGGTAAAACCCAACCATAGAATTAAGATATATTGGTCCCCCTTCAATCCCGTATGCATCAATTTCTATGCTAGGTTGAAGCTTCTGTCACTCTTGCCCTGCAATACATAGTCCTATCAACATAAAACTAACCCTATGGTGTGATCCACGCGCGCGCTCATATGATGGGCACCAAAGGACAGCAACATAACCACAAGTAAATTAAATCAATCATAGCAATTCATCAACCACCGATAGGACAACGAAAATCTACTCTGACATCATAGGATGGCAACACATCATTGGATGATAATATGAAGCATAAAGCACCATGTTCAAGTAGAGGGTACAGCGGGTTACAGGAGAGTAGACCGCTGTAGATAGAGGGGGGAAGGTGATGGAGATGTTGGTGAAGATGGCGGAGGTGTTGGAGTAGATCACGGTGATGATGATGATGGCCACAGTAGCGTTCCGGCACCACCGAAAGAGAAGGGGAGAGGGGCCCCCTTCATCTTCTTCTTCCTTGACCTCGTCCCTAGATGGGAGAAGGGTTTCCCCTCTGGTCCTTGGCCTCCATGGCATGGTAGGGGCGAGAGCCCCTCCGAGATTGGATCTGTCTCTTTGTCTCTCTCTGTTTCTGCGTTCTGTTCTGCTGCCCTTTCACCGTTTCGTATATATATGGAGATCTGTAACTCCGATTGGACTGAAACCTTCGCCGTGATTTTTTTACCAAAAATTAGCTTTCTTGCGGCCGAAGAAGGGCATCAACCGCCTTACGGGTGGCCCACGAGGGTCAGGGGCGCGCCCAGGGGGGCAGGCGCGCCCCCTGCCTCGTGGCCACCTCGGGCACCGTCTCGCGTGGATTTTTCTTCCGTAATTTTCCAAATATTCCAAAAATAAGCTCCGTCCGTTTTTATCCCGTTTGGATTCTGTTTGATATGGATCTGCGAAACATAAAACATGCAACAAACAGGAACTGGCACTGGGCACTGGATCAATATGTTAGTCCCAAAAAATAGTATAAAAAGTTGCCAAAAGTATATGAAAGTTGTATAATATTGGCATGGAACAATCAAAAATTATAGATACGACGGAGACGTATCAAAACCTATGGCCCCCGGGTCTACTTTACATCATGTAAGTTTCCGATCTATAATTCTAGTTTACTATTTATTTTGCAATCTTTAATTTCCAGTCTATACAAAAATACCAAAAATAGTTATCTTATTATCTTTATCAGATCTCACTTTTGCAAGTGGCCGTGAAGGGATTGACAACCCCTTTATCGCGTTGGTTGCAAGGTTCTTGAATGTTTGTGCAGGTACTAGGTGACTTGCATGTTATCTCCTACTGGATTGATACCTTGGTTCTCAAAAACTGAGGGGAATACTTACGCTACTTTGCTGCATCACCCTTTCCTCTTCAAGGGAAAACCAACGCATGCTCAAGAGGTAGCAAGATGGCCCAACAAGCCTATAATGGAATTACTCGCGCACGGCGGTGAGCATCATGAAATTGGTGATGGAGGAAGGTTGGTTATGATGATGGCGACGATTTCCCCTCTTCGAAGCCCCGAACGGACTCCAGATCTAGCCTCCTGATGAAGAAGAGGGGGTGACGGCGGCTCTGTATCATAAAACACGATGAATCCTTCTCTCTGATTTTTTCCTCCCTGATCATGAATATATGGAGTTGGAGTTGAGGTCGGTGGAGGTCCAGGGGACCCACAAGGCAGGGGGCGCGCCCTCACCCTTGTGGATAGCCGGTGGGTCCCTCTCTATTTATTCTTTTGCCAATATTTTTTATTTAGTCAAAAGTATTCTCCGTGAAGTTTCAGGTCATTCCGAGAACATTTATTTCTGCACAAAAATATCATCAAGCCAATTCTGCTGAAAACAACATCTGTCCGCGTTAGTTCCATTCAAATCATGCAAATTAGAGTCCAAAACAAGGGCAAAAGAGTTTGCAAAAGTACATACGATGGAGACGTATCAACATTACACGAGAGAGGCTGGTAATTGGGATGCCTAGTCCCATGATCAAATTGAAAAATAATGAACCAAACTCCCCCAGAAAGTTGATTGTATGGAGGGTACCCGAGGATTCGGGTAGCAATGGCTTGTGTTTGAAATTTGAATGGTCGAAGGGGAGTAAACTTTACCTTTGCGCTTGGGAACCGCTTATAATGTGTTTAGCCTAGAAGATATTGAGAACTTTTGGTCATGACGTTGACAGGAAAGGCATGACTCTCAAAATATTCATCTCTGTTTTAAGCTTCGAGCTCTGGCACCTCTACAAATCCATGTTTCCCTCTGCGAAGGGACTATATTTTACTTGTTAGTTTTTACTTTCATGTAAGAGTCAATAGTATTCCTTCTCGCTTCAACCTCAGTTATTCTTTAGTTGGTGCTACTTTTTGAGGTTGCGTTGGCTTTTCCCTTAAAGAGGAAAGGGTGATGCAGCAAAGTAGAGATAAGTATTTCCCTCAGTTAAGAACCAAGGTATCAATCCAGTAGGAGGAACACACAAGTCACCAATGGTTGCACCTACACAAAGAAAAAAATACTTGCACCCAATGCGATAAAGGGGTTGTCAATCCCTTCACAGTTACTTGCAAGGATGAGATCTGATAGTGATAGATATAAAAGATGAGTAAAAGTGCAAAATAAGATAAGAGTAAGTAAATTGCAGCAAGGTACTTTTGTGTTTTTGATTTTAAAGATTTGAAAACAATATGATAAAAATAGACCCGGGGCCATAGTTTTCACTAGAGGCTTCTCTCTTGAACGAAAGCATACAGTGGGTAAACAAATTCACTACAAAAAACACTTCCGTGATGATACGTGTTTGTCACAGTAGGTCACGTTTTTTTGTCATGCATGTACATCCACGACGATTTTATGACAGAATCAAGATAGTCATACCTGTGCTATCGTAGAAGCATTCCATGACATTACCAAAATTATCATCACGGAAGTGTGCACTTCCATGACGATAAATCGCGCGTCACAGAAGTGCTTTCGTCAAGGGTGACCGACACGTGGCATCCACCGTAACGGAGCGCCGTTAAGCTATCGGGTCAGGTTTGGATCCGATAACCCGTTAACAGCCCCGACCAATGGGGATTTTCCACATGTAAAATCATCATTGGCTGGAGGAAACACGTGTCGGCTCATCGTTGGGACAGATGTCATCCACTCATTGGACAAAAGGCGCCTATGATACGTCGAAACATGGCATGGCCCAACAGAGGCCCATTCCTGTGAAAAGGCCGGACCGTTTGACTTGGTCAAAAGGTGGCGGGCCGGCCCATGGAAAGCCTGTTAACGGCCTGTTCGCATATAGCCCATTTACAGCCCGCTAACCCAAGGCCCATTACGCCCTATCCGAATTAGGCCCAGTAGCGTTATCTGGGCCATCCAATATGATTCCAGCCTGTTTTCACTTCTGGCCCATGTATGGCCCATGACGTCTTTCGGCCCATATGAGGCCCTATGTAACTCTTGGCCTATTAACGACCTGTGGTGAAACTGGCCCGTAATGAACAATGTATCACTTTACACCCATTAACGGCCCTTGGTGAAACTGGCCCGTAATGAACAGTGTATCACTTTATACCCATTAACGGCCCGTTATTCCGTTGGGCCGTTTCCATCTCATGTTATCTTTCGGCCTTCTCAGAGCCCATTTATTCTTGGGCTCATTTCCAGCATTCGTTTACTTATGGCCCGTTACTGTCATTTTCTGCTTGTGGGCCAAATTCAGCCCATGGTTACAGTCGGCCTGTTTGTGGTCCGTTAATACGTCGGGCCATTTTCATAGCGTCATCAAATACAGCCTATTAACGATGGCCCGTTTACGGCCATAATGCGGCCTGTTATTGGCCCATGTTGGGCCAATCGATCATACGTCCCGTATAAGGCCCATTGATGATACGGCCCGTAGAAGGCCCATTGTTTCTATGGCCCATAGAAAGCCCATTGTTTCTATGGCCCATAGAAGGCCTACTGTTTCTATGGCCCATAGAAGGCCCACTGTTTCTATGGCCCGTAGGAGGCCCAGTGTGACTACAGTAAATATCAGCCCATGGTTATTGTGGCCTAGTTTTAAAAAATAGGTTATTGCAGCCACTAGCAAACCGTGGAAAAAGAACTGCACTAACTACAAGCAAACAAATAAACAAGACAACAAGGAAATAAATAAGCAAGAAACTTATGCTAGGCTATCACGGCTATTACACATATTACATCCACTGGGCATCAAAGTTTGCCACCAGTGCAAATATAGGGAACAAAGCAGCATATAAACGCCGCAGCAAAACAAGTCCAGAACTGAAACCACTTCAGAAGATTTCAAGAAACAATATCCTGGGTACCCATAATGCTGGCAAGATGCTTAGCAAGCTTATTAACTTTCTCTTGTTTGGCGCTTAAATCCTCCAGCGCTTGCTGTTACACAAGAAAGGACTGGTGTTTATCAGCCATAGTAACTTGCTGTTCGAGTTACTAGCCAGTACCGCTGGACAAGCGCTTGTAGCTGGCCAATACCGTTGTCCTGTTCAAGAACCCCCTCCAATTCAAATGGCTAATAAACAAGAAAAGAAATTGAACATACAGACATTGTATGATAGAAAGATGTGGTAATTCACATATATGTTGTCTAACCAAACAGGACAGCATGACACAGTTTCACATATATGATGCCTAACTAAACAGGATAGCATGACACAGTTTCAAATATATGATGGATAACTTAACATGATATGATGGCATAATTCAACATATGATGAGTACCTAAACAGGATGACATGACACAACTATATGATGTCTTTCTAAAATAGGTTGGATGAAATAATTAACATACATGTTGTCTAAGTATACAAGATGGCATGATATAATTGATTCATATACTAAGCAGCTAGCACTCGCATGTATGATCTCTAAACTAAGCAGATAGAATTCAATATTGTGCATATGATGTCTAAACTAAGCAATGCAAGACACCATATGCATCATATGAGAAATATAAACATTGCAACTTAGAGCATACACCTCAGGTGGGATATAGGACTAGTCATCTGTCTCTGAATCCTCCTCTGAGGAGCTCCCTGTAACCATCGAGATATATGCTTCAATAGGTACCATTGCCTGCTCTGAAGTCCTTGTTTTCACTCCAGATTTTTCCATAACCGGCTCAAATGGCTGATACACATGAAGAGTGGTTCAATATACAAAGATTGTCGACAAATGGAATACGTAATGAAAAAAAAGATGGCATGCGATAATTCACATATATGATGCCTGGCTCCATGGAGGTGCATAATTCACATATATGATAACTGGCTGAAAAACATGGCATTGAATAATTCACATATCTGATATAGAAAGCAAACATGAGGCATTGACACAAAGCATGTCTAATCTAAGTAGATGGCATGGCAATGCAAGACACCATATGCATGATATGAGCAATATAACCCAGCCAAGTTAGAGCATGCACCTCGGGGGGGGGGGGATACGACTAGTCATCTCTCTCTGAATCCTCCTCTGAGGAGCTATCTGTAACCAGCAAGAAATCTGCATTGACAGGTAGCACTGACTGCTCAGAAGACCTTGTTTTCACTCCAGATTTTCCCACGACCGACTCAAATGGCTGATGCACAGGAAGAGTAGATGAATGTATAAACATTGTTGTCAAATGGAATACATTATGGAAAAATATGGCACGATACAATTCACATATACGATGACTGGCTAAACAGGATGGCATTGCATGATTCATGTATATGATGCCTGGCTAAAGAAGATGGCATTGCATAATTCCCATATACTCCCTCCGTTCCTAAATATTTTTCTTTTTAGAGATTTCAAATGGACTACCACATACGGATGTATATAGACACATTTTAGAGTGTAGATTCACTCATTTTGTTCTGTATGTAGTCACTTGTTGAAATCTCTAAAAAGACAAATATTTAGGAATGGTGGGAGTATGATATAGAAACCAAACAGGTGGCATTCACACAAAAGCAAATCTAAACTAAGATGATGACATATAAGATGTATAATATAAGCAATGTAAGGCGCCATATGCATGATATGACCAACATCAGCATGCCAGGTTAGAGCAAACACCTCAGGTGGTAAACAGGCGTGGTCGGCTCCTTCTGAATCTCCATCTGAACAGTTATCTTCCTCTGGAATACAATCTACAAATGCAGGAGGGGGGGTGGCACTTCACCCACCATGGAGCGGCGTCTGCATGACATTATATTCGCACAGAACAGTCTTCTCTTTTTCTCTACATGTTCAGTACGATTGTGTACAATATCTGACATGCATAATAAAAAAATAGTTAGATTTTGTAAGGCCTAAGGGGTGCATGCAAAAATCAAGACTGATGGTAGCAAACGAGTGGATGGATCCAAAACTAATGATAGCAGGTAGATTGTAGCTTCAGTTTAAAAAGATAGACAATGGATCATCTATTGTTTGTTGCCCACCCAACATGAACCACATAGAAGACCCAGATGAACCAGATAGTTGACAGATACTATTCGTTGCTGGCTCGATATGAGACCCATGGGCAATTCAAAACTCAAGATTGAATGATAAAGTAGCAGGTAATAATAACCGATGTATAATGTAAGAAAACACGAAAGACTGCGACCTCTCTTCCGGAACTGTGTAGTCCTCAGGTTCATCTGCTCAGTCGATGATGGTAATGCAGTTGGTGTGGCTGCCGGCAACGGGGAAGATGATCTGAGGCAGCGAAAGGAAGTCTGCAGGGGGGATCTCTGCTACAATGAACGCTTCTGTCGGTGGTGCACCTCAGGTGGGGTGGATGACGGCACGACAGGAGTAGGACATAACACACAGAGTTTTCTTTGACGCCTATCTGAAAATGAAGTAAATCTGTAAGGGCTCCTTAGAATTGGAGGATTCTATAAATGCAGGGACAGGAAAAACACAGGAATATGATAGGAATGCATGTGCAAAACAGAGCATTTGCAAACATAGGATTTCAGTCAACCTGGGTGTTTGGCTCACATGAATTGGAAGAATAGAGGAATGGAGAAACAAAGTGATGCGACGAGTGTACAACCTCTTTGGCATAGCCTTGTGCACCTCAGCATCATTGGGTTGGACATGGAGGATGGTGATGATGCTGGTGTGACTGTTAGAGGCGGGGAAGAAGATCCGAGGCCTCTGGAAACGGCGCCGAGGGTACTGCTCCGCTGTGATGGACGGTTCCGTCGTTGGAGCAGCTCCGCTAAGGTGTACGACGACGAGGCTGAAGCATGACAAGACAGACAATGTTAATCTGAAGTGGGACCCTAATATCATCTGCAATAGATGATGTAAAATACATCACCAAAAAGTGCTAGATGTAAAACGCATCAGCCGCGCCACAGCTGCTCCGACAGATGCTGTAAGTACTGTTCACTCTGAACTTAACTGAAGAAAATGAACTTCACAGTCGAAACTGAATTTTACTGTCGAAACTGATTGAACTAGTAACAGAGCATTGCAATAGATGTTTAGGGCGTTCGAGCACTAGTAGCAGAGAAGCAGTGATCTAAATCAGCAGACGCTCGAGCAGGGAACGCACTAGCAGAGAGAAAGTCATGCAGTAGCACCGCGAGCGAGTGCTAAAGCAGCAACTCCTGTAGCTGCCGGAGGTCGTGCAGCAGCAGCAGCGCAAGCGAGAGCAAGAGCAGAGCAGCAGCACGAACGAAAGCAGGAGCAGTGCAGCAGCACGACCGACAACAAGAACAGAGCCGCAGCGCGAGCGAGAGCAGGAGCAACTGCATCTAGTGCCGTTGTGGAAGTCGCCGCCGAGGAAGCAACGACATGGGGGAGAGACGCCGTGGATGATGTGGCCGGCGACGGCACCGTCGATGGAGACACGCCATGTCTGCTCGGTATCGAGCACTGGCAGCGCCGTGAGATCTAATAAAAGATAAAATGCAGCGGTGAGTGCAGAACCTCCTTGGTGGCGCCGAGTTGGCCTCGGCTTCATCGGAGGAATTGGTGAGGGTGTTGCGGTTCCGGTGGGGCAGGTCAAGACGGCGCTGTGGGGATTGAGGTGGCACGATAGACGAGGCGAACGTCGGGGCAGCTCCTTGGAGGTGGAGGACGGGGCGGCTGATCCGGCGGGACGACGAGATCAACAACGGATCCTCATCCGGTGCGGTGGATGAGGGACGGCGAGCTGTTGCGATGGACGACATAGTCGGGGAAGAGTCTCCGGCTGGGCGGCAGTCGGGAGGCCAACGGAGGAGCGTGGGGTTTCACGGGTTTTGGTGGCCTGGGTGTACGAATTGGGGGGGGGGAGGGGGAGGGGTGAGCCAAGCTTAGGGACGCGCTTGTCCAAAATGTAGGGTAATTTACCAGCATACCCCCACCAGTTTTGACACCGCGACGTGGAACTTCATTTCCGGTTGAGGGGTAGAAGGGGGATTTCGCATGTCTGGGCTGAGGGAGCGATTTCGGGTGAGGAGGGAGTTCTCGCGCGCGTCCAAATTTCAGGATAACAAGGCGCGGCGCGGGTTGAAGAAGCGGGAGTTTCAAAGCAGGTGAGACAAAAGATACTCGAGCTTGAAAATTTCGGGATAACAAGGTGCGGATTCCTTGTTCGGCAGAACAAACTTAACGTGTAAAAAAACAATTCATACAAGACACAAGAGAGTCATGTCCCCTTTTACTATATTTCTATAGATGCCATTGAAAAAACTACAAGAAAAATGTAAAAAAATTGGGAGAACAAGATTACCCTGCACAGTACCAAATCGATTCGCACTTCCCTCAACAACAACAAAAAAAAATCAATTCCCACCAAAGAAAGAGTAATGCCCCTTTTTATATGATTACAGATGCCATGATCTCGAATTTCAATTTTTGAATCCACGTTATGTTGAATTCGAATATATCGTTAGGTGACCTTGCGGTTTATAATTGATGTAGTCGTACATGTTGATCTTCCATCATATATGAACATTTTACTCCACCATGTGAACATATATATTGTCGTCTACCATATGGACTAAATTTGAATCAATTTTCCTTACTTGAATACGATTGTTGTCAAGTTATACAATAATTTAAATATTATCTTGATAACGAAAAACATACATATAGCAGTAATCATATTTCACTATGAACTACATGTACCATACGCTCTCCAATTCAAATATTTGTATCCATTTTATGTTGAATTCAAATCATAGTATATTATCGGTCTAGGTAGCAAGATGTTTGGGATAATCTAAACCCTGTTTTCATACATATAATTTTTGGCTGAATTGGGACAAGTTTTGGTATAAGCCTCTTGCAAAACCGGAGATTCTCTCAACAAGCCTCGTGGTTCCGAGAGGGAACGTGTCACCTTTGTGTGCGAAATGATATACGCTGCCTCCCCCCTGATTTTATTTACAAAGGCAACATAGAACTATATGAGTGCCTTGTTAAATTTTGGAATTATTTCGGGTTCATTTGGCCTTTTTATACATTAATTGAGTTTCTGGACTTTTAATGTGCATAACCTAAATATGAATTGCATGCACATGCTCCGGTGCACCAAAGTGGGTTGAAAAATCACATGTGTGTCCCTGGTTGAATTTCTAGGTCCCATGGAAGATATGAGAATGAAATTCAAACATCTGGGCATCATGACTCGGCCAAGAACATCGAGAAACTTTGATTTTAAATTCATGTAAATCAAACTCGCCTAGAAATCATGAAACTTGGCATGGTGTCATGTCATGGCACTAACATGTTGTGGTAAAAAATTGGGCCGATTTGGAAGCTCGTGGTTCTAAGAGGGAACATGCCACCTTTGAGTGTGAGACGATATACGCTGCCCCCCTTGAGTTTCTTAACAAAGGCAACATAGAACTACATTAGTGCCCTGTTAAATTTTGGAATTATTCCGGGTTCGTTTGTCATTTTTTATACATTAATTGAGTTTCTGGTCATTTAATGTGCATAAGTCAAATTTGAACTACAAGCACATGCTCTCATGCACCAAAGTTGGTTGAAAAATCACATTTGTGTCCTCGGGTGATTTTCTAGGTCCCATGCAAGAAATGAGAATAAAATTAAAACATCTGGGCATCGTGGCTCGGCCGAGAACATTGAGAAACTTGGTTTTAAAATTCTTGTAAATCCAAAACACGTCTGAAAATCATGAAACTTGGCATGGATGTCATGTCATGGTACTACCATGTTGTGGTAAAAAAATTGGCCGAATAGGAACAAATTTTGGTATAAGCTTTTGCAAACCGAAGCTTCTCTCAAGAAGGCTCGTGGTTTTGAGAGGGAACGTGCCACCTTTGAGTGCGAAACGATATATATTGTCCCCCTTGAGATTATTTACAAAGGCAAAATAGAACTACATGAGTGCCCTGTTAAATTTCGGAATTATTCCGGCTTCGTTTGGCCTTATTTACACATTAATTGAGTTTTTGGTCATTTAATGTGCATAATTCAAATTTGAACTACAAGCACATGCTCCCATGCACCAAAGTTGGTTGAAAATCACATTTGTGTCCTCGGGTGAATTTCTACTCCCTCCTTCCATCTATATAGGTCCTAATGCGTTTTTTGAGGCTAACTTTGACCAAACGTTAGAGCAATAATATATGACATGCAACTTACACAAAGCATACCTTTAATTTTGTATGTCAAAGGAGCTTCCAATAATATAATTTTCATAGTATACATCTCATGTGCTATTAATCTTGTCAATAGTCAAAGGTCGTCTTGAAAAACACATTAGGCCCTATATAGATGGATGGAGGGAGTAGGTCCCATGCAAAAAATGAGAATAAAATTCAAACATCTGGGCATCGTGGCTCGTTCTAGAACACTGAGAAACTTGGTTTTAAAATCATGAAACTTGGCATGGTGTCATGTCATGGTAGTACCATGCCGTGGTAAAAAAATTGGCCGAATAGGAACAAATTTTGGTATAATCTTCTTGCAAATTGGAGCTTCTCTCAAGAAGGCTCGTGGTTCTGGGAGGGAATGTGTCACCTTTGTGTGCATTATTCAAATTTGAAATACAAGCACATGTTACAGTGCACCAAAGTTGTTTGAAAAATCACATGTGTGTCCTCGGGTAAATTTCTAGGTTGCATGCAAGAAATGGGAATGAAATTCAAAATTCTGGGCGTCGTGGCTAGGTTGGAAACATTGAGAAACTTAGTTTTTTAATTCCTGTAAATCCAAAACACGCATGAAAATAATGAAACTTGGCTTGGTGCCATGACATGGCACCAACATGCTGTGGTAAATTTGTAGTCCGATTTGCGAAGGCGCACACATTAACAATCAACAAAGTCATTTTGGAACAAGTGCTGTCACGTTACAATCGGAAACACAAGTATTATTAAAATCGTGGGCGTTCTACTTACTAGTACCATTTACGTGCCGCCACGCGTCCCCATTTTTTATTAGCTAGGAGGCGCCGTGCAGGGTAGCTATTTGAGTACGAGAGGCGTGCGATCAGACCCCTGCGTGTGCTTATCGGGAGGAGAGCCCTTTGACCTCCATCTGTCGTCCACCTCTCTCCCAAGTCTCCATTAATGGCACCTGAGCCTCTGTTTAATGGCGTGGCTATGTCTCACTCGACTAAGATTTAAGAGATAAAAAAGAAAATATGAAAGCACGGATCTTGATGTAAGATCCGACGGACCTATATAGCATCTACTACGACTTATAGCAAGACTGATGAATATATAAGGACGATTAAATTTTTTTTGATCAAAGAAGGGCTTGCCCCTTCCGACTTTCATTACTGAAAACCACCAGAATTCACAAGAAGTTCAGCACAACTCCAGCCTAACACGAAGGACTAAAAGCTACCAGATTGAAATCGCAACATCCCAAGAGGCCAACATAGGCCAAACATCCGCGCTAGAACCCAACATTTCACAACCGACGACACAATCCACATCCTAAACCGATTATTACATCAAAAGAAACCAGGAAACTAGTCTCCGCGGCGAGCGGCGATGAGCTCTTTCGTGTCCTCAAGATGCTGCTTGAGAACATCCAGGGATTCCTCCACCAGCCTTTGGCGCTCGTTGCGGAGCATGTCATTCTCGTCCATAAGTTTCTTCAACAAGGCACTGGTCTCCTCCTGCAAGTCTGCACTTTGGACGATCTTCTCCCTCAGCAGGTCGCGCTCGGCCCGGAGCCTCTCATTGCCCTCCCTTAGTTGCCGGATGACGCCGGTAGCCTGTTCAAACGAGGCTATCATGTCATCCTGCAACCTCGCCGAGCCGGAGATCTGATCCATCTGGCTATGGACGATCACATGCATGCGCCTGTAACAGTCGTCGCCTGCCCGCGAGAAATTTTCCCAGGCCGCCGCGGCGCGGCGGGACATCTCTGCTGTATTCATGGCGCGGCGGGACATCTCTGCTGCTTCCGTGGCGTGGCCGGACTAGTCTGCTGCATCAACGACGCAGCGGGACCTCCGTGGTGCTTCAGCGGCACGGCGGGACCTCTGTGCTGCTACTTCCGCGCGGCGGAACATGTCGGCTGCTCTCGCAGCGAGGTGGGACATCTCTCGTGCTTCCGCTTCCATGCTCGCCTCTCCCTGGTGGGAATCTCTCGACCCAGAACTCACGCTGGCTATGGAAGACACAAGGGAAGGATGCGGAATGACTTGTTTGCTTTTGTGGATGAGGAGTTGAGGAGGAATGTGCAGTCATCTTGGCATACTAGTATTTATAACCGAGTATTAATACGCTCCAAAGTGGGAAACCATTTAGGTTGTGATTGGTGTGAACAGGTTTGCAATTCAATATAGCGTGGAGTAATTTGGAATGTGACGAGAAGCAAGCTCAAAATTTATTGACGGTTCTAGTTTCGAAGTGCGACACTATTCCCGTATGGAGTACTTCTTTTTCTACTCCCTCCTTTCCGGTTTTATAGGGCTTATCTCAAAATTTTAGTTTTTCCATTTTATAAGGCTCAATTTGGTTGTCCCCAACACATGTTTAGATTCCAAGGTGCATTAAATCATTGCATGCAAGTATTAAGAGAAAATTGACCAATGCATGTACTTTATGCATGCATGCATTGCAATTAATGCATTAAACCTATCTCTCGGGACTTCTCGCATGCACCATCGTGCCACCCACAAAAACTTGTACTCTGAGTTTAGTAGTACGTTATACAGGAAGAGAAGAGGTGCACGCACGCACTCGTCCTCTCACACACGCGTCTGTTTTTTCTCAAAAAGGAGGATGATGACCCCCGGCCTCTGCATCTGGGAGTCACACACGCAAATTATTGAAATATATCGAGTGCAGTGCTTTGATGTGTCGCGTCAACTCATACATCCTCAAGAAGTTTGATTATCCTCTCCCTCGCAGACTTAACTGCACCTGCCTTTGGGTGTATGACAGGTTGGCCACACACCTGTAGGGCCCACCTGTCATACACGCAAAGGCAGGAGCGTCCCTCCCTCGCCCAGGAGCGTGGTGGCTGGCAAGACTAAGAGAAGCTTTCGCTACACGCTCTCCCTCCCGCATGCAGTGGACATGCAGCAGTTCAAATCGGTGTCAGATGGCCAGAAGCGTGCTGTAGTACTCCTCCAGTGCAGTAGTATTCCATCATTGTTCGACTTCCCTAAGAGGCAAAGAGCCAAGCGCAGCCCGAACGCTCGTGTGGTAGTTTCATGTGTATAGTAGTCTAGGATAACGTGTACCGTGCCTGTAAGCTTAAAATCGTTGGGGTCGGCTCCATGCTATGTGGCCGTCTCGAAGTTTAAAAAAAATTAAAATAGTCTTCTAGCCCTACCCGAAAACTGCCGCGCGTACTGCCCGGGAAAAGCCCCGCCCTCAACTTTTAACTACGTGAAAATAGTTCGAGCTTGTTCGTTCTATATAAATACAGTACTTACTGTATGTTTATTCACCGGTGGGGTTATTCAATGAATGGAGGGGTGGGGAGCACAAGTGAACAATACTGTAGTACTACTAGTAGTAAGTAGGAGTCGTACAGTAGTCACCTTAAACAGAGAGTTTCTTTTCTTTAATGCCATGTACACAAATTGAAACGCTTGTTGTGGAGAGAAAAAAGATAATCACTCCACTATATATGGACACAGGGGCCTGAGCGCTTGCTTTACTAGGGTTGCTCTCTTCATTCTCTCATCCTCTCCAGATATAAACAAGACAGCGGTAGCGACATTTTCTCTCTGCTCACCACTGATCACAGATCCGGCCGGATCCCTTCGGCCGGTGTGTGTAGAGGACTAAAAGGTGCATCATTCACGCGGTCATCGCCGTCGAGGGAGGAAACCCACAGCTGCCGGAGGGGCCCGATCCTCTGCCCGTGCCGTTCTCTCTGACACATGGCCGGCTCGGGAGGTCCTCCGACCCTTCTTCCTCCCTGCCGTATTATCCACAGATCCGACCTGCCGCCGCCGACATCCCGGCGACCCTCGGGTATAAGTTCTTCGAAAGCGGCCTTGCTCTACTACCCCAGCTCCCCACGTGTCTGCATGTGCATCTTTTTCTACTCCCATCAGCTCTTCCAAAGCCACCTAAATTTTTAGTATTATTAGAGGTAAAGCTACTTTATGCATTCGAATCTAGGGCTTTGTTCAAACAACGAAGAAAGGGGGGAAAGTTGTAGCATGAATCTAGGACTTGATTCAAAGAGGAAATAATATGGTGAAAGTAGTAGAGACCGGACACCCAACCGGTCTCTTGGTTGAAAAGGGAAATAATGGGAAAACACAGTACAAACTGGATAAGGAACATATCTATTATTGGTTGAAAAAAGGATAGAAAGTGGTGGCTGGTGGACAAGTCAACAGAGTATGTCCAGGATTAGATTTGCTGCCATCACATAGTAAAAGGTCTCCAGGATTAGATTTGCTGCCCTCACATAGTAAAAGGTCTCAGGATTATATTTGCTGCCCTCACATAGTAAAAGGTCTCCAGGATTAGATTTGCTGCCCTCACATAGTAAAAGGTCTCCAGGATTAGATTTGCTGCCCTCACATAGTAAAAGGCCTCCAGGATTAGATTTGCTGCTCTCACATAGTAAAAGGTCTCCAAGATTAGATTTGCTGCCCTCACATAGTACAATGGCACTCCTGCTGTTTTCCCCAATATGATAAGTAAGTTGCTCCTTTACGCTGCTGAGTGTCCTGGTGTCCCCACGGTCCCATGCCCTTAAACCAACTCTTTAGCTGCTATTGATTTATTGTGTCTAGTAAACAAGCAATGCCACCATTAAAGTAATCCAAAATTTGAGGAATCTCATTGTTGATCATAATGCTTCTGGTAACATGAAGCATTGCTGACGTTTTAAAATTTCTACTGTCCTTGCGTGATTGCCATGAACATAATTAAGATGCTTCTTTTCATTTTGTATATGTTTCGTATATTCTTATTGACCAGCAACTGTTTACTTTCTATCTTTTTGTGCAGATAGGGATATCCATTTCACCTTGTTGCTATTGTGACCTTTTGGTGAACTGCACAAAACACGTTTTTTTGAATGAGTGTCTTATGCAGTTCAACTAAAATGTCACGTGGGCAACATCTCTCAATTTTGGTGGAACTGCAAAAAATGGTGATTGGAGTTTCCAAAATCTCCGTCAAGTTCTGCTGGTAATCTCGTGCAACATTTTATTAGCCTTTGCAAGATGGAGCCGTCACTGTCACCACAATGACACTTTATTTTAGTGGAACTGCACAGAAGCATAAGAAAATTATAGTTGCACCTTACATGAGCCGGACATCCAACCTTAATGTTCCTCAATTTTAGTGCAACTACTAAAGAAGAACCTGCCAGCTCACAAGAGCAAGTACGTCTTGCTAGCTGAATGATGCAGTGTTTGCTTCATTTCAGGTGAACAGCAGAAAAAGGCGCATGAATTGAATCATGGAACTCCGGGCAGACCTCATCCAAGTAGAGCTGCAGGTTGAGTTCAAGGAGGCTGCTATTAAAGTGAAATCATGCTCTCATGTCTCCTTATTTGTGCTGTGCAAACATGCTGTGCAAACAGGAATACTCAACTACAGATGTTGTGACGGTCAAAGAATTCGCCAAGTTCTTCGATTGTATGACATGGCTAGCCAAGATGGATTTAATCCCGATATTCACTTAATCAAAATCTCTAATGGGTTGGTTCTGAATCTTGCAAGCTGGGAATCAGTGAGATGTGTAGGCATCTTTGTTGTACTTATTATTTGGATCTTATTTGTTGGTTCTGAATCTTGCAAGCTGGGAATCAATGAGATGTGTAGGCATCATTGTTGTACTTATTATTTGGATCTTATTTGTTGGTTCTGAATCTTGCAAGCTGGGAAACATGGCATGATGATGCAGATGACAACAACCATAACAAACAGTTCAAACTTGGTAGTATTATATTTGTGAAAGTGCGACAAATGTACTGATCGTGTGCGTCCTGAGAATAATAATTCTAATTGTTGTGCATGTTGATCCTGTGCCACTGATAGAACGAGCGAATGCATTGCTTCTTTTAAGTACAAACTAACTCCTGTTATTACAGTACCAATACAGACCCGCTCGTGAACCGACGTGTGGCCGAGGGTGCATCTTCTGCCGGGCATGCAGCGGACGAGGGAGGGGTAGTAATTGTTGTCGCCTGTACACACTCAGCTTACTGTTGAATCCAGTTCCCCAAGAGCTGAAAAACGAATTGCTGCCGCCGCCTACACACTCGTTCACTCGAAGAGACTCCAATGGCGATCCGAGGGGTGAGCCTGCTGGCTATGGACTTCAGCAAGGACTTCCCCTTTGAGTTCGCCATTAAGTCCTATGGCTGCACCAAGTTGAATGTGATGTACACCAACGATACGGACTTGGTGAAGATCTGCCTCGCCTCAGTCCTATGGCTACACCAGGTTCTGGAGCATTCGCCCGTTTCATCGGCAGCGCCGACTGCACCTTCGCTATGGTGGAGAGAAGGAAGAACGCGACGATTCGGCCATCTGGTGCAACAAGCTTGTTGACATCCAGAAGCAATACAAGATCATCAACAACGGGCAGGAGAAGGACTCCATGGTTGACCTCGCTGAGACCATCATCGACCCCTGATACGCCAACATGAAAGAAGACGACCTGAACACGTGGGACGTACCTCTGAATCTAGCCTACATAACCTACGCGGCCAAGGACGCATACGCATGCTATGACATGTACATGCAGATCTTGGACATGAGGGCGTGTCTGCTTCCCGTAACCGACGAGTACATGGACAACTGCAGCGTCATGGTCAAGCGTGCCAGGAAGGTCTAGATGTTGTACTTTATCTGTTTATAAGCACCTTTATCATCTGAGTGTTTCATGCATTAGCCTATGTATCGTAATTTTCTGTTTTGTCCGAAATATTTCTTTTAAGAACCCATTAACCTGATTTTTTAGTGTCTATTTGGTTATGTATCTAAACTAGTTCACTTGTCCGTAAAAAAAACTAGTTCACTCGGCTGCCGTGCTTTGAATATCCTTCCTCCCAACATATTCCCTTCCTCAGGTGGACCCAACAGGTCTCTGAATTTTCTCCCACTTTCTTTTTCGATGTAAACTGAGTTTTCTCCCAGTACTTTCCCCTAGAACCAACTCAACTATCCCACGTCTAGCCTAAAAAATAATAATACCCCATGTACTATTAACTCATCAAATTAAAATGATATTTTATTTCGTAAGTTGAAAGTTCTTACAAAATAATAATAATAATTGTTTATATATAACTTGGCAAGTTAACTCCTAGTGATTGCGTACATAAGCTTGCAAAGATTTTACTGATGTGCAATCATGTGTTTATGTTTTTATAACATTTCTCCGTGTAGCCCAACATGATATTTTCACCCAGCCCAGCAAGTCCACGGATTTCGAGAAAAATGCAAATTGGATTTAAACGGGCTGCATAGATGCTACATCATTGTTTCACCCAGCCCACCAAATGGACTAAAAAAACAAATGGACTGATTGCTGGGTCCACGGCCACAACCTAGTTTTTTGTGATTTGCCAAGTAAGTCGCTTTGTTAGGCCTGTTGGGCTGCAAATCTTTCAAGATGAGGAGATCTTTCATTCGGCTGGCCGAGAAAATGGCCCATCAGTAATGAGAAATGGGCTGTACATTTTTAAAACACATCAAACCGATAATTAGTTTCAAATATCTTTTTTTCATTTCAAGATTTTAAATTACATTAATTTTTATGTGTGGAGAATTTGTTGGATTTTATACTGATATACATTTATTTTTAAAATCAGTTTGAATGCGAGTCGAAATTTCAGGATTAAAAACAGTTCGGACCGCACCGAAATATGCAAAATTTCATATAATTTTTTAACCGTGGCCACAATATGGGTTGTAATGCTAACAAAAAGAATATGGGCTCCAAAAAAAACTTAAGAATTAGCAAATGGGATGTATGCTGTTTTCCACAGATTTGAGGCTTTCCTAAAAAAAGGTTGACGCACAAGCAGTGACTGTTGGATGTCCATCGGACGGCCGCCGTGCTTCTTCAATCTCTGCTCTTCCTGCTCCAGCCGCTCAAACAAGCGCCGGTGGGAGGACTGCCTGCACCCTCCTCCCCGCGGCCGGCTGTGCTGCCGCGCAGGCCTCACCGCCCCACCGTACTCCCATCGCTGGCCTAGCCATCCCTCTACTCACCCACACCTATTGTTATTCTCCGGCGACGGCAGACGAACCAGTAAACCCTCGTATAGTCGTACTCCCCTCCGCGTGGGAAACAACTGCCGAGTCTTCCCTGCCTCCGGGTCGTTCCCTTCCTAGGCCTCACCGTCGTCCACCGCCCTGGTGCTCTCGGCACGGCCTGGTCAACGTGGTCACCGACCGACATGCATCTGAAGTGGACTGTACGTGAGAGGTCGATAGCTGGGTCCACGGCCGCACGCAAGGAAATGCCTCCTTATTACGCGCAAAATAATGATTCCTCCACCTGACATCAGGGACCCACCGAAAGGGCCTCTGTATTTTGTGAAAAAAAACGTTACCGCCGCTGACAGCTCGGACGCACCAGCTATATCTTCGCACGCAAGGAAGTGCCTCCTTATTTTTTGCCTAGACGCACTTCCTTTTTTGTGCGTAATAAGGAGGCACCCTGACTGCTGGGACCCACCAGCTACATCTTTGCACGCAAGGCGGTGCCTGACAGTCGGGACCCACCTGGTCGAAGCGTACGTAGCGTTGTCATTCTGGTCGCGAACGTGTACGTACATATATACTGGTTGATGTAGAGGCACACACGTGTCGTAGTAGAGGCGCGCACGTGTCGTAGTAGAGGCGCGCACATAGCATGTACACGTACGTACAGCGGCCAGGGTGCAAGAAAGAAAATACGGCCACGTACGTACATACGGGCAGGGTCTCGAACGCCTACTCGCGCATACGTATGGCCAGGGCTCGTGTACATGGCTGGGTCGGAATGGAGAAACAGCATCGTCGTCGTGTTCATGGGGAGGCAGCGTCATCGTCGTGTTCATGGGGAGGCAACGTAATGCATCGTGTTCATGGGGAGGCAACGAAATGCGTCGTGTTCATCGGGAGGCAACAGAACACGCGGGAGCCAACCGGCTAGGTCGGAACGGAATGTGTGGTCGTGTTCATCGGGAGGGCTTGGACGGAACAGGCGATGGAAACGAGGCCTGAACGGGGTCCTATTGATCGGGAGGGGTCTGGCGTATCGCAAAATGGAGGAAACGGACCTCCTACGGTCGAAACGGGGGTCCTATTGATCGGGAGGGGTGTGGCGTACTGCAAAATGGACGAAACGGACCTCCTACGGTCGAAATGGGGGTCCTGTTGATCGGGAGGGGTGTGCCGTACCGCAAAACGGACGAAACGGACATCCTACGGTCGAAACCGGGGTCCTGTTCATCGGGAGGGGTGTGGCGTACCGTAAAACGGGACTCCACGGGATACTGTTCATCTCCACCGTCGACCTCCTCCAGCCTCCACGGGCTACTGTCGACCTCCTCCAGCCTCCACGGGCTCCTGTTCATCCAGCCTCCACCGCGCGCTACTCCACCGGCTACTGTTCAACCACCCCTCCACCGTCTACTGTTCATCCAGGCCTCCACACCACGGGGTCCTGTTCAACCACCCCTCCACGGGCACCCCTCCACCGTCTACTGTTCATCCAGCCCTCCACCACACCACGGGGTCATGTTCATCCAGAGGTAACGCCACCGCTCACTGTTCATCCAACCCCCCCCCCCCCCCCCCCGCAACACTCACTATTCATCTCAGAGGCAGCATCGATCAGCTTCAGTTAGCAGCAGTAGCGAAGGAATTGATTGATCGGGTTCAGTTAACATCCATCGATCGATCGCTCGGGTTCAGTAACGCGTAGCCTGCAGTGCAATCGCTCGGGTTCAGTTAGAACCCAACGGCTCGCTCGGGTTCAGTTAGAGCCAACGCCTCGCACACACGCGCGTACGTGTACGAGAGAAACATGCATCGCTCGGCCCCCAACCTCCCACCGTAACCGGGAACTCCCCGAAATTTTCCTCCCCCTCGCTTCTACCATGGTTTTTTCCATCATGGACGGCCCAAAGAATGTCATGCAGCTGCGTCTCCGGCCCGCCTAGGACGAAAAGCCCATTTTGTGTCATGACTTTTTGTCATAGAAGTAGGAGCCCACCACATCTATGATGATACCAGGTTTTGTCACAATTATCGTCATAGAAGTGTCATATGTATGACAGAATTTTTTTTCGTTTGATCCAAAATGTCACGGATGTGTCTTTTTTTGTAGTGACTACTGTCGAGCAATTGATAGAAAAGCGCATAGTTATGACGATATGTAAGGCAATGATCATGAATATAGGCATCATGTCCGTGACAAGTAGACCGACTCCTTCACGCACCTACTACTATTACTCCACACATCGACCGCTATCCAGGATGCATCCAGTGTATTAAGTTAACAAGAACGGAGTAACGCCTTAAGCAAGATGACATGATGTAGAGGGATTCTATATATATATATATAGAATATGATATCTAATATGACATCTGATTAGTCAAAGGGATTCAATCAATATGAACAAACCCCATCTTTTTATCCTTAATGGCAACAATACAAATATGTGTCATGTCCCTTTATGTCACCCGAAATAAGCACCGCAAGATTGAACCCATTACAAAGCACCTCTCCCATTGCAAGAAAAATCAATCTAGTTGGCCAAACCAAATCAATAGATTGGAGAGAAACACAAAGCTATCTTAATCATGCATAAAAGAGTTTATGGAAGACTCAAATAATATTCATAGATAATCTGATCATACACCCACAATTCATCGGATCTCACCAAACGCACCACAAAATAATATTACATCGAATAGACCTCCATGAACATTGAGGAGAACATTGTATTGAAGATAACCGAGAGAGAAGAAGCCATTTAACTACTAGCTATGGAGCCGTAGGTCTATGGTAAACTACTCACACATCATCAGAAGGGCAATAAGGTTGATGTAGAAGCCCTCCATGGTCGAATCCTCCTCCGACAGAGTACCGGAAAAGGCCTCCAGATGGGATCTCGCGAGAATATAAACTTGTGGTGGCGGAAAAGTTTTTTTGGTGTTCCCCTGGTCTATGGGGAATATTTGGGTATTTATAGAAGAATAATTAGGGTTAGACGGGCTACGAGGGACCCACAAGCTTGGGGGTGGGCCCCCTGGGACGCGACCTACGAGCTTGTGGCCACCTCATGGCTCCTTTAGCCTCCTCCCGAAGCTACTAGGTTGTCTTGTGGTCCAAGAAAAATCATCAAAAAGTTTCGTTCCATTTGGACTCCATTTGGTATTGATTTTATGTAAAGGCAAAAAAACAGCAATTGGTACTTGGTACTTAGTTAATAGGTTAGTCCCCAAAAATGATATAATATAGCATAATAATGCATATAAAACATCCAAGATTGATAATATAATAGCATGGAATAATAAAAAAATGTACGTGCCTTACAAGTGTATCTTCTTCTAGGCTAACTGTTTGAAGAACAAGACCAACCGTTCTAAAGTGAAATTCCAACAGACAACAGGATCTCATAACCATATTGCACACTACGAGGCTCTTGTAAATAGCCGCTAGTTCCTTCTTTTTTCCGTGCCATATTATCGTATCTATATTGACTTGTTCCAAATAAAGAGGTAAGCCCGTGCAGACTAAAAATAACCTGAACCAAATGCAGTGCAAATCTTCAAGGATTGCCACACCAGCAAGATGAAGGGCATGAGCACACCAGTTCAAGCCGCTGTTGTAAGTCCTTAGTCCTCCTGCCTTTGAACTGCTTGTTACTATGACATGTTCATTCAACTGCTTGGTTTGCAGCCAATGTCAGTTACTCTGTTCACTTTTATACGCAGTTGTCTTAACATATCATTTCACCTTACACAGTTTAAAAGAGAGGAAGGATATTCTTTTGGTCTTGGTCTGTAATCTAGTTTTGATGTTCATGTGCCCACACAATGATACAATAGCCTGTTTGTTTGATATCTGTTTGCCCATGATATGAATGATGTCATACTATATTCATCCTACTTTAAACCATGTCTCTTGATCTTAGATGTCAACGAATGTGAGGAAATAGACAATGCAGTAGGTATGCTACATGGACATATGTTCCTAAAGTGATTTTATTATGTAGTTGGCACTACAAGACATGCTAATGTATTACAATAGTTCACCAAAATAAGTTATGTATAAACATGAAACCTACTTTGTTTGTTTTTGTCTCATTAGTAACTTATCTGGTACACTAATCTACAAGTTCAAACTTTCAACAAGCTATGGAACAAATGATTGAACAGCCACAGCCACATGATGGTGACGAGGATACCACAGGCACAATGTCACCTCTTGCTGCAGTGCGTCAGTATCTCTCCACTAACAGTGCAAAAAGCACCTTCCTGCGTAATTCTGGGTTGGTTGTAAAGGTAACCTCCTCCAAATCACCTACTGAACAAAATCTTCCATATAGACAGAGTGATATATTTGTGCTCCAGACAGAAGTCCAATCCCTAATGGAGGTCGTTTTGGAAACAAGAATAGTGGTTGACAAATGTCGTCAAGTTATGAATGGTTTTGAAACCAGACTATCAGACATTTGCTTCGTTGTTCAAGAGCAATGGCAAAAAAGGGGAAGATCATGCCGCTCCATCAGATTCTACAGCCGGAAACATTAGAACTCAGAATCTGTGCTTCGATACATCTAATGGTGCTTTTATCTGCAAGGACTATTAACTTTACGCCAACATGCCTTTTGTTGTATGGCTAGAATTTATTTTGTTGTGATGCAACATTTATCATGTTGGCAAAGGCTGTAGAAATTATGATGCTATTTTTGTATAGTGTAGATTTATCTTAGTAATGTATTCGGCCGAAAGCTTCATAGGAGCCCAACGTGCCAACATTCGTCGGGCCCACAATTCCAATTGGGAAAACGATTATGGGCCGTAATTTGCACGTAGCCTACTAAAAATATCTGGGCCTAAATCAACATAAGCTTTCTTATTTTTGGTACGCCTATGCCCACAGTGGGGCTTTAACATGCCTAAACATAACTTGGACCCTCAGTAACAACAGGCTGTTAACATGTGCAAATATCTCGAGCCCATTAATAACATGGGCCTTTAAATAGGCCGAAAGTGAGATTGGGCCCTGATTGTGCCAAATAACCCAATGGTCATTAGTAGACCGAAATGTATCTCAGCTCGTGGTGGCCCATTTACAATGCGGATCCTTCACAGGCCGAAATTCAGACGTGCCATAAATGCGTCGACCTACTACACGGGCCTTTACCAGGCCGGAAGTTTGGTCGGGCTTGATTAGTATTAGTTTTATATGGGCCGTTAATAGGCCCGATGTGATGTTGGGCCACATTTGGCCCATGGATTTCGTTCGAGGTTAACAGGCCAAAAATCACAACAGGTTGGAAGTGGCCCAAATCTAAAGTGGGCCTCTAATAGGCAGAATGTTAGACATGGCCGAATATGACCGAATTCCTCCACGGTCGTTTATGGGCTGGAAGTTTCAATGGCCAATAAATGGGCCCAAATGAAGTAGGAACTTTAACATGCTGGAAACACACCGGGCCATGCGGCCCAAATACTTAGCGGACTGTTAATGGGCCAGAAGTGACGAGGGGCCGTGATGATGACAAATCTAGAACGGGCCATTGACGGGCCGATTTGACACTAGTTGTATGGGCCTTAAATGCGAAATGGGCCGTCTGCAAGCAGGCTGTTGATACATCTCCGTCGTATCTACTATTCCAAACACTTTTGCCCTTGTTTTGGACTCTAACGTGCATGATTTGAATGGAACTAACCTGGACTGATGCTGTTTTCAGCAGAATTGCTATGGTGTTATTTATGTGCAAAAACAAAAGTTCTCGGAATGACCTAAAACTTCACGGAACAACTTTTCAGAAATAATAAAAAATCCTTGCAAAATATGAAGGCCAGGGGTCCCACCACCTATCCACGAGGGTGGGAGGCACGCCTGCCCCCCTAGGGCACGCTCCCTACCTCGTAGGCCCCCTGGAGCTCCTCCGACCTCAACTCCAACTCTATATATTTGGTTTCGGGGAGAAAAATATCAAAGAGAAGAATTCATCACGTTTTATGATACAGAGCCGCCGCCAAGCCCTAAAAACCTCTCGGGAGGGCTGATCTGGAGTCCGTTCGGGGCTTCGGAGAGGGGAATCCGTCGCCATCATCATCATCAACCATCCTCCATCAACAATTTCATGATGCTCACCGCCGTGCGTGAGTAATTCCATCGTGGGCTTGTTGGACGGTGATGGGTTGGATGAGATTTATTATGTAATTGAGTTAGTTTTGTTAGGGGTTTGATCCATAGTATCCACTATGTTCTAAGATTGATGTTGCTATGACTTTGCTATGCTTAATGCTTGTCACTAGGGCCCGAGTGCCATGATTTCAGATCTGAACCTATTATGTTTTCATCAATATATGAGAGTTCTTGATCCTATCTTGCAAGTATATAGTCACCTATTATGTGTTATGATCTGTTAACCCCGAAGTGACAATAATCGGGATACTTACCGATGATGACCGCAGTTTGAGGAGTTCATGTATTCACTATGTGTTAATGCTTTGGTCCGGTACTCTATTAATAGGAGGCCTTAATATCCCTTAGTTTCCGCTAGGACCCCAATGCCACGGGAGGGTAGGACAAAACATGCCATGCAAGTTCTTTTCCATAAGCACGTATGACTATATTCGGAATACATGCCTACATTACATTGATGAACTAGAGGTAGTTCTGTGTCACCCTAGGTTATGATTGTTACATGATGAACCACATCCGGCATAATTCTCCATCATTGATCCATTGCCTACGAGCTTTCCATATATTGTTCTTCGCTTATTTACTTTTCTGTTGCTATTGCTATCATCACTACAAAATACCAAAAACATTACTTTTGCTATTGTTACCTTTTGCTACCGTTACCACTACTATCATATTACCTTGCTACTAAATACTTTGCTGCAGATATTAAGTTTCCAGGTGTGGTTGAATTGACAACTCAGCTGCTAATACTTGAGAATATTCTTTGGTTCCCCTTGTGTCGAATCAATAAATTTGGGTTGAATACTCTACCCTCGAAAACTATTGCGACCCCCTATACTTGCGGGTTATCAAGACTATTTTCTGGCGCCGTTGCCGGGGAGCATAGCTCTATCCTTTGAGTCACTTGGGATTTATATCTGCTTATCATTATGAAGAACTTGAAAGATCCAAGAACCTAGATTTATCCCTCAACTATGAGGGGAGGTAAGGAACTGCCATCTAGCTCTGCACTTGATTCACCTTCTGTTTTGAGTAAGCTTGCGACACCTAAACCTGCTTCTGCTATTCGTTATAATATGTCGCATGTTATTGATGATGCCACTTCTGCTATGCATGATACTTATGATGAAACTACTTCTATGCTTGATACTACTGTGCCACTTGGTGAATTTCTTGATGAACAACTTGCTAGGGCTAGAGAGAATGAAAATATTGAATCTGATAATACTGTTGAAAGTGATGATGAAGACTCACCTGTTATTCCTGAGGGTTATGTTTTTGATAAGGAAGCTTCTTTAGCTATTTTAGCTTGCAAAGATAGATACGAACTTAAGAGGTTATTAGCTAAATGGAATAAGCAATCTCTAAATTCTAGGATGAAACCTGACCTTGCTTTTGCTACTTCACCTATCTATGTTACTGATAAGGATTATGAATTCTCTGTTGATCCTGATATAATTACTTTGGTTGAATCTGATCCTTTTCATGGCTATGAATCTGAAACTGTTGTGGCACATCTTACTAAATTAAATGATATAGCCACCCTGTTCACTAATGATGAGAGAACTCATTACTTTTATATCCTTAAAATATTTCCGTTCTCATTAAAGGGTGATGCTAAGATATGGTTTAATTCTCTTGATCCTGGTTGTGTGCGTAGTCTCCAGGATATGATTTATTACTTCTCTGCTAAATATTTCCCTGCTCATAAGAAACAAGCTGCTTTAAGGGATATATATAATTTTGTGCAAATTGAAGAAGAGAGTCTTCCATAAGCTTGGGGGAGGCTTCTCAAGTTACTTAATGCTTTGCCTAATCATCCTCTTAAGAAAAATGAAATACTTGATATCTTTTATAATGGACTAATCGATACTTTCAGAGATTACCTGGATAGTTGTTCTGGTTCTGTTTTCAGGGAAAAAACACCGGATGAAGCTGAAATTCTATTGAATAATATGTTGACGAATGAAAATAATTGGACACTTCCTGAGCCAGCTCATGAGCCTATTCCTAAACCAACTCCGAAGAAGAGGGGTATTCTATTTCTCAGTCCTGAAGATATGCAAGAGGCAAAGAAATCTATGAAAGAAAAAGGTATTAAAGCTGAAGATGTTAAGAATTTACCTCCTATTGAAGAAATACACGGTCTTAATTTACCGCCTATTGAAGAAACGAATGATCTTAATCCTTCACCTACTGAAGAAACTCATGGTCTTGATAACCCGGCACAGGTAGTAAAGGTAAATTCTCTCTATAGATATGATAAAACTGAAATCCCATTTACTAAGTTTGCTAGCCAATGCTAAGATGAGTTTGATAAATTTATGGCTAAGCAAGAAGACTTCAATGCTTATTTTGGTAGACAATTGAAATACAATTCAAATATGCTTGAACACTTGGGTGATTATATGGCTAATGTCAAGGGTGAACTTAAACTTATTAGTAAACATGCTTCTATGGTTACCACTCAAGTAGAACAAGTACTTAAGGCTCAAAATGATTTTCTCAATGAATTGAATAGTAAGAATAATGATAATGCTGTTAGAGTTATGACTAGAGGTGGTAAAATGACTTAGGAACCTTTGTATCCTGAAGGCCATCCTAAAAGAATTGATAAAGATTCTCAGAGAAATAATATAGATGCACCTAGTCCTTCTAAAAGGAAGAAAAATAAAAATGATAGGACTTTGCATGCTTCTAGTGAACCTGTTATTGAAACATCTGAAAATCCAAATGATATTTCTATTTCTGATGCTGAAACACAATCTGGTAATGAACCTGAAACTAGTGATAATGTTAATGATAATGTTCATGATGATGCTCAACCTAGTAATGATAATGATATAGAAATTGAACCGACTATTGATCTTGATAACCCATAATCAAAGAATCAACATTATGATAAGAAAGACTTTGTTGCTAGGAAACATGGTAAGGAAAGAGAGCCTTGGGTTCAGAAACCCATGCCTTTTCCTCCCAAACCATCCAAGGAAAAGGATGATGAGGATTTTGAGCGCTTTGCTGAAATGATTGGACCTATCTTTTTGCGTATGCGATTAACTGATATGCTTAAAATGAATCCTTATGCTAAGTACATGAAAGAAATTGTTACTAATAAAAGAAAGATACCGGAAGCTGAAATTTCCACCATGCTTGCTAATTATACTTTTAAGGGTGGAATACCAAAGAAACTTGGAGATCCAGGAGTACCCACTATACCATGCTCCATTAAAAGAAACTATGTTAAAACTGCTTTATGTGATCTTGGAGCCGGTGTTAGTGTTATGCCTCTCTCTTTATATCGTAGACTTGATTTGAATAAGTTGACACCTACTGAAATATCTTTGCAAATGGCTAATAAATCAACTGCTATACCTGTCGGTATTTGTGAGGATGTGCCTGTTGTAGTTGCAAACGTTACTATTTTGACGGACTTTGTTATTCTTGATATTCCCGAGGACGATAGTATGTCTATTATTCTTGGAAGACCCTTTTTGAATAATGCAGGGGCTGTTATTGATTGCACTAAAGGCAATGTCACTTTTCATGTTAATGGTAACGAGCATACGGTACACTTTCCGAGGAAACAACCTCAAGTTCATAGTATCAACTCTGTTGGAAAAATTCCATCGATTTTATTTGGAGGTTTTGAATTTCCTCTTCCTATTGTCAAGAAGAAATATGATATTCTTATTATTGGGGATGTACATATCCCCGTTTAGGTAACATAGTGTTATTCGAAATTTCTCCGGTTCCATGTTATTCGGAATGAGTTCGTTAACAAGACTTGATCAACCTTGTTAGTGATTCCTTTTGATGATCATGAGATGGATGAAACTAGAAGACACAACCTGCTGTACCCTCCTTTTACTTTCTATTATTTATATTAAATAAAATAAAAATTGTATTTTTCTGTCTGTTATCTGATTATCCGTGCAATATAAAAATACCCCGAAAATAAAAGTTCTCCAAATGCCCTGAAATTTAAATATGATTTTTTCTAGAATATTTGAGAATATTTGGCACTGATAACACATCAGGAGGAGCTGGCACCTGGCCACGAGGGTCAGGGGCGCGCCCTACCCCCCTGGGCGCGCCCCCTGCCTCGTGGGCCCATGGTGGCTCTCCTCCACTTATCCTTTCACCCACACACTCCTTCTTCCTCCCACAAACATGAATATCCAGTTCATACCCGAGTCCAAGCTTGTTTTGCTGCCATTTTCGATCTCCTTGCTCAAAGCACCTCTCACAAAACTGCTTGGGGATATTGTTCCATGGTATGTGACTCCTCCATTGGTCCAATTAGTTTTTGTTCTAGTGCTTTATCCATTGCAAATTTATGCTGCCTAGGTGACCATGTTCTTGAGCTTGCATGTCAAATCTGTATGGTCAAAAGTAGTTTCGATGCATGATATAGGCTCTAGGCACTTGTAGGAGTAGTTGCTATCAACATTATTGAGTTTGGCTTACTTTTATTTTTGAAGTTACTAAAAATTTCAGATTTTTTCAAAAAACAATGAAGAGACTTTTGAGGGGCCCATCGAGCCGAAGCTTGAAGGAAAAGGCTCAGAAGCCCAAATATAATCTGCCTCGCACCGCGGAGGTTCGGTCTTGTGAATGGCCTTCCGATGATTTCTTGAGAGCAGCCGGGATTTATGAAATTTTTATGAATTGGCTGAGAATGCAGGCCTCACCGCTTTCCTCCATGACCAACGTGATCAGTATCTCTTACTCACAAATAACTTTGTGCAATACTTTCATTTCCATTCTAGGAGCTCACCACCTACGGTGGAGTTTTATTTATATGATGAGTATAAGGAGATGTCACTTTATGATTTTTGTCGGGTTTGTTTGGTCCCTTTCGAGGGCACGACAGAGGAACCACATCGCAGCGATGTGGATGGGTTTATTGATACCATCACTGTAGGGGAAACGAGGAAGGTTTCCGATGCATGAATCACTAGCATACATTTTCGTGTTTTACGCTATTTTGCAATATTGGCTAGTCGTTGCTTAATTGGCCGCAGAAACTGTGGAAACCTTAGTGTTCCTGATATTATTATTTTGTTCCACGGTTTATTCAGTGATAACTCTGTTAGTATGGGCGGTATTATTGCTAAACGGTTAAGTCTGAACCGTACAAAGGGCCCCATTTTTGGAGGCATCTATGCTTCACGCCTAGCTGCACATTTTAACATACCTATTAGGCATTATGAGAAGGAAGAAAAATTGCTTCGACGTGTTTACTTAGATTATAAGAGTATGGTAGCACACGATTTTATTGTTAAGAATAGGGAAGGGGAACTTAAATACAAATTGTTCTTTGATAAACATCATCCTGAGACTATTTCCCTGCCTGCTCCTTCCTTGTTTGACTTTATTTGCAAGCCAGTACCTTGTTCCGTTAGAGGCTATTCATGCCTATCGGAACCCTACATCAGCCACAGAGCCAGAGCCGGAACCACAAGTTGATCCTCCACGACAGTCTAATTACCATTGGGATCCGGAAATGATTGCCAACCAGTGGCAGTCAGAGTCTTCTTCATCTCAATACGACCCCAACTATTATTATGGATATCCGCCAGGCCAACCGTGGCCATAGACCAACTTAGGCCAAAAGCCTAAGCCTGGGGGAGTATGTATTTCTCACCGACATTGCATTTATGTTCACACACTCATTGCTAGATGTCGGTGCTCATACTTTTTCATTGTATCATCCATGCTAGTTTATTTTCCTTCTTATGCTCTCTTCTTGTGTGTTTGATAAACCTTAAGGAAAACAAAAAAAATTGTTCTAGCTTTTAATTAGTTTACTTTCCATGCTTGTAGTAGTAATTAAAAAGAAAACCCAAAAAGATTTCATGTTCTTCTTTTGCTTGTTGGGAGCTCTCCCATGTAAATAGTTTTATTTCTTTTCTTTTCTTTGGGGGTCTATAGGAGAAGACCATAATTAAATTGTTGAAGTGGCTCTTATATGCATTATTGTTGATCTGACAAAAGAGCCCATATTGCCCGGTATTCTCCTATTTATTGAATGCTTGCAGATTCCAGCTTAGTCCAATGCACGTGCATAATTATTATTATTCACACTATTCGGTCGTGCAAGTGAAAGGCAATTATAACGATATATGGTGGACTGTCTGAGAGGAGAAAAGCTGGTATGAACTCGACCTCTCTTGTTTTTGTAAATATGATTAGTTTGTCGTTCCTGATTCAGCCTATTATGAATAAACATGCTTGCAATGACAACTAGAGATCATAGTTTCTTGTGCCATGCTTGATTAGCTAGGAGCTTATAATGGTTTACCTTGCGTGCCAACATGCTATTAAAATGGTTGTGATGTGGTATGATAGGTTGGTATCCTTCTCTGAATGATTTAAGTGACTTGACTTGGCGCATGTTCACGCATGTAGTTGAAACAAAATCAACATAGCCTTCACGATATTTATGTTCATGGTGGATTATATCCTACTCATGCTTGCATTCGTTGTTGATTATTTTAATGCATGTTCATGACTGTTGTCGCTCTCTAGCTGATCGCTTCCTAGTCTTTTGCTAGCCTTCACCTGTACTAAGCGGGAATACTGCTTGTGCATCCAACTCCAAAGTTATTCCGTATGAGTCCACCATACCTACCTATATACGGTATCTACTGCCGTTCCAAGTAAATTTGTATGTGCCAAACTCTAAACCTTCAAATAAATATCCTGTTTTATATGCTCGAATAGCTCATGTATCAACTAGGGATGTTTGTATCTTCCATGTTAGGCGGGTTATTCTCGAGAGGAGTGGACTCCGCTCCTCACTCACGAGAAAGTGGTTGGTCACCGGGATGCCTAGTCCCATGCTTTATGCAAATCAAATCAAAATAATTGCAAACAAAACTCCCCCTGGGACTCTTGTTAGTTGGAGGCACTCGTTGTTTCGAGCAAGACATGGATTGATGCTTGTTGGTGGAAGGGGGAGTATAAACTTTACCATTCTGTTGGGGAACTGCCTATAATGTGTGTAGCATAGAAGATATTTCCATCTCTTGGTTGTTATGTTGGCAATGAAAGTATACCGCTCAAAATATTATTCATCTCTATTTCAAAACCGAGCTCTAGCACCTCTACAAATCCTTGCTTCCCTCTGCGAAGGGCCTATCTATTTACTTTCATGTTGAGTCATCATCCTCTTATTAAAAAGCACCAGTTGGAGAGCACCTCTGTCATTTGCATTCATTACTGTTAGTTTGCATTGAGTATGACTTGACTGGATCTCTTTTACCATGAATTACAATGTCTAGTCAGTCCTTGATCTTTAAAGGTGCTCTGCATTTATGTTTTGCGGTCTCAGAAAGGGCTAGAGAGATACCATCTTGTTATATCATATTATGATTGTTTTGAGAAATTGTTGTCATCCGAGATTTATTATTATTGCTCGCTAGTTGATTATGACATTGATATGAGTAAACTTGAGACCTAAGCGTTATTGTGAATGTGGTTAGTCATAATCTTTGCTGAAAACTTGAATGCTGGCTTTACATATTTACAACAACAAGAGCAAACGGAGTTTGTAAATTTTTTTCTTTATCACTTTCAATTTATCAACTGAATTGCTTGAGGACAAGCAAAGGTTTAAGCTTGGGGGAGTTGATATGTCTCTGTCGTATCTACTTTTCCAAACACTTTTGCCCTTGTTTTGGACTCTAACTTGCATGATTTGAATGTAACTAACCCGGACTGACGTTGTTTTCAGCAGAATTGCTATGGTGTTATTTATGTGCAGAAACAAAAGTTCTCGGAATGACCTGAAACTTCACGGAACAACTTTTCAGAAATAATAAAAAATCCTTGCAAAAGATGAAGGCCAGGGGGCCCACCACATTTCCATGAGGGTGGGGGCGCGCCTGCCCCTCTAGGGCGCGCACCCTACCTCGTGGCCCCCCTGGAGCTCCTCCGATGTCAACACCAACTCTATATATTTGGTTTCTGGGAGAAAAAAATCAGAGAGAAGAATTCATCATGTTTTACGATACGGAGCCGCCGCCAAGCCCTAAAACCTCTCGGGAGGGCTGATCTAGAGTCCGTTCGGGGCTCCGGAGAGGGGAATCCATCGCCATCGTCATCATCAACCATCCTCCATCACCAATTTCATGATACTCACCGTCGTGCATGAGTAATTCCATCGTAGGCTTGCTGGACGGTGATTGGTTGGATGAGATTTATCATGTAATCGAGTTAGTTTTGTTAGGGTTTGATCCCTAGTATCCACTATGTTCTGAGATTGATGTTGCTATGACTTTGCTATGCTTAATGCTTGTCACTAGGGCCCGAGTGCCATGATTTCGGATCTGAACCTATTATGTTTTCATCAATATATGAGAGTTCTTGATCCTATCTTGCAAGTCTGTAGTCACCTATTATGTGTTATGATCTATTAACACCGAAGTGACAATAATCGAGATACTTACCGGTGATGACCGTAGTTTGAGGAGTTCATGTATTCACTATGTGTTATTGCTTTGGTCCGGTACTCTATTAATAGGAGGCCTTAATATCCCTTAGTTTCCGCTAGGACCCAAATGCCACGGGAGGGTAGGACAAAAGATGCCATGCAAGTTCTTTTCCATAAGCACGTATGACTATATTTGGAATACATGCCTACATTACATTGATGAACTGGAGGTAGTTCTGTGTCACCCTAGGTTATGATTGTTACATGATGAACCGCATCCGGCATAATTCTCCATCATTGATCCATTGCCTATGAGCTTTCCATATATTGTTCTTCGCTTATTTACTTTTCCGTTGCTATTGCTATCATCACTACAAAATACCAAAAACATTAATTTTGCTACCGTTACCTTTTGCTACAGTTACCACTACTATCATATTACCTTGCTACTAAATACTTTGCTGCAGATATTAAGTTTCCAGGTGTGGCTGAACTGACAACTCAACTGCTAATACTTGAGAATATTCTTTGGCTCCCCTTGTGTCAAATCAATAAATTTGGGTTGAATAGTCTACCCTCGAAAACTGTTGCGATCCCCTATAATTGTGGGTTATCAGCCGTTAATGGGCCAGCTCGCTAATTTTGACTGGGCCATCCTTTTTAACTAAATGGGCTGCTGTTGGGCCTTACCACATGTCGACGTATCATAGGCGCCTCCTGTCCGTTGGGCGGTTGACATCTGTCCTTTCGCGGTGCTGACACATGGTTGCTACAGCCAATGATAATTTTACATGTGGAAAATCCTCATTGGTCGCACCTGTTAAAGGGTTATCGACTCCAAACCAAAACCCGATAGCTTAACGGCGACCCGTTACGGTGGATGCCACGTGTCGGTTACCCTTGCCGAAAGCACTTCCATGACGTGCCATTTATCGTTGTGGAAGTGGACACTTCTGTGATGATAATTTTGGTATTGTCATGGAACACTTCTACGACAGGACATGTATGACTATCTTGATTCTATCTTAAAATCGTCATGGATGTACATGCACGACAGAAAATGTGACCTACTGTGACAAGCACGTATCATCACAGAAGTGGTTTTTTTGTAGTGTTTGTCTCCCAGCAAGCGCTTTTCTTTAAATCCTTTTAGCTAGGCATTGCTAATTTTAATAACGCTCACATGAAAGATAGCAATTGAAACACAAATTGAGCATCATAATACATGTGACAAACAAATTTATGTCTAACATGCTTCCTATGCATAGTCATTTTATAAGAAAATAAATTATCAAGGCAAGAAAAAACTAGAATATGCAAGGGATAAGAATAAAACATGGACAATCTCAACATAACGAGAATTAATTTAGTAACATAAATATTTCTACAACCATATTTCCCTATCTCATGATAATTACATGTGGGATCATATTCAAATTCAACAATATAGATATAACATAACGTATTCTCTACATGATCCACATGCATGCAAAGTTGACACTCTTCCGAAATAGTGGGATTATCATGAAATAAGGTCATGACCTCCCTGACGGTGTCCTGGACTAGGGGGTACTCACCACATCATCTCCCGATCTGTTAGATTGGGCCAAGGACCCCCATGGCCGTATACTCATGGGCCAGTTCGGACAACTGCCGCATACATGGAAGATTCCACAAGACTTGGTGATCAAGACAAGGACTCCACCCCACCGACGTATTCGGCTAGGACTCTTGTTATCCTAGGCCTCTGGTGCGTTATATAAACCGAGACCAGGCTAGTCGATAGGGATACACATCAACAATCATACCATAGGTTAGCTTTTAGGGTTTAGCCTCCTCGATCTCGTGGTAGATCAACTCTTGTACTACCCATATCATCAATATTAATCAAGCAAGACGTAAGGTTTTACCTCCATCGAGAGGGCCCGAACCTGGGTAAAACTTCGTCTCCCTCGTCTCCTGTTACCATCCGGCCTAGACGCACAGTTCGGGACCCCCTACCCGAGATCCGCCGGTTTTGACACCGACATTGGTGCTTTCATTGAGAGTTCTGCTGTGTGATCGACAAAAGGATCGATGGCTCGCCTGCAGATCAACTGCGACTTTGGCGTCTCCGTCATCAGCTCGACTGGTCACCTTGGTTCGACCAAGAACTGCACCCCGTGTTCGGATCACCATGTTTGGACGAGGGCCTTCATCAAACATCAACTCCGATCTCTACCAAGATCACGGAGGAATCATCCATGGAGCTCGGGGGCTCAACGTCAACATTGCCCTCAAGCGACCGTGCTATTTTTCTGGATAGCGAACTCGTATCTGTCGCCACCACCTCCTCGAGTATCGCTTTGACGATCTTTTTTATGGAATTGTGAGGAATTGAGTCTACAACAACCCTGGAAAATTTCGTCGAGTTCCGATGGAGGAATCTCTAGCAATCCACGATATACCGGAGCCCTGTCAAATCTGGATGGGAATCTGGATGAGTTTAGGGCGTGGTGTCCAGCTTCTAGCTCGGACGTCCTTTGAAAGATCCAACCACTGATCGGCTGTGGAATTCTTATATCTACCACCTCTCAAAATTTTAGCTCGATCCGACCGTCCAAACTCCGGTAACCTTCCGATTAGTGTATCACTTTTCGGATCTATTTTCTGCGAGAAAACGAATCCGACCCGAGTTCGTCTTTTTTGTAAACGGGATTTCGGACATCCCTTTTGAAGAAAGTTTTGTATGGGGTATTGTGTTTTGTTCCCGAACACATCCCACTAACTTTAAGATCTTTTGAACATGATCTTCAACATCATGCTGGTGTCAAACCAGTCCGGCAATATTGCCCCACGGCTGCCGACCTGCGCTAGACACGTCGTCACTTTGTTGAGCCGAGTTCGACTTCTTCGGATCATCATCTCTGCAAGCCGAACAAGAGTCCGGCATCGCGAAGGATAAATCATCACCAACATCGCCGCCCCACGGATTACACGGAGCGGGCATACCGGCATCGCCGCACGGTCACTTCATCAAGCCGGCATCGACCACGTCACGACCTGCATCGGCAGGGCCGCACTGTTGCTTCTTCAAGCTGGTGTCCATCACGCCGACCTACTTTGACTCATCGGCAGACATCGAGGTTTCAACATCTCGGCTGGACCGGGGGCTTCGCCATCTCTTCATCAACCTACTCTGTACACTTCGGCGTCACTAGCGGACCAGCTCCGTCATGTTAGCTGGGCCGAGGGCTTTGCCTCGGCGAGTCAACCTTTGCTAGCATTGCCATGCCGTTGTTTTATCGCCCATCAGGCAATGGGTGTGCGGATCAAGTCCCAATTTTGGGAATCACATCCCTTCGGATTGCTACAACAAATAAACCAAGTGCTATTAATCCCAGTATTTTTTGTTTGTTTGGGTTCATTTTTTCCAAGGAATTATTACTCTGGTTTGTCCATCATATGTACACAGGTCTATTAAATGGTGGCCGCATTAACGACAGTCGCATGGTGGTTCGGTCAGTTTCCGTAAATAGTCCGGTGAACGCCGCATCCGGAGCTCGGACCGACCCACGAATTCAGGCTTTGCCACGCCTTTACCGCATCACGCCGACGCCCTGCATCGACATTGACTTCGGCGCCAGGCCATATTTCTTTTATTACTCACTTTGCATAAATTATTTATTATGCAACGATTTTTTAATTATCATTATTACTATTATCTCCGGTTTGCACTATTTTTTGTGCACAGGAAAATGATCCGAGGACTTCGGCGTCACTCTGTCGGTCTACATTGACCGTGCTATGTCACCACTTCGGCGTGTCGAGATCTCCACGCCGCCACCTCGGGACCGGCTTGGGGGATGGAACCTTGCCCGCATCAAGCTCGGACCGCGTCATCAATACCGAACACATTAACCAGCTAAGTCGCTTTCATGCTCAAAGCTTTAATTTCTAACTTGTGTTCGGTTCGACCAAGCATTATACTTTTTTGGAAAAAAGTTGCTTGTAAATAATTTCCTTGTCCAAACTTTGTTTGTGACGCATAAATTCAAATACCCAATTCATTTGGGGGCTTCCTTCATGAAGCTTTTTGCATATGATTATACTTGTACGGCTTCATTCCTTGTTCGTGTATTACGCCACAATATGCACCATATTGACTTAAGCGATTTGCAAGCTGGGTTGCCTCGCTCCTGTGTTTACCCCTACGTTCCCGATTGTTCGGCTAGGGAGTAAAGGGAGCACCTCTGCGATTGTCACGATCGGGTCACCCGAGCCGGACCTCAGACTGGGTGAAGCCGAAAGCTAGCGCTCTTATAGTTTTCAATGATGGTCGGCACACAACGGAACTCATGAGTACAAAAAATCTATTACACAAGTCTCATAATAACAATGAGCACCGAAGAAAGGTATTGGTGGGGGTACTATTTTCTTCGAAGATGCTTCTTACACTTCGCAGTAATATATCATAAGTTCCCTGAGCGCGCTTTGTCTGTTACAGCCTTATGGCCTGATTGCCTGGTTATTGGAAACACCGTCGATATTCTCGACAGATGGAGTACATAACACTTTTTGGTCCTTGACCGAAGAGGGAGAAGCCGACGGTCGGTTAAGACGCGTTCAAAGTTCGGTCGAACATAGAAATGATATAAGTACTTCGGTACATGCAATCATTCTTTTACCCAAGTCACTTGGGGGCTCTTAAATTTATATGAGCCGTTTTATGATAAATGTTCTTCTTCTTAGTCGTTGCAAAGTTTTATTATTATTATTATTATTATTATTATTATTATTATCTATCACTCCTTTTTTCGACACGAGCGTGTGGTCACTAGCCGGGGAGCCTAATTTCTCTCTCAAAGCCGCTAGAGTTTAGTTTGCTAAACTAGCCTAATGAGAAGTACTCTACCCTCGGGATAGGAGGTTGAAGCCATAGGCTGACCCGCTTGAAGTCTTGAGATAGGATGTATCATGTTAAAGCACGACAGAAGCACTTCTTTTGCTAAGGCCAATTTTCGGATTGGCGCCGAACACTTGATCTTGTTCGGATGTCAAGTTTTTACTGATGTTTTTTGATTTTCCAAGCTTGTGGCACTTTTAAACTATTTGTGTGTTTTCAGCACAAGTCTCGCAGTGCAACGCCGGACACCTTTAGAGATTCGGCAAAAACATTCTCGGATATTGCAATATATGCATCGGTTTCGAATTGTGTCTTCGGTCAATAGTTGGGTTGCCCGGCTCCTGCGCTTGCCTCCTACGTTCCGCTTTGTTCGGCTAGGTGTGCAAGGGGAGAACCACTGCGATTGTGCTTCCAGCTCACATGGTTAAGCACCTCAGTGGAGAAAGCCGAAAACTGACTGTCACAATAAGCGTAAACTGGTCAGCAATCCGATGACGGTGTTAAATGACGGGCCATTCATAACAATGGCCGAAGTGCTTACGGCTTGACCTCGACTGTCGCCGAACACTACCGGGGGCTATTAACTGGCCTCCCAAACTAAAATCCTCGATATTTTTCTCTTACATTAGAGCTGAGGTTTCATGATCATGCTTAGCATGACAACCCAAAGAAAGAAACCGATAGCGGGACTATTTTCTTTGGAAGACATTTCTTATGTTAAACAGTAATATAACATATCTCTCTGCGTACCTTTGTTTATAAAACCGTATGGCCAGATTGCCTTGTTTGTCGTAAATCTTTGCCCTCATAAAGGCTTTGTAAAGTAGGACAAACACTCCCCGACATCTGGCCGAGGAGGTTGAAGCCGATGGTCGGTTAACAAAGTTTTGTACAATACAGATCCAAGCATTAATGACGTAAAGTACTTGGATACATAGAGTCATTACACATAATTTGTGATTTTTCTATGGATATCTATCCTTAATTCGGCCACCCGTGCCCGCATTAAGGCTCGGGGGCTACTGGGCTTCGGGCTTATTATTTACAAATATTAAAGGGGCACATCGATCCCCTGATCTGGTGTTGCCACCCGACCAGTGTCTCGGGGGCTACTGCATTGCCTGTCCAATGCAGAAAATCAACCTGAGCCGTATACTCATGGCTTTCAACCTGAGCCGTATACTCATGGCTTTCAACCCCGAAGTATTCTACCGAGCTAGGACTTGATCCTCAGACCGATTTTGCAAATCACCCTCAGTCTCCGTGGCTACTGGGATCAGCGGTCTTATGTAATCCTTCATGTGCATCTCGGGTTTTAGACCGATACCTACCTTGAGGGCCACTGGCTATATATCTCGGCAGAGAATAAATTGCACCAATCAAAAATATTGACAAAAATCGGCCCACATTCGGGGTGGTGCACCACCTCGGAAGTAGTCCGGCATAAAGCTCGGGCGCTAGTGGCTGGCTCCATAGAGGGCATTTCCGGCATTAAGCTCGGCTAAACTCCTTCAAACTTCTTTGAACCAAGGTGATTTACGACACCTCAGATACAGTCCGGCATTGGAGCTCGGATACAGTCCGGCGTTGGAGCTCGGATACATAGTCCGACGTTGGAGCTCGGATACAGTCCGGCGTTGGAGCTCAGATACATAGTCCGCCCTTGGAGCTCGGATACATTCCGGCATTAGAGCTGGGAAGCGGTCCGGCGTTGGTGCTCGGCTGCAAAAGATACCTCGAATGTAGTCCGGCGTTGGAGCTCGGACGCAAGAGGACGCTGCCGCCCGGGAACAACTTCAAACCCGAGGTGTGGCATAAAAATAACAAGGCATTGATAAAGGCCGGAAACTTAAAGGGGCTCCTCGGATACCCGACGTGTAAACTCGTCGAATGCATTTCGGCGATCCTCAAGATCGAAGATGAGAAGATTTGTTGAACCAGTTTTCAAGACCGACGACCGAAGATGAAGAACGGTTCGGAAGAATCGAGGAGCGTCCCTAACTTGAAGACCGGTTCAGGGGGCTATTGACGGTGTCCTGGACTAGGGGGTACTCACCACATCATCTCCCGATCTGTTAGATTGGGCCGAGGACCCCCATGGCGGTATACTCATGGGCCAGTTCGGACAACTGCCGCATACATGGAAGATTCCACAAGACTTGGTGATCAAGACAAGGACTCCACCCCACCGGTGTATTCGGCTAGGACTCTTGTTATCCTAGGCCTCTGGTGCATTATATAAACCGAGGCCAGGCTAGTCTATAGGGATACACATCAACAATCATACCATAGGCTAGCTTCTAGGGTTTAGCCTCCTCGATCTCGTGGTAGATCAACTCTTGTACTACCCATATCATCAATATTAATCAAGCAAGACGTAGGGTTTTACCTCCATCGAGAGGGCCCGAACCTAGGTAAAACTTCGTGTCCCTCGTCTCCTGTTACCATTCGACCTAGACGCACAGTTCGGGACCCCCTACCTGAGATCCGCTGGTTTTGACACCGACACTCCCCAAGCCCACTTTTATCAAAAAATTCATAAGATTTATCATTCTCCACAGTAGTGGGATCATTATTACCTAAAGTTGGAATTCTTCCAAACCCACTTACAATGTTATCGCGAACATATTCATCATGAGGCTTAAAATAAATTTTGAAGATCATAAGAAGAATCACCCCAATCATGATAATTGTAATAAGTAGTGGACATATCAAAATTAGCATCCCCAAGCTTGGGGTTTTGCATATTATTAGCACAATTCAGATTAATATAATTTATAATAAAAACCATTGCAATCATGCTTTTCATTCAAGGAGCTATCATTAATCACTTCATAAATTTCTTATTTTAGCACTTCATCACAATTTTCAGATTCATGAATTTCAAGTGAAACTTCATAAAGATAATCTAGTGCACTCAACTAACTAGCAATTGGTTCATCATAATTGGATCTTTTAAAAAGGTTAGAAAGTGGATGAGGATCCATAAAATTTTTGCTTTCAGATTTGGAATAAATATGCAATTATACCAAGCGAACAAGCAAAGAAACCAAGTAAGACAAAGGCAAACAGAAAAGGGCAAATATTCTTGTGTTTTCCTGAAAACGTTTTAGAAGTGGAGGAGTGATACGTCTCCAACGTATCTATAATTTATGAAGTATCCAGGCCATGTTCACAAGAATTTTATATGGTTTTGGTATGATTTGATTAGAACTAACCCTGACTAACGTTGTTTTCAGCAGAACTACTATGGTGTCATTTTTTGTGGAGAAATAAAAGTTCTTGGAATGGGATGTAAATTTATGGTGACTTTTTATGGACCAAAAGAGACCCCTGAAGCACCGGAGCTGGGCCAGGAGGAGGCCACAAGCCTACCAGCCGCGCCCTACCCCCGAACGCTAGCTCCAGGCTTGTAGGCCCCTCGGGCAACCCCTTGACGCGAAACCGACGCCAAAAATTCTTATAAATACACAAACCTCCAAAAAGAACCCTAGATCGGAAGTTCCGCCACCACAAGCCTCTGTAGCCACGAAAAACCAGTCGGGAGCCCATTCTGGCACCCTGCCGGAGGGGGAAACCATCACTGGAGGCCATCTTCATCATCCCGGCGATCTCCATGACGAGGAGGGAGTATTTCACCCTCGAGGCTAAGGGTATGTACCAGTATCTATGTGGTTGATCTCTCTCTCTCTCTCTCTCTCGTGTTCTTGATTTGGCACGATCTTGATGTACGACGAGCTTTGTTATTATAGGTGGATCATATGGTCACCAGTACACCGAGCTGTTATACAAATGATTTTTAACCCCTTTCCACGACGGTGGTCAGAACCGTCGCCTAGTGAGTGACTATGATAGGGGGGGTCCTTCCCACACGACCCAGAAACTGTCGGGGATAAGCTCTCCTGGCACACGCGCTTGAAAAAATGAGGTCATGTGCGACCGTTGTTGGTGATAGAATGAGCCATCAAACCTTCCACTGATGACACATTGGAACTCTCAATGGAAGCACCAATGTCGGTGTCAAAAATCGGCCGATCTCGGGTAGGGGGTCCCGAACTGTGCGTCTGAGGATCGAAGGTAACAAGGGACACAGGGAACATGGTGTTTACCCATGTTTGGGCCCTCTTAATGGAGGTAAAACCCTATGTCTTGCTTGATTGTATTCGATGAGTATAGGGGTTACAAGAGTCGATCTACCTCGAGATTATAATGGCTAAAACCTAGATGTCTAGCCTATATGAATTCGGATAGCCTCTATGGACTAAACCCTCTGGTTTATATGGACACCGTAGGGGCCTAGGGTTGTACAGAGTCGACTTCCAAAAGAAGGAAATTATACGTCCGGATGCCAATCTTGCCATCCACGCATAGGAGAGTCCTATCCGGACACGGGGGAAGGTCTTCTACCTTGTATCTTCACGGCCCATTAGTCCAGCCCATATCACACAGCCCGGACACCCAAGGACCCCCTAATCTAGGACTCCCTCAATTACGTCCTTGAAGCACCGCTGGGTGCAAGGCCTATTGCAGGAGCTACACTGGACGTTATGAACATCTAGCAAGCTAAATCTGAGGACTACTCGATAGTTCAGTGTGCCATGCTTTAGGGCTTAGAATCGGGACTTCAAAGACGTTTTGAACGTCATGGAGCATATGAGATGTTCCAGGAGTTGAAGTTAATATTTCAAGCGAATGCCCGAGTTGAGAGATATGAAGTTTCCAACAAGTTCTATAGATGCAAGATGGAGGAGAACAACTCTGTCAGTGAACACATACTTAGAATGTCTGGGTACCATAACCACTTAACTCAGGTGGGAGTTAATCTTCTGGATGATAGTGTCACCGACAGAGTTCTTCAATCACTGCCACCAGCTATAAAGGCTTCATGATGAACTATAATGAGCTCTTCGCGATGCTTAAGGTTGCGGAGGTAGAAATCAAGAAGGAGCATCAAGTGTTGATGGTTAACAAGACCACTAGTTTCAAGAAAAAGGGCAAAGGTAAGAAGGAGAACATCAAGGAGAATAGCAAGCAAGTTGCTGCTCTCGGGAAGAAGCCCAATTATGGACCTAAGCCCGAAACTGAGTACTTCTACTGCAAAGGAACTGGTCACTGGAAGTGGAACTGCCCCAAGTATTTGGCAGATCAGAAGGATGGCAAAGTGAAAGGTATATTTGATATACATGTTCTTTATGTGTACCTTACTAATGCTCGTAGTAGCGCCTGGGTATTTGATACTGGTTTTGTTGCTCATATTTGCAACTCGAATCAGGGGCTACAGATTAAACAAAGATTGTCTAAGGACGAGGTGACGATGCGTGTCAGAAATGGTTCCAAGGTTGATGTGGTCGCCGTCGGCACGCTACCTCTACATCTACCTTCAGGATTAGTTTTAGACCTGAATAATTGTTATTTGGTGCCAGCGTTGAGCATGAACATTATATCTGGATCTTGTTTAGTGCGGGACGATTATTCATTTAAATCAGAGAATAATGGCTGTTCTATTTATATGAGTAATATCTTTTATGGTCATGCAACGTTGATGAGTGGTCTATTTTTGTTGAATCTCGATCGTAGTGATACACATATTGATAGTATTGAAGCCAAAAGATGCAAAGTTAATAATTATAGTGCAACTTATTTGTGGAACTGCCATTTAGGTCATATTGGTGTAAAACGCATGAAGAAACTCCATGCTGATGGGCTTTTGGAATCACTCGATTATGAATCACCTGATGCTTGCGAACCATGCCTCATGGGCAAGATGAATAAGACTCCATTCTCCAGAACAATGAAGCAAGCTACTGACTTATTGGGAATAATACATACTGATGTATGCGGTCCAATGAGTGTTGAGGCTCGAGGTGGGTATCATTATTTTCTAAACTTCATAGATGATTTGAGCAGATATGGGTATATATACTTAATAAAACATAAGTCTGAAACTTTAGAAAGGTTCAAAGAATTTCAGAGTGAGGTGGAAAATCATCGTAACAAGAAAATAAAGTTTCTATGATCTGATCGCGGAGGCGAATATTTGAGTTACGAGTTTAGTCTTCATTTGAAATAATGTGGAATAGTTTTGCAACTCACGTCACCTGGAACACCATAGCATAATGGTGTGTCCGAACTTCGTAACCATACTTTATTAGATATGGTGTGATCTATGATGTCTCTTATCGATTTACCACTATTGTTTTGGGGTTATGCTTTAGGCGGCTGCATTCACGTTAAATAGGGCACCATCTAAATCAACTGAGATGACACCATATGAACTGTGGTTTAGCAAGAAACCTAAGTTGTCGTTTCTTAAAGTTTGGGGTTGCGATGCTTATGTGAAAAAGCTCCAGCCTGATAACCTCGAACCCAAATCGAGAAATGTTTCTTCATAGGATACCCAAAAAAACTGTTGGGTACACCTTCTATCATAGATCCAAATGCAAGATATTTGTTTCTAAGAAAGGATCCTTTCTAGAGAAGGAGTTTCTCTCGAAAGAAGTGAGTGGGAGGAAAGTAGAACTTGATGAGGTAGTTGTACCTTCTCCCGAATTGGAAAATAGTTCATCACAGAAATCAGTTCCAGTGATGCCTACACCAATTAATGAGGAAGCTAATGATGATGATCATGTAACTTCAGATTAAGTTACTACCGAACCTCGTAGGTCAGCCAGAGTACGTTCCGCACTAGAGTGGTACGGTAATCATGTTCTGGAAGTCATGTTACTACACAATGACAAACCTACGAACTATGATGAAGCGATGATGAGCCCAGACTCCGCGAAATGGCTTGAGGCCATGAAATCTGAGATGGGATCCATGTATGAGAGTAAAGTATGGACTTTGGTTGACTTGCCCGATCATCAGCAAGCCATAGAGAATAAATGGATCTTCAAGAAGAAGAACGACACTGATGGTAATGTTACTGTCTCCAAAGCTCAACTTGTTGCGAAAGGTTTTCGACAAGTTCAAGGAGTTGACTACGATGAGACCGTCTCACCCGTAGCGATGCTTAAGTCTATCCAAATCATGTTAGCAATTACCACATTTTATGATTATGAGATTTGGCAAATGGACGTCAAAACTGCATTCCTTAATGGATTTCTTAAAGAAGAGTTGTATATGATGCAACCAAAAGGCTTTGTCAATCCTAAAAGTGCTAACAAAGTGTGCAAGCTCTAGTGATCCATTTATGGACTGGTGCAAGCCTCTCGGAGTTGGAATATACGCTTCGATAGTGTGATCAAGGCATATGGTTTTATACAGACTTTTGTAGAAGCCTGTATTTACAAGAAAGTCAGTGGGAGCTCTGTAGAATTTCTAATATTGTATGTGGATGACATATTGTTGATTGGAAATAACATAGAATTTCTAGATAGAAAAAAAGGATACTTGAATAAGAATTTTTCAACGAAAGACCTCGATGAAGCTGCTTATATATTGGGCATCAAGATCTATAGAGATAGATCAAGACACTTAATTGGACTTTCACAAAGCACATACCTTGATAAAGTTTTGAAGAAGTTCAAAATGGATCAGTCAAAGAAAGGGTTCTTTCCTGTGTTACAAGGTGTGAAATTGAGTCAGACTCAATGCCTGACCGGTGCAGAAGATAGAGAGAACATGAAAGTCATTTCCTATGCTTCACCCATAGGTTCTATCATGTATGCAATGCTATGTACCAGACCTGATGTGTGCCTTGCTATAAGTTTAGCAGGGAGGTACCAAAGTAATCCAGGAGTGGATCACTGGACAACGGTCAAGAACATCCTGAAATACTTGAAAAGGACTAAGGATATGTTTCTCGTTTATGGAGGCGAAAAAGAGCTTATCGTAAATGGTTATGTCAATGCTAGCTTTGACACTAATCTGGATGACTCTAAGTCGCAAACCGGATACGTATTTATATTGAATGGTGGAGCTGTCAATTGGTGCAGTTCCAAGCAGAGCGTCGTGGCGGGATCTATGTGTGAAGTGGAGTACATAGCTGCTTCGGAAGCAGCAAATGAAGGATTCTGGATGAAGGAGTTCAAATCCAATCTAGGTTTATTACCTAGTGCATCGGGTCCAATGAAAAATCTTTTGTGACAATATTGGAGCAATTGCCTTAGCGAAGGAATCCAGATTTCACAAGAGAACCAAACACATCAAGAGACACTTCAACTCCATCCATGATGAAGTCAAGGAGGGAGACATAGAGATTTGCAAAATGCACATGGATCTGAATGTTGCAGACCCATTGACTAAGCCTCTTCCACGAGCAAAACATGATCGACACCAAGACTCCATGGGTGTTAGAATCATTACAATGTAATCTAGATTATTTACTCTAGTGCAAGTGGGAGACTGAAGGAAATATGCCCTAGAGGTAATAATAAAGTTGTTGTTTATATTTCCTTATATCATGATAAATGTTTATGTAAGTGCATCTAGTGCCACCCCTAGTTGGTTTTGGAGTATTGACGACAAACCTGGTTGAGGGACTAATGTGTTTGTGAGAATTGTAGGATAACACAGGTAGTAGTCCCTCATTGATTCGGTTTACCTACCGGAGATGACCCCTAAAAATGTGTGAAGACATTAAAGACAATTGTGGTATGTGAAGATATTCACATTGAAGACTATGACATGAGAAGACATCGCATGAAGACTTTAGAGCGCGAAGACATAGTTGTTTCGTAGATTCATTTTCTTCTTTGTTGATTCATAGGAACCACCGTACTGTTAAGTGGGGTCCAAGTGAACAAAGTCAGCGTGACTAAAGTGATGCTCAACCAAATCCTAAGTCTTCGAGCAAAGACAATGAGAGCAAATCTTATCCAGAGCTGGATAAGTCAGCTTTACTTGTAGCCCAAGTCAAGCTGCCGCGTGTGTTTGAAATCTGACCGTTGGAACACGTGTCAGTTCCTTAGTGACCCAGGGTCATTTTGGACAAATCAGGTCGGGTTGCCTAGTGGCTATAAATAGCCCACCCCTACACCATAAATTGGTGGCTGCTCAGAGTTAGTGCTCGGCTTTTGTCATTTGAGAGCCACCCACCTCCGAAGCCTTTGAGAGAGAAATCCTTGCGAGGACAAAGCCCTAAATACCCAGAGCCAAAGAGTTTTAGGCATCACTGAAGTCTTCCTGTCTGTGTGATCTGAAGACTTGTTACACTTGAGGACTATGAATCCTCCAGCCGGTTAGGCGTCGCGTTCTGAGCATCCAAGAGTCATTGTAGATCGTCGGTGAACGAAGTCTGTGAAGGTTTGGAAGTCTACCTTAAAGAATTACCTGAGTGATTGGGCGAGGACTGTGTGTCCTTAGCTCAAGGGGAATAAGGTGAAGACACGATCTTCTGAGTTAAATCTCAGCCTCCCTAACCAGACGTACAGTTGTCACAGCAACTGGAACTGGTCCAACAAATCCCTTGTCTTCACCAAGCAACTGGTTCTATCCTTTCCTTGTCTTTACTTAAAGTTGGTCCTTGTGAAGTCATTGCCTGCTTGCATTATCTGTTTGTCTTCACTGTGTGACTGTTTGTTCTGATTGGCTTCATACTATCTTCCATCCTAATCCATACTGCCTAGTTGCTATTAATTAATCTTCGTGCTTTCACTTCATTGTATACTTGACTATGGCTTACCTAGTGTAGTCTACCTTCCACTGCATGTTAATGGGTCCATTTCTATCGTTTGTCTTCGAAACTTCCATGTTTTGAAGACTTACATAAAAATCGCCTATTCACCCCCCTCTAGTCGATAACTAGCACTTTCAATTGGTACCAGAGCAAGGTACTCCCTTGTTCTGTGTGATTCGGTTTAACCACCTAGAGTTTAGCTATGTCGACTACAGGGATAATCAAAGTCTCCGCTGCGTGCCCCGTCTTCGATGGAACTGTATATCCCTACTGGAAGAATAAGATGCGCATGCATCTTGAAGCCATTGATGTCGACCTCTAGTATGTCATCAAGAATGGCGTTCCCAAGACTAGTGAAGGTGTCACCCCTCCTGATGTCAAGAAGTTCAATCAACTGGATTCTACTGCCAAGAACATCATCTGTGGTCATCTGACCAAAGGACAGTATGGCCGTGTTAGTGCTCTGGAAACATCAAAGCTAGTCTGGGACTGGCTCTCCAAGGTCAACAAAGGCGTCTCAACCCAGAGAGATCAAAGGATCAGTGTCCTTCGCAACCTCTTCAACCGCTTCAAGAGAAACGACAATGAGAATGTTCAGCTCACGTTTGATCGCCTCACTGACATCACAAATGAGCGTCAAGCTCTCAGCGCTACTGAGATCACCAAGCATGAAATCATCAAGACTCTCCTGAGATCACTTGACATCTCATTTGACACCCTAGCCCTGATGATTCAAGAACGCCCTGACTTCAAGACATTCGATCCGTCTGACATACTTGAAAGGCTCAACACACATGAGTTTCAGCTTTCTGAGAAAAGAGATATCTACGGTCCCAGCTATGTCCGAACTCGCGCCTTGAAGGCAAAAGCTGTTTCCTCATCTGAAGAAGAATCTGACTGCAGTTCTGATGATCCTGAAGATATTGGAAAGAAGCTTGCTATGCTTGTGAAGAAGTTCCAGAAGTTCACTAGGAAGAAAGGTTTCAGAAAGTTTTCACGACCCAGCTCAAGGAATGATGAAGCTTCTACTCATTACTACAAGAAGAGAACATGTCACAAGTGCAAGAAACCTGTTCACTACATCTTTGAGTGTCCGTAGTGGGACAATGAGAACAACAAGAAGAAGAAGATCAAGGAATATGATTCTGATGACAAGAAGAAGAAGAAATACTCAAAGTCTTCTTCCAAGTCTTCCTCAAAGTCTTCATCACACAAGAAGAGATCATCTGGCAAGGCTCGTGCGTTTGTTGGCAAGGAAATGGATTCAAAGGAGGAGTCTGCTTCTGAGGAGGCGGAGGTGGAGTCTGAGGAGTCCGACTCTGGCGTCGCAAGTCTGGCCACAGCCTACATTGCCAAGTCCATCTTCAACACTGAAGACAATGGCTTCATCACCTACGCTGATGACAAGGACGACTCCGCTCCCACCTATTGCTTCATGGCACGTGGTGCCAAGGTAAACTCACGCCATGCTCACTATCAAACATCTAGTGAAGATGACTCTGATTGTGATTCCAAACCCAGCTACATAACACTTGCTAAAATTGCAAATGAACAACAGAAAGCTATGGAACATATTCAAAAACTATTAGACAAAAGCGATGACCTGTTGGACGTGGAAATGACTCGATCTCAGTCCTTAATTAAAGACATAAAAAATCTTCATGTTAAGTATGAGGAACTTGAAAGTCATCATGAAACGCTCTCAAAAACTCATGAAAAGCTTTCTTATGATTATCTTCAAAGGAAGCAAGAACTTGAGAAATTGAGAGCAATTCATGAAGATATTCAAAAGGAAAACGAGTCACTTCGCACTCAACAGATCAGTCCCGCCCAGGAAGGATTTGAACCACCATGTCTAAAATGCCTTGAGCATGATAACTCTACTTTTGTCGCTGAATGTTCTACTGCTACTACTATTTCAATATCTTCAACTGTTGATGTGATAACTAACCTCTCTGCTAAGGATGCCACTGCTATTGCTGATGAAAATGCTAGGTTGAAGACATTGCTTGAAACAGGGATGTACAAAAGTCTCAAAGGGCATCAGACACTATGTGATGTCCTCAAAAGGCAGATTCTGAACCGAAACCCTAGTAAAGAGGGTGTTGGCTTCGAAAGGAAAATGAATGTTGATGGCTCTTACTGGAAGCCTGAGCAGTACCCCAAAACCACATGGGTTGCTGCAAAGGAACCTTCAGTGGATCCATCCACCCTATCTGGCTTCTCTTGTGCTAACCCTATTATCATTGATGAATCCTTTGATGCAAACTATAAACTGTTTAAGAATCGGAATGGTGAAGTGTTTTCCAGGTATATTGGTACTAACTGCAGGAATGGGCCACCTATGAAGAAAGTTTGGGTGACCAAAAGGTGTATGGAGAATCTTCATGTGAATGTCGTCATGACACCACAAGGGAACAAGAGAAACCCCAGACCACAGGCTTCATATGGTCCAAAGGCTTCATACAGACAGAGGACTCACCAGAGTCACACTAACACAAATGTTTTGCAGGGAAACCATACTCAGGCCTATGAATATGAGCGTGTTTCATCAAACCGCCATGTTCATAAGACCAAGAACTACTCTACTTATTCTTATGAGTATTATTCACCTCCTGCAAGACTATTTGCTAGGGCTCCAAAGCCAAAGTTCTCAGATGCTGCACTTAGACTCATTGCTTTGAAGCCACCCCTGAAGATGTGGGTGGTTAAGAAAACTTAACTCTCTTTTGCAGGGAAAGGTCCCCAGCCTGTAATCAAAGGCGTCTAAAGCTATTGCCGGGGACCTAAAACATCTTGTGGGGCGCAAGATAAAATTCCCAAATGGTCTTATTATGTATTTTGTTCCTGAGTCGCTTGCTATTCATCCTATCAGTCCTAACCTCGATCTAAGCTTTCATAATCCACTTGCTCGTCAAATGTTTATGCTTCACAATGCTCTTCATGAAGCCTATCCCCCTAACTGCACTGTAGGGTATGGCACCAGCTGCTTCAGAATGGATTATTGATAGTGGATGCACTAACCACATGACTGGCAAACAAAGTCTTCTCATGGACTCAACCTTACGTCCATCTGACAAGAGTCACATCACATTTGCTGACACTTGTAAAAACAAGGTATTGGGTCTAGGTAAAGTTGCAATCTCAAAGGATCAGCACATGGATAAAGTGATGCTTGTTGAATCCCTTGGTTTCAACTTAATGTATGTCTCAATGCTTTGTGACTTGAACATGATTGTGATATTTGGAAAATATCGTTGCCTTGTTCTAATGGAATCTGACAAGTCTCTAGTCTTTGAAGGGTATCGCAAAGATGATTTGTACATGGTAGATTTCTCAACAGGACCACAACTTGCTGTATGTCTTCTTGCAAAAGCTTCAGAGTGCTGGCTATGGCATCGGAGGCTAGGGCATGCTGGCATGAGGAACCTGCATACTCTCGCAAAGAAGAAGCACATCATAGGCATCGAGGGTGTCAAGTTCAAGAAGGATCATTTATGCGGTGCCTACGAAGCTGGAAAGATGATGAGGGCCAAGCATCCCTCGAAGACAATCATAACAACAACTCAACCCTTCGAACTGCTACACATGGACCTTTTCGGCCCTACTCACTACTCTACTCTAACTACTACTGCTTGTCTCTATGACTTCGTCATTGTTGATGATTATTCAAGATATACATGGGTACACATAATCCTCTACAAGACTGAAGTGCAGGATGTCTTCAGACGCTTCGCCAATCGAGCCATGAACACTATGGCGTCAAGATCAAGCACATCAGAAGTGACAATGGCACAGAATTCAAGAACACTAGCCTCGACACTTATCTTGATACCTTGGGTATCACTCATCAGTTCTCAGCTCCATACACGCGGCAGCAGAATGGTATCGTGGAACGCAAGAATAGAACACTCATTGAGATGGCAAGGATGATGCTTGATGAATACAAGACTCCAAGAAAGTTCTGGCCCGAAGCCATTGATACTGCATGCCATGTCATCAGCCGTGTTTATCTTCACAAGCTTCTGAAGAAGACATCCTATGAACTCCTTACTGGTAAGAAGCCAAATGTCAGTTACTTCAGATTATTTGATGCTAGGTGCTGGATCAAGGATCCACATCGCACTTCAAAAATTGCACTGAAAGCACATGAAGGTTTTATGCTTGGTTACGGGAAGGATTCACACTCCTACAGAGTCTTCAACCTCTTTCACTATAAAGTGGTTGAAACTGTGGATGTGCGGTTCGATGAGACTAACGGCTCGCAAAGAGAGCACCTGCCAAATGTGCTAGATGAAATTCCACCTAGTGAATCCATCAAGCTTATGGGAACTTAAGAAATCATACCGTCTGAAGCTCAAGCTGAAGAGGAACTTATCATTTCTGCACCTAATCAATCTGAAGACAATGCTCAACCTAAAGAAAATGCTCAACCTGAAGACAATCCTCCTAATGATGACAATGATCAGCAAGGGCAAAATCTTCGTCCAGTTCATCCTCGTGTTGCAAATGAAGTACACATTGAGAAGATAATTGATAGCATAAATGCACCTGGTCCACTCACTCATTCAAGGGCAACACAGCTAGCAAATTTTTGTGGGCACTTTGCATTTGTCTCAATATCTGAACCCAAGAAAGTTGCTGAAGCCTTCATGGAACCTGAATGGATTCAAGCTATGCAAGAAGAGCTCCAACAGTTCGAGCTGAACAATGTGTGGGAACTGGTCAAGCGTCCCGATCCTCGTAAACGCAATATCATAGGCACTAAATGGATATATCGCAACAAGCAAGACGAGCATGGTCAAGTTGTCAGAAACAAGGCCCGTCTCGTTTCTCAAGGATACACTCAAGTTGAAGGAATTGACTTCGATGAAACATTTGCTCCCGTGGCTAGGCTTGAAGCCATTCGCATACTTCTAGCCTATGTGTAGCGACCCGACCCGAATGGATCAAGTCTCTGTGCTTATGTGTCATCCCTGGATCAGTATGCTGACACACACAATACTCGAAGGATTTATAACAGAGGTAAATCACATGTATAAAGTAACGTAAATACTATTACCTCAATCCAATATAGCGGAAGCAACAAGGTTGTGGATTCCCATCAACACCAACGGCAAAGTTGAGTGTAGAAATCGTAACCCTAACGTATCACTTACTCGTCGTAAGATAATCCTGCAACATGAGACGTTGCAGCCCGAAACGGGTCAGTACATTGAATGTACTGGCAAATTCACACCATAGAGAATGATGAATAAAGGCTATCACTACATGCATATTTGGCTGGTGGAAAAGCTCTATGGTTATAAGGTTTTTGCGTAAAGCCAATTTTTCCCTACTACAAAGGAATAAATTTATTTAACTATCATGGTGGTTGTGTAACATTGAGAATGGTTGACAGCATTCTCAATCCCAATTAAAAATAATTAAAACCCAACAACATTAATTAGAAGTAACAAGTTGAGATTCACAATGATATTCAAGTACTAGATACTCAAGTTGTCCATAACCGGGGACACGGCTAATCATGATTTGTTTGTACACTCTGCAGAGGTTTGTGCACTTTTCCCCACAAGACTCGATCGCCTCCGTTTGGTTTCTCGCGCTACAGGGTGTTTGAGAAACGGATGACCGAGACACAGTCTTTCAGAAGCGCTAGCACCTTACATGTGGGGTAGACCGGTACACCTACATCCCCTACATCTGCTAGTCCACCCCGTAAGAGTTCGCACTACTTAGTCAACTATGCCAGAGCCCATAATCGCTTGTGGCTGCAGACGGAAGTTTCTAGCATGAAAGATCTTATGATCCCTTTGAGCCTGGGTGGCGGTCCAAAAAAAAACAGGCAAGTCCTGATAGACATCAGGTGCCTCAATCCACCCAGATGTGTGTTTAAGTTGCCACCTTAGATAAACCATTAAAATTATCAACTCACATCTGTCATGGATATCACTCACCCAATCCACGTCTACTAGCATAGCATGGCATAATAAGCAAACGTAGAAGTAACTCCCAAAGGTTTCATAATAAACAGGTGATAGGTACTACCTCATCTACTTCCCATCCCACAATTTAATTAGATCCTAATCATGCAATGTGTGAGGATTGATCTAATGCAATAAAACATGGGTTGGAAGGGGATATGATCAAAGTGTGAACTTGCCTGCAATGTTGATGAAGATGATTCGCACTTAAAACTCTTGATAGATCTACTCGTCACACTCCGGTCAATCTATCGTAAGCAACCAATAGTAACCACACAATAAGTACTCATCTAATGCACAAGTAAAACGCGAACGAGAGAACGAACCAGAGAGTTCAACTTAAGAACTCCGGTTGCAAAGAAAGAAGGAACCGAACAAAGAAACCGAAAACAAACGGCGGAAGAACAACTCGGTTCTAGCAAGTTGAACTAGGTCAAAATTTTACCGTAGCAAAAAATTGTTTAAGTTGATTAGACGGAACGACGGTTTCGAAACGAAACTCTAGGCGCTTGAATCACCTGATTCTGATAAACGAGTGAGAAGAAAGACTAGAACGAAGATCGGATCTGAGATCGCGATCGCGGAATAAATCCGACGAGAAGAAAAAAGAAGAACGGTTATACGAACGGATGTTCGTTAACCTAGAAGAATCCGGTGATCACGTTCGTTAGGAAGAACGGTCCGACGAATGGTCCAAAGGCAAATAAATCGGAAAAGAAAACGAATCCAATCTAGGGTTTCAGAGAAGAAAACTGAAAAAGAAACGGAAAACCGATCTAGAAAACGGATCGGAAGAGAAGAAAAGAATCGGAACGATTAGAAAAAAAACGATCCGAGGAAAAGAGACGCGGGGAAACCTCGGCGAACGGGGCTCCGGCGGCGGCGTAGGGCGGCGGCGGCGTGGGCAAGGTGCGGCGGCGGCGCTAGGGCACAAGGCGGCGGCGGCGCGGGTGACGCAGGGTGCGGCCCGGGTGAGAGGCGCGGGGTGATGCGCGGCTTGGGTGGTGGAGACCTTGGGGTTTGGGTTTTTGGTGTGAGGAGAGGGGGTTTGGGTTTTTGGTGTGAGGAGAGGGGGTCTATGGGTGTATTTATATTGGGGAGGGGTGAGGAGACTTGGGGTAGGGGACAAGAAATAGACTAGGAATAGGAAAGAATAAACGGAGTAGGACTAAAGAAAACGAAACAAGGAAAGGGGAGGGGCTAACCCTTAGTCCAAACTGGACTAGAGGCGAGGCAAGAGGCGGCGGCGCTGGCGCCTGCCCTGCGCCTGGCGCACGGCGGCTGGGGGCGGTGGCCTTTGGCCCGGCTGGGCCTTGGCCTGGCCGGCTTGCTCCAGTTTTTTTTAACAGATTTCGCGCGCAGAAAAAAAAGAAAAACTAAACTAAAAGGGATCCAAAATTCTAAAAGTAAATTTTCCCCGACTCCTAAAAATGAGTCGAACAAAATGAACTTTTCTCCGGGCCTAAAACACAACTTTTGAAAACACGCATTTTTCCCTATCCAAATAAAATGCAAATAAACTCCAGAAAACGAAATTTGATCTATTTATTAAATCTTCATTTTTCCTATATTTTGGGAAAGTCATATTATTCCCTCTCTTATATTTTTTTGATGTCGGAAAAATAATTTAAGATGAAATAAATAAATCAAATGATCCTCTTTTCCAATTCGAGAAAACTCTCAAATAAGAAAATAACGAAATCTCCAACTCTCTCCGAAGGTCCTTGTGTTGCGTGAAATTTCTAGGATCGACCAAAAGCAAGAAAATAAGATATGCATGACGATCTAATGTATAACATTCCAAATTGAAAATAAATTCAAAGGAACTTTGAATTTAATTCTTTGAAACTCCCAACTCATATTTCATATAATTTGAAGAAGTCATTTTATCTTCTCTCGTGAAAATCATTGAGTCGCATAAAGTTTCGGAATTGGAATATTTCCAAATGAAATTCAATTATTTTTCAAACACCCTTTTCATTTTTAAATGGAAGAAGTCATGTCATCTTCTCTCTAGGGTTTTGTGTTTGAAGTGAATTTGAATTCATGGAGATCAGAAAGCAAATACTCATATACTCCATCCATATTCTTGACAGCGCCGGTCTTCTCAAATCCTCGAGAAAATTTCTTCTCTAAGCTCTTCAGGTAGTGGCATAACCTTTACCACAATTTTTCTATCCTTTCTTCTTGGTAAGGTTATTCCGCGACTGGGTCTTCGTAGCTGATGGGTCTGGCGCCAAAACTAAACAACTATCGATATCTCATGGTGGTTAACAATGTATGGTTTCTCCTGCAGGAAATGGGTCTGGGTTGATCCTCACCGTATAACCTACGGTTGGCAAAAGCTGCCTTGTACAAGGGAAAAATACATATACCATTCTAAGGTTTAATATCGTCGTCTCTCTACTATAGGCAAGTCACTCAGATTTACCATCCCATATAACAAGGCGAATAATAAGAGTAAGTCGGTATGGTGATCAATCCATCCCGCACCCAAATCATTACCTTGTATACGGTTTAGCGAATCTCGCATTCTAACACTCGGTCATCCTCACAAGCATTGCAGAATTTCTCTTGTCAACGAACCAGGTTCGGATATATCCATAGATTTTGCAAGCCAGACAAACATCTATCGTTCCTTCACAACTCTCAGGTTTGCGGTAATCCTATAAGATCGTCTATCGGCCAAGGTATATCCTCTTCCAGGGTCCTTCCTTCAGCAAGAATGTGCTTGCTTCTTGGCAGGTCCTGGGGGCATGTGGGTTATGGCCCATCTCATCACTTGTAGTCCTTGAACTTATCATCGGGCAACTGATCATTGTTCCAACTTCCTAGTATTCTTAAACCCATCCAATTGTACTGTCTTCCTTCCGTCTATTGGCACCAAACTAGGACATGATTACTCAGACTCATCATGGAATTTTCCATTGATCCATATTTCCAACATCATACCTCCTTTATATCCAATAGTAATTCATCTCTTCATCCTCGTGGGATATCCCTCGTACCGAGGTAAAAACTTATACTTATGAAGTCCGTATTCCACTTTGTGGAACATCATTATCCTTTTCAGGGTCAAGCGTCCTTACAGGGGAATATTGGCCATCTCTGCATGGCACTTCTTCAACAGGGAAATGTGAAACACATCTTGAACTCCTGACAGTCCTTCGGGTAACTCCAACTTGTTGGCCACTTCTCCCATACGCTCCAAAACTCGGTATGGTCCTACAAATCTCGGGGCTAACTGTACCTTAACTCCAATTCGTTTAACTCCTCACAGAGGGAACACATGAAGACATGCTCTATCTCCAATTTCATAGACTACCTCCTTGAGTTTTTGAGTCTACATAACTCTTCTGCCTGGACTGAGCTACCTTCAGTCTATCTCAAATCAACTTAACGTTCTCTTCTGACTCCTTGATCACATTTGATCCAAACAACTGACGGTCTCCAACTTCATCCCACACACTCTTGGGGCATCACACATATCGAGACAAAACTCGTATTCATTTTGTCCGAAATCTACTTAGTGGAGTATCCTTATCTTTTCCAAGAGTCAAGGGTTCTTATAGGGTACTACCACCCTTAAAAATGCTCCAATATTTTATAGACCATATTTATTTTATCCTCAAAAATGGTCAAAATCCTTCTTCATAGAGTAACAACTCATAAAATCCATATCAGCACCAACGATGCTAACTTTATTCATTCTCAAGTGATTACAATCTCTCGCTTTTCCATTACATGTCTCAACACCTCAATATAAAAGAAAGTGTTCTCACTTCTACTACTCCATTACTTCTGTTGCAAACTCAACTATCTAGCAGAAGTTTCCTTCTCCTTGGGGCATTTCTCTGGCAAAGTGCCCTACTTCATTACAACGAAAACATATTACTTCCGACAAGTCTCGAGGTTTCCTTTTTGGGCAACTGTTGAGGTAGTGCCCTGACTCCTTGCACTTGTAACAGGTGATACGACTCAGGTTCTTCCTAGAATCCAATCTGCTTCTCTTCCTGGACCTTCCCATGCCATTCATGGCTTCTATTTCCTGTGGGTCATATTCTACTTCCTCTGTCGGGAATTCTACTAGATCCCCATTCATACAATTCTGGGAGATGTGTCCTTCTCCACATGAATAGCAAGACTTGGTGTAAGGTTTAATTGGTTCCTCTTTGGGTGTGTCCTCCACCTCTTTCTTCATTATAGGTTCTTCTAAACCTTCCATGAGGGCTCCCTTCATTGCTTCTTCCTTCTGCTGGATGGTTCATTGTACCATGGCGTAAATGTGACACTGAGCAGGGTAGTGGGTAGTCCCTTCACACAAGAAACAAGTGATCTGCCTGGTTGGGCATTCTTCAACTGGGTGACTTCCTTCACAGTTAATGCATTCAGCCTTGTCTGCTTTAGGGGTGTAGCCTATTTCTCCACAAATCTTGCATGCACAAGGTTTCCTTATATCCTTTCCATAAGACTTCAACTTCTGGGACACCAGGTGAGATCCTTGCAGAGTCAACTTTAATTCTCTCCAAGTGGTTACTCCTTGCCATCCATTGATGGTTTGGTACATCCTCCACCAAGTAGCAGCACCTCTTTCAAAGCATTGAAGAGCATGCTGGGCCATATCCTTTTCGACTATAGGGTTATTCTCCATGTGATCCTCCATGTTCTGAATCCATTGGTCTGTCTCCAATTGACTCATTGGTCCCGAAAATACAAGCTCATCTCCATTCATCTTCTATTGGGTCCATGGGTTTTGGGGTGAGATAAGAGAGATCAAGAGAGAGGGATGCACACAATACAAACAAAAGTTTTGAAAAGACAGATTTTTATTGTGGCTGTCGGAAAACAACAAACAAATGACAGCTCACAAACGTCGCATCTAACGTAGGTGTATAACAGGGGTTTGGTCTTCTAAGGTCATCGTCGCCAAACTCTTCAAGCCTTGTTCAAGCCTCCAATGGCTTCTTCCAATCATGCTTGTCCTTCTCAAGTTCTTTTGCCAGATCAACTCTGTTGACGCGAAGTCTCTCGTGACATCCTTGAATATTCTGGAATTGCATTCCAAACTTCTAGGTTTCAACATCCTTGGCATGAGCCATGGTCATACTGTCCTTCAGTTCCTGACAAATCTCCGGTATCTTAAGGTTCTGCTCCTCCAGCTTGGCTACTTTCAACTTCTGGTCTTAAGTTCTTCACGAAATGGTTCCTTGTCTAATACGACTTCCTGGAGCTCCACCTTAAACTTCTTGATGTAATACTCCAGATCTTGGTGATACACCGGCTAGGGTTAAAACTTCATCTTATGATAGGTGCTCCGTCAGCCTTCTTCCATCAAATCCATTCTGAAGACTTGCATCCTTAACTCAGCACGGTGACAATAGCATTAGCGGGTGATGACATCACGGATAACCGTATTTCTGCCCTTGTCATTGCCATGAGCTATCTTCCATAGTTGATATCCCCTGCCTTAGGGTTTTCTTCGAGTTCTCGTGCTCCTTGTTTCAGTCTTTCTCCAATACACCTTGATCTCGGGTATTGACAACTTCCATAATCTGCCAAGTTCCATAAGGGTAGCCTTCCTAGGTCATACAAATCTGGGGATTCTTCAGAGCCTTCAAATTCTACTTGTCTTCGGTCTTCAGCCGTTGTAGTTTCCATTATCATAATGTATGGTAAAATCCTCTTCATTCCGAATGGTCTTACTTGTCTGATATCCTGTACTTCTTGGAGTGGTCTCATCAGTCAAATCTTCGTGTGGTCAAAAGGGGAAAGGGGTATGGTCTCACTAAAAAGAATTTTTGAATAAGCTCAGAAGAGAAGAGAGGTAAAAGATCTTTTTGAAAGGGAAAGTTGTAGAGAAAAATCTTTGCTATGGGCTTGCCAGTTTCTAGGGTCACGTCCTACAGTCAACATGTGCTCTGATACCATCTTGTAGCGACCCGACCCGAATGGATCAAGTCTCTGTGCTTATGTGTCATCCCTGGATCAGTATGCTGACACACACAGTACTCGAAGGATTTATAACAGAGGTAAATCACATGTATAAAGTAACGTAAATACTATTACCTCAATCCAATATAGCGGAAGCAACAAGGTTGTGGATTCCCATCAACACCAACGGCAAAGTTGAGTGTAGAAATTGTAACCCTAACGTATCACTTACTCGTCGAAAGATAATCCTGCAACATGAGACGTTGCAGCCCGAAACGGGTCAGTACATTGAATGTACTGGCAAATTCACACCATAGAGAATGATGAATAAAGGCTATCACTACATGCATATTTGGCTGGTGGAAAAGCTCTATGGTTATAAGGTTTTTGCGTAAAGCCAATTTTTCCCTACTACAAAGGAATAAATTTATTTAACTATCATGGTGGTTGTGTAACATTGAGAATGGTTGACAGCATTCTCAATCCCAATTAAAAATAATTAAAACCCAACAACATTAATTAGAAGTAACAAGTTGAGATTCACAATGATATTCAAGTACTAGATACTCAAGTTGTCCATAGCCGGGGACATGGCTAATCATGATTTGTTTGTACACTCTGCAGAGGTTTGTGCACTTTTCCCCACAAGACTCGATCGCCTCCGTTTGGTTTCTCGCACTACAGGGTGTTTGAGAAACGGATGACCGAGACACAGTCTTTCAGAAGCGCTAGCACCTTACATGTGGGGTAGACCGGTACACCTACATCCCCTACATCTGCTAGTCCACCCCGTAAGAGTTCGCACTACTTAGTCAACTATGCCAGAGCCCATAATGGCTTGTGGCTGCACACGGAAGTTTCTAGCATGAAAGATCTTATGATCCCTTTGAGCCTGGGTGGCGGTCCAAAAAAAACAGGCAAGTCCTGATAGACATCAGGTGCCTCAATCCACCCAGATGTGTGTTTAAGTTGCCACCTTAGATAAACCATTAAAATTATCAACTCACATCTGTCATGGATATCACTCACCCAATCCACGTCTACTAGCATAGCATGGCATAATAAGCAAACGTAGAAGTAACTCCCAAAGGTTTCATAATAAACAGGTGATAGGTACTACCTCATCTACTTCCCATCCCACAATTTAATTAGATCCTAATCATGCAATGTGTGAGGATTGATCTAATGCAATAAAACATGGGTTGGAAGGGGATATGATCAAAGTGTGAACTTGCCTGCAATGTTGATGAAGATGATTCGCACTTAAAACTCTTGATAGATCTACTCGTCACACTCCGGTCAATCTATCGTAAGCAACCAATAGTAACCACACAATAAGTACTCATCTAATGCACAAGTAAAACTCGAACGAGAGAACGAACTAGAGAGTTCAACTTAAGAACTCCGGTTGCAAAGAAAGAAGGAACCGAACAAAGAAACCGAAAACAAACGGCGGAAGAACAACTCGGTTCTAGCAAGTTGAACTAGGTCAAAATTTTACCGTAGCAAAAACTTGTTTAAGTTGATTAGACGGAACAGCGGTTTCGAAACGAAACTCCAGGCGCTTGAATCACCTGATTCCGATAAACGAGTGAGAAGAAAGACTAGAACGAAGATCGGATCTGAGATCGCGATCGCGGAATAAATCCGACGAGAAGAAAAAAGAAGAACGGTTATACGAACGGATGTTCGTTAACCTAGAAGAATCCGGTGATCACGTTCGTTAGGACGAACGGTCCGGCGAACGGTCCAAAGGCAACTAAATCAGAAAAGAAAACGAATCCGATCTAGGGTTTCGGAGAAGAAAACTGAAAAAGAAACGGAAAACCGATCTAGAAAACGGATCGGAAGAGAAGAAAAGAATCGGAACGATTAGAAAAAAACGATCCGAGGAAAAGAGACGCGGGGCAACCTCGGCGAACGGGGCTCCGGCGGCGGCGTAGGGCGGCGACGGCGTGGGAAAGGTGCGGCGGCGGCGCTAGGGCACAAGGCGGCGGCGCGGGTGACGCAGGGCACGGCGCGGGTGAGAGGCGCGGGGTGAGGCGCGGCTTGGGTGGTGGAGAGCTTGGGGTTTGGGTTTTTGGTGTGAGGAGAGGGGGTTTGGGTTTTTGGTGTGAGGAGAGGGGGTCTATGGGTGTATTTATATTGGGGAGGGGTGAGGAGACTTGGGGTAGGGGACAAGAAATAGACTAGGAATAGGAAAGAATAAACGGAGTAGGACTAAAGAAAACGAAACAAGGAAAGGGGAGGGGCTAACCCTTAGTCCAAACCGGACTAGAGGCGAGGCAAGAGGCGGCGGCGCTGGCGCCTGCCTTGCGCCTGGCGCACGGCGGCTGGGGGCGGTGGCCTTTGGCCCGGCTGGGCCTTGGCCTGGCCGGCTTGCTCCAGTTTTTTCTTAACAGATTTCACGCGCAGAAAAAAAAGAAAAACTAAACTAAAAGGGCTCCAAAATTCTAAAAGTAATTTTTCCCCGACTCCTAAAAATGAGTCGAACAAAATGAACTTTTCTCCAGGCATAAAACACAACTTTTGAAAACGCGCATTTTTCCCTATCCAAATAAAATGCAAATAAACTCCGGAAAATGAAATTTGATCTATTTATTAAATCTTCATTTTTCCTATATTTTGGGAAAGTCATATTATTCCCTCTCTTATATTTTTTTGACATCGGAAAAACAATTGAAGATGAAATAAATAAATCAAATGATCCTCTTTTCCAATTCGAGAAAACTCTCAAATAAGAAAATAACGAAATCTCCAACTCTCTCCGAAGGTCCTTGAGTTGCGTGAAATTTCTAGGATCGACCAAAAGCAAGAAAATAAGATATGCATGACGATCTAATGTATAACATTCCAAATTGAAAATAAATTCAAAGGAACTTTGAATTTAATTCTTTGAAACTCCCAACTCATATTTCATATAATTTGAAGAAGTCATTTTATCTTCTCTCGTGAAAATCATTGAGTTGCATAAAGTTTCGGAATTGGAATATTTCCAAATGAAATTCAATTATTTTTCAAACACCCTCTTCACTTTTAAATGGAAGAAGTCATGTCATCTTCTCTATAGGGTTTTGTGTTTGAAGAGAATTTGAATTCATGGAGATCAGAAAGCAAATATGAAAGTTTGGGAAAGTCCTTTTATTCCCTCTCGTTTAACTTTCAAAAGTTTCGAATTCACTCACTTTCAGACAATCAATCAAACAATCAGTCAAATCTATCTATTTATTATAACATTCCAAAATTTAGAATTTTGGGATGTTACACTATGCAAATAATCATAACATCCTCCTGCATCAAATGGATGTGAAGAGTGCCTTTCTCAATGGCAAGATTGAAGAAGAAGTGTATGTTGCACAACCGCCTGGATTTGAAGATCCAAAACACCCTGATATGGTATACAAGCTCAATAAGGCACTGTATGGCCTCAAACGAGCCCCTCGTGCTTGGTATGACACACTCAAAGACTTCTTGAAGAGAAAAGGCTTCAAACCTGGTTCCCTGGATCCCACACTCTTCACGAAGAAATATGATGGTGAACTGTTTGTGTGCCAAATATATGTGGATGATATTATCTTCGGGTGCATTAATCAAAAATACAGTGATGAGTTTGGACACATGATGCAAGAGCAATATCAGATGTCCATGATGGGTGAGCTAAAATTCTTCCTTGGTCTTCAAATATGGCAGCAAATCAACGTCATCTTCATATCTCAAGAGAAATATCTCAAAGACTACCTAAAGAGGTTTGGAATGCAAGACTACAAAGGTTACACGACGCCAATGCCAACCAAAAGTCATCTGGGTCCTGACGCCAATGGTAAAGAGTTCAATCAAAAGGTATACCATTCCATCATTGGTTCTTTACTTTATTTATGTGCATCTAGGCCAGATATCATGCTTAGTGTTTGCATGTGTGCCCGATTCCAAGCGGCACCAAACGAATCGCATCACTTAGCTATGAAGCGAATTCTTCGATATTTGGCTTACACCCCAACACTAGGATTATGGTATCCAAAGGGCTCAGAGTTTGATCTAGTTGGATTCTCGGATGCTGATTATGCTGGTGACAAGGTGGATCGCAAGTCTACATCAGGCACATGTCACTTTCTGGGACGATCAGTTGTTTGTTAGTCTTTAAAGAAGCAGAACTGTGTATCTCTCTCCACTGCTGAATCTGAATACATTGCTGCTGGATCTTGCTGTGCTCAACTTCTATGGATGAAGCAAACACTCAAAGACTATGGCATCCATCTGAAGCAAGTACCACTCTACTGCGACAATGAAAGTGCCATCAAGATTTCCAACAACCCAGTTCAGCACTCGCAGACAAAGCACATTCAGATCCATCATCACTTTCTCAGAGATCATGTCATGAAGGAAGATATTGATATCATTCGTGCCAACACTGAAGAGCAACTGGCAGATATCTTCACAAAGCCCTTGGATGAGAAAAGGTTTTGCAAGTTGCGGTGTGAGCTAAATATCTTGGAATCCTCAAGTGTCCTGTGATCAGGCACACATCCTAACACTTATGCATGTTGATGACTTAGATGTGCAACACACGAAGTAACGTATATCTTCAATTAATGAAGACTTACACTCTAAGTGTGAATACATTAACTCGGAATTTGACTTCGGAGCGCCACGATAATTGTGCGCCGTGTCTGGGTCTAATACTTCCTATACGGTGGGTAATGCCACCATCAATCTTTTTGCTTGGAGTGTTTTCTGTTGGCGTTACATTTGCAAAATCTTTGCGTTTGGTTTGTCTTCAATATTAACATGACTTCATGTTTATCTTCACTATATCGATTTGGTCTTATTCGGATATATTCATATATTAGCGTTCTGTCCTCTACAACATTCACTTATAGCTATGTCTTCTCATTTGAATCTTTTGAACTAAGTGAATGTGATCGGACCCTAACCTCTCTATGCTCCCGTCTCAAATCTATCTATCAAAATCATATGCATTCTATTGAAACTGTCGAATGTCTTCTCTGCATCCTTGACAGCAGAAGACACAGAGAAAAACATTAAATCTGATTTAAATGCTCAATCCTTTTGCCTGAAACCCGGAGAAGCGGGAACGACCACCCGACAATCCAGGCGTGCGTGGGAACATGGAACAACCTCCAATGTGTTGCATGTTCGCCACGTGTCCTTCAGATGTGAACCGCCAGGGGCACCTGCGTAATAACATTGTGCCTCCCCTGTCCTTATAAATACACGCCACACCCTAGTCATTATCTCTTCTTCCACTTCTCCTTATCGCACAAACCCTAGCGCCACTGCTAGCTCTTGACGATGCCGGCGACGAAGCGCTTAGCTGCCGCGACCTCACCGATGCCGTCCTCATGCCGGCCGCGGACATCGTCTTCTCCGCCGTCGCCGTAGGTGTCCTCTGTCGCCAAGTTAGGGCACAGAAGATCGAACTGCTCGGCCTCATCTTCTACTCCGTCTAGCAGTTCTTCGTGTGGTAAATAAAACCTCCTTTTTACTGTCCATTTGATCCGATAGATTCATCCTTTTCAACCACAAGTGGTTTCTGTCCCTACAAATTTGGATCTATCCTGTTCTGCATCTCATAACATGCCTAGTATATTCACTTATGCTTCACAAAGTAGTTAGATTCCTCACTTGTACTTATTCTTGGATTCGTACAAATCTGGAACCAACTCTAAACATATGAGTGAATGTCTAAACTGATTTATCTTCAAAATCTTCTGAGAATGCATATGACCTCTTCCCCTTCCCTTGCATCTCTAAATGCTGTCACGGGTACATGTCCGTGGGAGAATCCCTTGGTTCTCATAGTTTGCATTCATTTCCAGAGTTCTTACAGCGTCACATCAATTCTCCCGAAGCCAGTTCCTGTCTGACCAGCAGACGGAAACCTTTGCAAGTTCTGAAGCCATTCAGTCTGAACTTCATGGCGACAGAGAAATCATTCAGGAAGGGCGGCAGACAATGCCATGGGAACACAGCTAATGACCTGCCACCAGATCTCTATGAGCTATACAAGTCAGATCCAGAAGAGACCTATGGAGAACGCAAGAACTGAATCCAGTGGATTCGAAGATATTGGGCAGAGGAATGGTTCAAGTACAAATTTGTCACTGACGAGTATGCTGAAAAGAATGCCATCAAGGGGCCCTGGGGAGATATTATACACAAAGGGTTCAGCCCAAGTCGAAGCCTGAAGCCATTGCTCAAGGCTTCTACCCCTGCATGGTCCGTGGACTTCAGCCTACTAATGCCGACCCATCCTCTCTGTTATGGTGTCGTGAAGACAATCTCTTCAAGCGCAACTTCCAGTTTGCCAAAGAGTCTGCAAAGAAGAACAAGAACGACCTTGGTCTGGACTTCAACCCCGGTCCATCTGCTCCCCGTGCCGACGGCACACCCGATGCTGAACCCAATATTGTTGGGCCCTTCTACAACCTTGAAGGTCTCATCACTCACATTATGGTTCAAGGGGCAGCCATGGATCACTCTGCAGATGGCGCTGATTCTGACGAAGCGCCTGCACCACCGAAGCCTGCAAAGCAGAAGAAACCCAAGGCTTCAAAGCCATCCACCCCACCAAGTGTTTCGCGAGCGAAGCCTCTGGCCACTGCTCCTCCGGCACCAAGTGTGCAATCTGAAGATCTCTCTCGCATCTCCAAGTCTGAGAAGAGGAAGAAGATCCAGTTGTTGACCCCACCACAGCTGAAGACATTGGTCCCCGAGAAAATGTTGAAGATGATGAAGTCCTTCCTCAGATCGAGCACAACATGGTATCATCGCCTGTTCTGACAAACAGCGAACTCATCAGCATTGGTCGTCCTTTGACGCCAATTTCTCAGGATGATTCATGGGCTGATCACCCTCAAGACTCCCCCCCTTCAAGAATCACCAAGTACTCCCCTACCTCAAGCCACCACTCCGGTGCTTGAAGATGATGACTTTGTGGCCCAGCCGACTCCCTCTCCAAAGGCGTCGCCAGCGTTTCGCAGGCTTTGCAAAGGTCCAAGGACACAAGTCACTCTTTCAAGTGTTCCAGAAGGAGAAGAGCACCACCACTCAGTATCACGCCAAGTGTTTCCTGAAGCCACTCCAACTGCGAACATCTCAGAGTCTGAAGCCAAAACTGCTAAAGACATTCCGGCTGCATCAGCCGATGAACAAGAAGAACCACGTCAATAAGAAGAACGTGTTTCTATGCCCCCATCCAACCAAGAAGTTGTTCTCGAGGAGAATGTGTCCGACCCTCCAGCTACTCAAGTGGAGGTTGAAAATACTGAGGCGGCCACCAACACCAACACTGAAGCCAATGACGTTGTCATGGCCGAAGAAAATGTGGTGCCTGAAGCTAATGTGGCGCCAGAAGTGCATGTGAACCCCGAAGCCATTGTGCAGCTCGAAGCCCACATCAATGACAATGCTCCTGTGCCTCCTCCAAGGCCTCATACCATTGAGCTAGCTTTTGACCGCGGCCAACCAGTCATGGTTCGCTGGCCCATTCTGGTACCTCCTCCTGCTCCGGACCACAATTCGACTATCAAGTGGAGCACAGGCCTCAGGTCTAGAAGCCAAAGCCTAGGCTACCAAGGTTTCCCGGCACTGCAACTTTACCAGGATAATTTAATCTGAATGGCTTCAAGGCACACAACACATTCTTTGACAGTGCCAAGAACCACTACACAAGGCCAAGAATTTCATCAGATCGATTCTGGAGTTATCAGCAGCAGTTACTATTCCTGCATCTTATACAATCAGGGGTGCATTTTCCTTCGTATGCGTCTAGAATGAGAAGCCATGGCTGGCCTGCCCTGCCTAGAATAAGCCCTTGACTGCTTCAGAGATGCTGGCCTTCTACAGTTTGTGACTGCCAAAGAACATTGGAATGAAGAGCTTCTGCTACAATTTTATGCTACCCTCCACATTCGCGGCTACAACAGGGATCCTAAGACTTGGATCCTTGAGTGGATGACAGGTGATGCATCCAACTTCGGCGCGTATCGACACTGCACCAAGTTCTTCTGAGTTGATAGTCTGCCGCTTCCCCTACTCCTCATGGGAACAAGTAGCAAGCTCTATGTCTTCATACCTTTTTGGTCATTACTGACAAAAGGGGGAGAAGCATAGGAGTTGATAGTCTTCAAGCGGGTCCATATGGGTGGTTACTATACTTTTGCTACATTTGCCAAGTGCTTACAACTCTCGCTTTTGATACTTTTGGTTCTTTTGAGTTGTAACAGTTAAACTTGATGGTCGTCTGCTACCTTTTCAGCAACTATGTGATGCGATGATAAATTCCGCATGTGCAACGATAAATTCTGCACGAGGTCATCTTGCAGATGTACATTTTCATTATGCATGTCATTATCTTCGCTATATTCTTTAATGCATGATGAATTGTCTTCATAAGTAGAAGAGGATCTCCGCAAGTACAACCTGCCATGTGCATTTGCATTCAAAAGCAAAATACTTATATGCACATCTTCAGGGGGAGCCTTTTTGCTACTTACGAAGACAATACCTCAAGCCTTTACAATTTCACATACTTTTATCCCTGTTGAAAACTTCAACCAGTTTGTCATCAATCACCAAAAAGGGGGAGATTGTAAGTGCGTCTAGTGCCACCCCTAGTTGGTTTTGGAGTATTGACGACAAACCTGGTTGAGGGACTAATGTGTTTGTGAGAATTGCAGGATAACACAGGTAGTAGTCCCTCATTGATTCGGTTTACCTACCGGAGATGACCCCCAAAAATGTGTGAAGACATTGAAGACAATGGTGGTATGTGAAGATATTCACATTGAAGACTATGACATGAGAAGACATCGCATGAAGACTTTAGAGCGCGAAGATATAGTTGTTTCGTAGTTTCATTTTCTTCTTTGTTGAGTCATAGGAACCACCGTACTGTTAAGTGGGGTCCAAGTGAACAAAGTCAGAGTGACTAAAGTGATGCTCAACCAAATCCTAAGTCTTCGAGCGAAGACAATGAGAGCAAATCTTATCCAGAGCTGGATAAGTCAGCTTTACTTGTAGCCCAAGTCAAGCTGACGCGTGTGTTTGAAATCTGACCGTTGGAACACGTGTCAGTTCCTTAGTGACCCAGGGTCATTTCGGACAAATCAGGTCGGGTTGCCTAGTGGCTATAAATAGCCCACCCCTACACCATAAATTGGTGGCTGCTCAGAGTTAGTTCACGACTTTTGTCGTTTGAGAGCAACCCACCTCCGAAGCCTTTGAGAGAGAAATCCTTGCGAGGACAAAGCCCTAAACACCCAGAGCCAAAGAGTTTTAGGCATCACTGAAGTCTTCCTGTCTGTGTGATCTGAAGACTTGTTAGACTTGAGGACTATGAATCCTCTGGCCGGTTAGGCGTCGCGTTCTGAGCATCCAAGAGTCATTGTGGATCGCCGGTGAATGATGTCTGTGAAGGTTTGGAAGTCTACCTTGAAGAATTACCTGAGTGATTGGGCGAGGACTGTGTGTCCTTAGCTTAAGGGGAATAAGGTGAAGATAATGTCTTTTGAGTTAAATCTCAGCCTCCCTAACCAGACGTACAGTTGTCATAGCAACTAGAACTGGTCCAACAAATCCATTGTCTTCACCAAGAAACTGGTTCTATCCTTTACTTGTCTTTACTTAAAGTTAGTCCTTGTGAAGTCATTGCCTGTTTGCATTATCTGTTTGTCTTCACTGTGTGACTGTTTGTTCTGATTGGCTTCATACTATCTTCCATCCTGATCCATACTGCCTAGCTGCTATTAGTCTTCGTGCTTTCACTTCATTGTATACTTGACTATGGCTTGCCTAGTGTAGTCTACCTTCCGCTGCATGTTAATAGGTTCATTTCTATCGTTTGTCTTCGAAACTTCCATGTTTTGAGGACTTTCATAAAAATCGCCTATTCACCCCCCTCTAGTTGATAACTAGCACTTTCAGTTTATTATTCATGCTAGAATTGTATTAACCGGAAACTTGATACATGTGTGAATACATAGACAAAGAAAGTGTCCCTAGTATGCCTCTACTTGACTAGCTCGTTAATCAAAGATGGTTAAGTTTCCTGACCATAGACATGTGTTGTCATTTGATGAACGGGATCACATCATTAGGAGAATGATGTGATGGAAAAGACCCATTCGTTAGCTTAGCATAATGATCGTTAAGTTTTGTTGCTATTGCTTTCTTCATGACTTATACATATTCCTTTGACTATGAGACTATGCAACTCCCGAACACCGAAGGAACACCTTGTGTGCTATCAAATGTCACAACATAACTGGGTGATTATAAAGATGCTCTACAGGTGTCTCCGAAGGTGTTTGTTGGGTTGGCATAGATCAATATTAGGATTTGTCACTCTGAGTATCGAAAAGCTATCTTTGGGCCCTCTCGGTAATGCACATCATGATAAGCCTTGCAAGCAATGTGATTAATGAGTTAGTTGTGGGATGATGCATTACGGAACAAGTAAAGAGACTTGCCAGTAACGAGATTGAACTAGGTATAAGGATATCGACGATCGAATCTTGGGTAAGTAACATACCGATGACAAAGGGAATTACGTATGATGTTATTGCGGTTTGACCGATAAAGATCTTCATAGAATATGTAGGAACCAATATGAGCATCTAGGTTCCACTGTTGGTTATTGACCGGAGATGTGTCTCGGTCATGTCGGCATAGTTCTCAAACCCGTAGGGTCCGCACGCTTAACGTTCAATGACGATTTGTATTATGAGTTATGTGTTTTGGTGACCGAAGTTTGTTCAAAGTCCCGGATGAGATCACGGACATGACGAGGAGTCTGGAAATGGTTGAGAGGTAAAGATTGATATATTGGACGATGGTATTCGGACACCAGAATATTTCCGGATCCTTTCAGGTATTTTTCGGAGTACCGAGAGGTTACCGGAACCCCCCGGGGAAGTGATGGGCCAACATGGGCCATAGGGGAGAGAGAGGGAAGCCCACAATGGAGGCGCCTCCCATGGGCTGTCCGAATTGGACAAGGGGAACGGGGCATGGCGCCCCTTTCATTTCCCCCTCTCCTCTCCTTCCCCTTTCCCCCTCCGAAAGAAAGGAAGGGGGGCCGACTTGGACTAGGAGTCCTAGCCGGTTTCCCCCCAAGGCGCGTCCCTCTAGGCCGGCCGCGTCCTCCTCTCCTCCTTTATATACGGGGCAGGCACGACAAAAAAAACACTTCCGTGATGATACGTGTTTGTCACAGTAGGTCACATTTTCTGTCATGCATGTACATCCATGACAATTTTATGACAAAAATCAAGATAGTCATACCTATGTTGTCGTAGAAATGTTCCATGACATTACCAAAATTATCATCACAGAAGTGTCAACTTCCATGACGATAAATCGCGCGTCATAGAAGTTCTTTCGTCAAGGGTGACCCACACGTGGCATCCACCATAACGGGTCGCCGTTACGCTATCGGGTCTGGTTTTGGATCTGATAACCCGCTAACAGCCCGAACCAATGAGGATTTTCCACGTGTAAAATTGCCATTGGCCAGAGGAAACATGTGTTGGCTTACCGTTGGGACAGATGTCATCCATTCATTGGACAGGAGGCACCTATGATACGTAGACACATGGCACGGCCCAACAGAGGCCCATTCCGGTGAAAAGGCCGGCCCGTTTGACTTGGTCAAAAGGTAACGGGCCGACCCAGGGAAAGCCTGTTAACGGCCTGTTCATATATCGTCGATTTACGACCCGCTAACTCCCGACCCGTTACGGCCTATCGGACTTAAGCCCAGTAGCTTTATCTGGGCCGTCCAATATAATTCTAGCTCGTTGTTACTTTCAGCCCATGTATGGCCCATGATGTCTTTCGGCCCATATGAGGCCCTTCGTAACTCTTGGCTCAGTAAAGGCCCGAGACAAAATTGGCCCATAATGAACAGTGTATCACTTTATAGCCATTAACGGCCCATTATTTTGTCGGCCGTTTCCAGCCCGTGTTAACTTTCGGCCTTCTAAGGGCACACTTATTCTTGGGCTCATTTCTAGAATTCGGTTAGTTACGGTCCATTACTGGCCTGTTCCGTTTGTGGGCCAAATTCAGCCCATGTTTACATTGGGCCCGTTTGTGGCCCATTAACCTGTTAGGCTGTTTTCATAGCGTTATCAAATACGGCCTATTAACGGCCCGTTATGGTCCACGAATAGTATGACCCATGTTTGGCGAAATGATTATACGCCCCGTAGAAGGCCCATGGATCCTACGGCCCATAGAAGACCAATGGACCCTACGGCCTGTAGAAGCCCATGGATCCTACGACCCACAGGAGGCCCATGGTTAAAACAGTCCGTGTCTTGCCATGATTGTTGTGGCCTAGTTACCAAAAATAGGTTATTGTGGCCACTAGAAAAACGCAGAAAAAGAACTGCAGTGACTACAAGCAAACAACTAAACAAGACAATAAGGAAATAAATAAGCAAGCAACTAACGATATCATATTACATCTATTACACATATTACATCCACTGGGCATCAAAGTTCGCCACCAGTGCAAATATAGGGAACAAAGTAGCATATTACATACACTGGCCGTCAAAATTGGCCACCAGTGCAAATAAACGGGGAAGCAAAACAAGTCCACAACTGAAACAACTTCAGAAGAGCTCAAGAAACGTTATCCTAGGTATCCACCATGTTGGCAATAAGCTTAGCAAGCTTATTAGCTTTGTCCTGTTTGGCGCAAAAATCCCCCAACACTTGCTGTTGCACCAGAAAGTATGCATCTGAATGCTCCAGGGACTTCTGCAGTCCTTCCGCTTCTTGTCGCAGCACAGCTGATCGATGTCTTTCATCTTGTAGTAGAGACTCAAGAAACCGAACTGATTCAGACAGTGAGTTTGAATAGCCTGTGCAAGCGCTAGTGGCCAGTAACTCGAATAGTAAACCAAGACATGACTTTGGGGTTGCCTCACTGTCTTCAAGATAGTTTTCGTTAGTTGCTTTATCAGCTTTGTTGGAGACGAACAAGGATGTCTCATGATCCTGAACCTTATCTACATTACTTCCGTTATCATTGCTTAATAAGGCACTCTTCCCCAATATTCTGTCAGCATTCTAAAAGAAGAAACAAGCAGACACATATCAGGTTTAGCATGTACTAGCATATGAAACTCATTTCGGTGAACCAGTTCATTAGTAAGGTGGACAAGATTAAACTACCAAGTTTTCTATTGCCAAGTAGTACATTATAAAAGCATCAAACAAACATATATCTATGTCCTATGGTCACTACATTGTCTTGCCAAATCAAAATAGAGACATGGTTCGAATCATATCCGTTCAAGAGAAAGCAGCTCTAAAAGAATACAATGCATGGGAAACTAAACGGCACAACAAGATTTCAGATGGGTACCACGGGTCTACATGTACAACAACACTATTGGCCCTGTTATGATGCTAGTAATGTGCATGATATGAGAAGTCAACTGTATACACAATTGAAATTGAAATCAATAGAGCTATTTATAAGAGCAAACCTGTTAAAGAAACATGCATAAACATACGTGTTGTGCCATTGGAGTTTCCATTGGATAGTTCAATTTAAAAATAAGTTTGTATGAGTAAATACAGTGATACAAGAGCAAAGTAGTATGCACGATAGCAATGGAATCTTAAATGAGAACAATTGTTCTTCAGGTTTAAGCACTTGTTCTACATGAACAGAGTATAGTAAGACGCAAGCATATAGTACTTAAAATAAAATGATCACATAGACCATACTACATTCTTGGTTTGGGAATAGTAAAGGACAAGGCGTTCCGAGTCATCGTCCAGTAAATGTGTCTCAAGAGAACGTAAGGGAATTTGATGAGTTTCTTTGCCAGTGAAGTACATTTTCTTCAGGTAATTCTGATACTGCCACCAAGTATTCTTGAAGATAGCAGAGGTATTAGCATAGGTTACCTCATCTTGGGTTTCCAAATCAGTCCTTCTCTATAGAGAAAAATGGGAAAATTTGCTGTATTATAACCATCATGGAGGTAGAATGTATGGTACAAAGCAAAGTAATTGCCATGAATAAGATTACTTACACATAACTCCTGGACAAACACCTGCAACTGGCATTTTCCTTCATCTTCAGTATAATATTTCCATGATGGGAAGATACACACATAGGATTTAACAACATCAAATGCGATAGATGCTAAACTATGAATGGCTAGTTGTGCTACCTCCACAGGAATAGGTGTACTAACTGGTGGAGTTGGGGTTCGCCGTGGTAGTACTGGCGCTTTGGGCACTAGAGCTGCCTTACTAACTGCTCTTGTTTGGGAGCTCTGTGGTGGAGATGGTGCTATGTCAATAGGAACTGGGTTACTATCTGCTGGGGTTGCGGTTAGATTGGGTGAAGCTGGTTCTTTGTCCATTGCAGTAGGGGTAAAATTTGCGAGAGTCTAGGTTATGTGTGGTAGGGCTGGTTCTCGTGCAGGTACAACCGGGGTGCTATCTCCACCAAGAGGTAGCACTGTTTATTTGAAGGTCGTGTTTTTACTCTGCTAGATACTACCATCACCCGCTCCAATTCAAATGGCTGATAAACAGGAAACATAGTTGAATGTATAGACATTGTATGAGAGACAGATGCATTAGATAGTGTGGAAAAAAGAGGGCATTAAATAATTGTCATGTATATTGTTTAACTAAAATGGATAGCATGACATAATCTCACATATATGATGTCTATCTAAACTGGATAGGATAGCATAACATAATTCAAAGATATGATGACTAACTAAACAAGATCGCATGACATAATTCACATACATGTTATCTAAGTAACCAGGATCGCATGATTTAATTCACATATGTGATTTATATGCTAAGCAGAGGGCATTCGCATATATGATGCCTGAACTAAGAATATGGTGTTGAATATTGTGTATATAATGTCTAAACTATGCAATGCAAGACACCATATGCATGATATGAGGAGTAGAACCATGCCAAGTTAGAGCATACACCTCGGTGGGGGAATAGGACTGGTCATCTGTCTCTGAATCCATCTCTAAGGAGCTATCGGGACCCAGCAAGAGATCTGCTTCGACATGTAGCATTGTCTGCTCTGAAGGCCTTGTTTTCACTCTAGATTTTTCCATCACCCACTCAAATGGCTGATTCACAGGAAGAGTAGTTTAATGTACAAACATTGCCGACAAATGGAAATTTAATGAAGAAAAGGATGGGCTAGATATCATTCAAATATATGATGCCTGGTTAAACAGGATGGCATTGCACATTTCACATATATTATGGCTGGCTAAAAGACATGAGACTGCATAATTCCCATATATGATATTGAAACTAAACAGGTGGCTTTACAAAACATGTCTAAACTAAGAAGATGACATATATGATGTCAAAAGTAGGCATTGCAAGGCAACATATGCATGATATGACTAACATCATCATGCCAAGTTAGAGAAAACACCTTGGGGGTAAATAGGAGTGGTCAGCTGCGTCTGAATCCGCCTCAAAATAGATATCTTCCTCTGGATTACAATCTGGAGAGGGGGGGAGGGTTTGCCATTGAACCCACCATGGAGAGATGTCTTCATGACATTGTATTGCCGTGCAAAACTCTTCTCTTTTTCTCTACATGTTTAGCATGACTGTGTACAATATCTGACATGCATACAAAAAAATATAGTGAGATTATGTATGGAGAGCATGCAGAAATCTAGAGTAATGGTAACAAGCAGTGGATGGATACAAAAATAATGATAGCAGGCTCATGATTGATTTAATTTATTTAAAACAGATGATGATTGCTTTACTAATTGTTTCCCACCCAAGATGAACAACATAGGCATACCCTAGGTGAACGAGATATTAGACAGAGATACTATTCATTGTTGCCTCGATATGTGCCCCACAACTAATTTAGAACTCAAGTTTGAACATCAATTTGGACCTGACTTGGAGTCTAAGAGGTGAACAGGACAATCAAGTAGCAGGTAATATTAAGCAATGCATAACACAAGCAGAAACAAAAGAGTGCGACCTCTCTTGTGGACCCGTGTACTCCTTAGGTTCATCTGTTGAGTCGATGATGGTGATGCCGTTGTGGTGGGTGCTAGTGGTAGGGAAGGAGATCTAAGGCGGCGAAATACGGTTAGGAGTCGTGATGTCTGGTTTGGTGGATGCTTCTGTTGATGGAGCAACTCAAGTGAGGTGGACGACGTCGCGGCAGGAGCAGGACAAACCACACAAAGTTTTCTTCGACACCTACCTATAACTAAAGTAATTCTGTAATAGCTCATTTGGCTTGCATGATTCTAGAAATGTAGGGATAGGAGGAAAAACACCAGAATAGTATAGGAATGCACATGGGAAACAGAGCATTTGTGAAGACATGATTTCTGTCAACTTGGGTCTTTGGTTCACAGGAATTGGAGGAGCAGAGGAATGCAAAGAAACATGGCCAAAATAAAGTGAAACCATATGAAAGTGTGTATAGTTAGAATGTTATTTTTCCACTAATGCACTTGGTCTTGTTTTCATGCATAGTATTGGTCATTGAAGAAGTTGAGGCAGAGGTGGCTCTGAACTTGACATGAATGTGGAGTAATAAGTGATGCGACAAGTGTACAACCTTTTTGTCGTAGCCGTGTCGACCTCAGCATCATTGGGTTGGTCAATAAAGAAGTTGAGGCAGAGGTGGTTGTCGGAGGTGTGGAGGAAGATCTGAGGAATCTGTAGACGGCGTCCAGGACACTGCTCTGTTGTGATGGATCGTTCTGTTGTTGGAACAGCTCCGGTGAGTCGTAAGACGTCAAGGCTGAAGCAGCACAAGACAGACATCGTTAATCTCAAGTAGAATTCTAATAGCATCTCCAATAGATGATGTAAAATGCATTACCAAAAAGTGATAGATGTAAAATTTACATCACGAAAAACCACCTGACCACAACAGATGAGGTAAAAACCATTGACTCTGAACTTAACTGTCGAAACTGAAATTTACTGTGGAATCTGAATGTTACTGTCAAAACTGAACAGAATGGTAGCAGAGAGGCACTTCACATGGGATAGTTTAGGGAGGGCATGCAGTTTATCTTCAACTTGCACCCCGCTGAGCCGCCAGCCACCATCGGCAGAACCCCGCGCCGCCTCATCGGCCTGAAAAAACTCCCCACCGCTGGTCCGCCCGGGAACAACTCCCCAACGCCTATCCGCTGCTACCTCGCCACCCCGAAACAACTCCCCACTGCTGGTCCGCCACTGCCTCGGTCAGCCCTCTAGCCCCCCCCCCCCCCGCGCCAAGATTTTTCTCCAGCGATCCCCATGCCACCGTCCCACCACCGCCGGCGAGCAGCACCCCACCTAGAACCCTAAGATAGATAGTGGGGTACCTCTTCGGCTAACCCCCTCCCCGCTACGGGTGGTTCTTCCTTAACTCTGGTGAGACCCCCCACCCCTGAAAATCGACTGACCCAAAAGTCGATTCAGTCAACTGAAGTGTAGCTAAATCAGAGAAGAGCAGCAGCACGAGCGAGGGGGAGAGCAGCAGCAGCAGCGCGAGCGAGCGAGCGAGAGCCGGAGCAGCAACATCTGGGCGAGCGAGCGAGCAAGAGCCCGAGCAGCAGCAGCAACAGTGCAAGCGACCGAGCGACAACTAGAGCAGCAGCAGCAGCAGCAGATCCAGCTGGTATGGACGCTGCCGCCGAAGGGGCCTCACACTGGGGAGAGCCGCCGTGGAGATGTCGCCCGCGGCGCCGTCTTTGAGGTAGCCGCTCAATGGGGGTGCGGAATGGAGCACCGTCGGCGCCGGTAGGTCGAGTTAAGGAGAAGGTGCGATGCGATGAGTGTACAACCTCTTTGGTGGCGCCGAGTAGGCCTCGGTTTCGTCCGAGGAGTCGGTGACGATGCTACGGTTCCGGTGGAGCAGGTTAAGGCGGTGCTGTGGGGATGGAGCAGCTGTGATAGATGAGCCGATCGTCGGAGCAGCTCCTTGGAGGTGGAGGACGGGGTGGCTGAACAGGCAGGACGACAGGATGGACGACTGATCCTTATTCGGGGAGGTGGATGAGGGACATCGACCTGTTGCGGGGGACGACATCGTCGGGGAAGAGGCTCCGGCTAGGTAGCAGTGAGGTGGCGGACGGAGGAGGGTGGGGTTTCGTGGCTGAAGCGGAGAGGTTATGGCGGCCTGGGATTTTGAATGGAGAAAAGGAGGCGATGGGAGGGGAAACCATGGCTTAGGGACATGCTTGTCCGAAATGTGGGGTAAGTTACGAAAGTACCCCCACCGATTTGAGCTAGGCATTTCTTTCGGTTCAGGGGTATCACGGGTATTTCGCGTGTCGGGATTTCGTAGGAGGTGGGAGTTTTCGCGCGCGTTGTAATTTTGGGATAGCAAGGCGCGGGTTGAGATGGAGGGAGTTTCCGCTGGCTGTATAAATGGAAGGAGGGAGTATGGATCCATGTTATGTCCAATTAAATTTTTCGTTGGCTGTATAATGCATTAACCTACTCATGCCAACATTTTAGTGCATTCCAAATGTCTATACTACCGCCGCAATTTGAACTAAATTTGAATTCGTTTCTCTATTTCAATAAGAATCTACAATCATGATTGTTGCCAACTTCAACCATCATTCGTGTATTACCTTAACAACACACCACATGATTACTATAGAGATAGATATGAACTATATGTACTATATGAACTTGAATTCAATTGTTTGAATACACTTGATGTTGATTCCAAATAATAGCACATTTGATGTACTAACTAGATATTCATAATCCAAACCATGTTCCATACGTACACCGTGTTTATCACACAAAGTATAGTGCCCCGCCCCCTACATTATGACAAGTATTTAGCCCTGAGCTGCAAAAGCCACACATTAGCCCAAATTATAATCAATGTTCTACATTATGATATCTTCTTCAAGTATCCGTATCCACTTTTTTATAATGAATTATGATCTATGTTCATCTTTAACACCTTCACGATCCTCTTCTCTTTGTAGTTAGCTAGGGCTAATTTTCTATCATGCATGAACACGCCCGGCCCCCTCTCACCCTCCCTCAACCTCCCCTCCATCGCGCACGTTTGTTATTTCTCTTTAGGTCGTTCAACCGCGGTGTTTGTAGGCCCCCCGACTCCTTCTTTCTAGCACACACCGGTCGATATATCTCTCTAGCCAAGTGTGCCACTACAAGGAAAAGGCCTACTAGTGGCGCACCAGTTTTTCCTACTAATGGCGCACTACTGGTGCGCCACTAGTACCACGCCACTAGTATTATATACTAATGGCGCACCATGGGTGCGCCATTAGTATCTGGTATACTAATGGCGCACCACACCTTGCGCCATTAGTATAGACCAACATGCGCCATTAGTATGCCTCTCAGGGGGCCATATTTACCCATGTGCTTTGGCATACTAATGGCGCACTGTGGTGTGATGCGCCATTAGTATCCTTTGGCATACTAATGGCGCACTGTGTAGTGATGCGCCATTAGTATCCTTCGGCATACTAATGGCGCACTTTGAGATGATGCGCCATTAGTATGAATATTAGTTTTTTTACTTTTCTGATTTTTGCACAGGTTACAAAATATATTATTGGACAGAATATAGACAGCACCACATAGCAACAGCAGATTCATCGAATACAATAGAATATTAGTCTCCGAATACAATTCATCATATTAGGCTCCGAATTCAAAAGACCGAACAAAGATAGAACATTACAAGTCTCAAGACTGTGAGTAGCGAGTTTGTCTTCACATTACAAGTCGATATCGATCATCTAAACTACCATCACATAGAAGAGAGCTATGGTCATCACGATGAGCATCATCGTGATGAAACTAGTCTTCACCCGGTTCCTCCAACGCTCCCTCCTCTCTCCCGCTAGATAGCGGGCGTATCTAGATTCCGCCTCTGCCCTAGTGGTGTACCCTTTGTAACTGTTACCACTGAAATGGTGAACCTGTCTCCGACACTCCTCCCAGTCGTCGTAGACTCCGGGAACCTTACCCTTGTACACGACATACGACGGCACCTCTATGTACAAGCCAAACAACAGACAATACATGAGCAATATATAAGTATGCAACAAAAGGATCGGAAGAGAAAAGCAAGACATTAATAGCACGATTCATGGTCCTACTAATAAATAGCATCGATTACATCTAAGTTGAACGACTGTCCAAACCAAAGAGACATACAATTCATTAAAGTTTAATTACAACATGAGCCAATCAATGTTTCATAACTACACATAGCATCACTACTTTCGACTCGACTCATGGGACCGGAGCGTGGATGAAGCCGCCGTCTGTCATGATGGTCATGAAATCGCGGGCGTTGTCAGCCTGCATTTGTAGCATTGTGTCTATCTCACTATTGGACGGTTGATATCTGAGGTAGAACTGCCCCGAGGTATGAAGGACATCTTGGTGGATGATTTCTGCAAACTCCGACTAGATGCGAAAGAATTTTTGTCTGATGTCCGCGTCCTGGATTGCCGAAAAGCTCGCGGCCCAATCTTTGAGATTATCTAGTAGCAGAAGGTGATGATGGTCCCGTACGATCGCCCGCATGTGATGGAGGGTGTAGTAGGCATCCTTTTGACCGGCAGGCAGCTGCTTGACGCAACAGAACTTAGTATTGTGGGCGAACATGTGCCTGCCGTACCTACGAACTAGCCTGGTGAAGGTGCCTCCAGATTTGGCGTAGCCGGGGAGAACATCATCAAGAACTTTCTTGATATTTGTGTAGTCTATATTGGAGTCACGGTTCGGGTCGAAATACGTGGCCATGGAATATTTTGGGCTTAAGAGGATGAGTGTGCAATGTGTGTCACTGCACAGAACACGGAATGTTAGAAAAAAAACGATCGAAATCTAAGAAATCATATGTTATGGGGCGGTTAAGGGATGAATTACTCGGGAAAGTAAGACACGAGGAAGTTATCCTTATCTGGGTTTGCCAGAATGACGCCTTTGAGGTGTGAACTCGCGACTTGGCGGTCCCCAGCGCTGCCCAAGAGCTTGGCACGCATGTAGAAGGGGTCGACTATCATGATGTCCGGGGTCTTGTCTCTAATGATCCGCATCTCCATACTCAGTGAAAATAGCCGAACGAAGGTGTAGTGCAGCTGATGAAGGTTAGACATAGCAAAGATGTCATCAAACCGCAGGACGATCGTACCCCCGATGGCGCCATCCACAAAGCCCTTGCCCTCTGGCACCTTGGCCACAAAAACCGGGTATGCCACATCATTCTCTCTGAGACGCCGCTTCTCCAAAGAAAGAACACTGTCATGCAGACTCCGCATAGCACCGGTTGCAGCATTGAGCATATTTGTCGGTAGCATCGCCCTACCCGCCACATGCACCCTCCTCGAGATATCCTTAGGTGAAGGTGGCCCGTCCTGAGCACGGATCGTACTCGGTGCCGGCTGGCTCGCACTGACGCCCTTTTTAGCCTTTCGTTTCCGTCCCTTCTTCTTGATCTGCTGTAATGGGACCGAGTTCTGCTCACAGACCGCCTTCTTGAGCATGTTGCGGCTGATATTATTTCGCACCTCAGCTATCTGATGCTCGGTGAAGGCGGCAGCTGGAGGCGTCTCCTGAGAATTGAACGCCAGACGACGTCTGTTGCAATTGGGTTTCTCTGCCATACCAGCTAGATCGCGGTCGTCTTGGTTGGGTTCTTGAGAAGGAGGCCCGTAGAACTCATCACCGTACCCATGTTTGGCAAAGTACTTATCAATGTTGGTAAATGTACCGTCGTCATTGTCGTCGTCGTCCGGATCCTGTGCCATATGCATGTCCGGATCCTGTGCCATAGGGATGTCCAGCATGTCCGGTAGCGTTGCGGCATTCTTGCCATGGCTTGGCGCCGGCACGACTGGCGGTCTTGTCTGTGGGGTGGTGTCCCCCGCCCCCAAACGAATCTGGGTCTTCGGCGAAAGCAGGGGCCAGCTTACGCAGGCGCTGAGGGTCATCTCATCCTCTTCATCGGCCCCAGCGGGTCGAATCAGAGGTAACAGGTCGTCGCAGCCTGGCAGCACCCGAACCACTTCAACCCTATACACGGTGGGTGGCATCGGATTACCGTGGAACATGGGGTTGCCCGGTTGAATGATTCTGCCCTTGGCGACATCGACCAACTCGCCGCCCATGAAGTGCAGGAGAGTGCAAGGAACATCGGCGGCACCCTGCGAAAACATGTAGGGCGTCGGGGATGCCCAATCAAAGGCAAGGAGATGAATTCATCGGCCGAGAGGCTTAGTTACCGTGATGCCGTCGAGCTCGGCTAGTGTCGAGGCACCACCAACGGCGGGCGTGCAACTGACGGAGGGGCCGCTTGCTGGTGAGGTGCCGGCCGGCGTACACCCAGGTGCATTAAGCTCCAATGCCTGTGCCGGCGCCGGACACACGAATACCGCCTCTGCTGGAGACACCAATGGCACCGCCTGCGCGTTGTGCGAGTTGCTGGCCGTGAAGCTGGGAACCGGGGGAGGCCCCTGTTGGCCGCCCACAATCCATGTCGTCAGCCCATGAATCAATGTAGACACCATGGCGTTGAGCGTCGTTCCCAGTTGTTGTTGCACTTGCTCTTGGACAATCTCCGGAATCCACTCCACTTGTGCCTTGAGTGCTTCAACGTCGTGCGACTGGCTTTCCGAGCTGGTCTTTTTCTCCTTTCGCCCACCAGCGTATAGTATGACGACCATTTTGTGGACAAGCCTTTGCCGGCCACACGACCAGCTGACGTCGGCTTACTGAGCTTATCCTTGTTTTTCATTACGTTCAACGCCCTATTTAAAGGGTGTCAAAAGGGGAGCTCTAAGACGACCCCGTGCTACTGCTTTCATTGTCCTGTGGAAGGAACGTGAACCATTTAGAAATATTGGGGATTAATTAGAATGCAACCATATGCAGCTAATTACGCGGGGGATGTATTCCTTACCAGAACAAGCTCAAGCGCCCTGGTATTCGGATTCATGGTAAGCTCCTTTGTTACCGGGTCCTCCTTGTACCGGGCCCTGAGAAAGTTCCTGGTCTGCTTGTCACGGTATTTCTCGAAGCGGGGCGGTAGGCCTTGCTCGGCACGCTCTGCGTCCTCCTTGTCCCATATAGGCTCCGCCACTCTATAACCGCCGGGACCGAGTTGGTGGACCCCTAAGTTCAACTTCCGCATTTCTCCCCCCCCACTGACTTGATTCGGAGGTTTCGCTGCTCTCGCACTTGATCTTGAACTCCTTGTAGTCATCTTTGCGCATCAAAGGATATTTCGCCTTGATCTTCTCATAACTATCACCCTTTTCAATCATTGCCTTCACCGTGCTTTTCCAAGTAGACAGGGTTGTGCTCATCCTCGTGAGGGAGGCACCATTCACTTTATTCCCTGAGAGGCGTGTGTTTGCAAACTCAGCGTGGAACTTGTATCGTTCGTGCAGCTTCATGAAGAGGAGGCTGCGCAAATTCCCTCGGTCCTTATGCCTTAGGTTCTCGGTGTTGATCGAGACGGTGCTCCGGAGAATGCACCCGAGCTGAACCGAGTACCCCTTGACTACTTCGTTGGGCGCCGTCGGATGCCCGTCGGAGTTCACTTCAGTAAATTCCTCCCTGACGGTGCCGAGCACGCTCGGGCGCCGGTCCTTCCGTTGCCTCTTCGGTTGGCTGCCATCTGTGCGTGCGCCGCCATCATCAGTGGTGGCATCCGCGGCGCCATCATCAGTGGTGTCATCCCCGACGCCACTAGGGGTTTTGTAGTCAGGATCAGTGTCTTCCATGATGTCCTCATAGCGGTGAGGTTCTTCCTCCAACTCCTGGGACAGCTCCCAGAATTGCTTGCCGCCCGAACCGCCGGCCTCATCGTTGTGGGCCATGTTTCGCTCTAAATAGGAAAAAAGTTCGGTCAAAAAGTTAGTTATTGTAAAGGAACAAGATCATGGTCTCATCATTTAGGGTTTGTCGACACCGAGGCATCCTAAAAGCTAAGCTTTTATCATTTAGGGTTTGTCGACGCCGAGGCACCCTAAAAGCCTAAGCGTACATCATTTAGGTTCTCATCGCGACACCGAGGCACCCTAAAAAAGCCAAGGTTTCATCATTTAGGGTTTGTCGACGCCGAGGCACCCTAAAATGCTAAGTTAAGTTTTCATCATTTAGGGTTTATCGATGCCGAGGCACGATAGGTTGGGCCTAATCACTTGGCACTAATTACTTGGCTCTATTGCCACCTATGTTGGGTTTATCGATGCTAAGGAGAATTCTAAGTTGGGCCTAATCACTTGGCTCTATTGGCACCTATGGTTTAATGCAGCAAGAATGGCGGGGCAGTTGATCCTACTTAACTAAGTACTAAGATACCCCGACCCATGCATTAGTCGCAAGTACCCCATATGTCCTATTTTTATCAAAGTCATGCTAAAATTCACGGAAAATTTCAGCATGACCTTTGCTGAAAATAGGACATATGGAGTACCCGAATTTTCCAGAACGGAAGTTAATCGACATTCCGGCAAACTCAAGGGCCTCTCGGGGTACCTGCAAAATCATCACGACATGATGGTCAGAGACAAAACCCAGCAAACTGATTATCTTAGCTCCGATCCAAGCTCATCTGCTCCGTGTGGTACAAACCCCCTACCAGCTGCGAGAAATATTATGAATTCGGTAACAAGTTGCTAACACTGGCCCTTCTGAACAGACCTAGGGCATTCAAGAGTGAGGCATCAGTTACTGTATGCTTAGATAGTTTAGCTAATGTGCTCATATTTCCATGGACACTCTAGAAAATAACATGCTTAAAGGACGAATAAATAGAGGATCATCAAAAGACAAAACGACTGTCTTAAGAAACTACTTTTTGCTGAACAAAACAGATCACGGGCACTGGAATATACAACAGCAGTGCATCACACAAGCAGACAATATATGGAATTCTAGCTTTACCAAAAAATTGAGCATGGAATCTACATGTTACAAAAAATGAGCATCTTCTTTGCATTTATAAAGCATTAGGATAGTGAAAGTATTACTCACTTTGATGGAATTCTAGCTTGTGATGATCTAACAGTGACAAATGTTGCAAATTGATTGAAAGCACTGTAATTCAACCAAAAATCTACTCTGAACAGTGCTTGCAAATTCAGTAACTTAAACTGAGATAAAAAAATTATAGTGAATACTCCACTTTTTCAGTGAGCAGTACTCCACTATTCAGTTTTGATCTGGTATTAATCTCAGCTTGATCTTTTCATTATCTCTGAATTTCAAAATAGAGTTTACATACTGCAAAATTTGGCACTACATCCAGTTTGGCACTACATAAACCTCTAAATTCAGAGCACTACATCATCCAGTTTGGCACTACACGCAGCTCTAAATTTAGACTAAATCAAATCTGACATATTGGACTACATCAACTGCAGGATTCCACTCTAAATTCAGACTACATCAACATCAACTACTTTTTTGCGGGAATCAACAGCAACTACTTGACCAGGATTTGGAGTAGTGCATTGCAGATCAAACTTACTGCGAGTTCCTGGAGGAGGGGCAGGACGGGCTCCTCATCGGGGTCGGCGCCGCCGCCAGTCGAGGAGGAGGCGAGGGGCTTGGAGGAGTCGGAGGAGACGGCGAGCGGGGGACCCGTCCACCTTCGCCGCCGTATGTGGGCGCGCGAGGGGCGGGAGTAGCCGGAGCATGAAGTCGCGGCGCGAGGGGCGAGGTCGGTGAAGAGAACGGCAACGGCGCTGCAATGGTGGCGCGGGGCGGTGGGGGTGGAGTCCGGCGGGGGTCGGGGTGGCGGGGTCGGGGGTGCGGGGGTGGAGTCCGGCGGGGGTCGGGGCAGCGGGGGTGGGGGCGCGGGGGGGCGGCGGGGGTCGGGGCGGCGCCGTCGTGGGTCGGGGTAGCCCGCGAGTGGATCTGGCGAGGGAGAGAGGGACGAAGGGGATCTAGCGTGGGAGAGGGAGGAATTAGCTAGGGGAAAGCTTACTAATGGCGCACCCCCCGTCGGTGCGCCATTAATAATCTTTTTTTATATAGCAATGGCGCACCCCCCGTCGGTGCGCCATTAGTAATCTTTTTTTGTATAGCAATGGCGCACCAGCAGGAGGTGCGCCATTAGTAATCTTTTTTTATATAGCAATGGCGCACCAGCCAGAGGTGCGCCATAAGCAATTTTTTTTGTCGCATCTAATAATTTTTAAGAAAATGAATATGAATATGAAACAGTAATGGCTTTTTTATAAAAACAGTAATATTTTTTTAAAATATCATCAAATTTGTTATTTGAAAATATTTATGAATATGAAAAAGTATCATCAGATTTATTATTTGAAAATATCATCAAATTTGTTATTTTAAAATATAATAAAATTTGTTTTTTTGCAATTTTAGTTGCATTTATTTGTGACGGTGGAGCGGGCCGGGGAGGGTGCGGGGGAGGGTGCGGTGGGTCGTCGGAGGGGGATCGAGATCTGGCGAGGTGGGATAGCCATCGACATGGAGGGGGATCGAGATCGAGTGTCCATGAAATTTAAAAACATTCATGAGTTCAAAAAGTGCCCATGAAATACAATCGAGAAATGAAGGCTACAATTTAAATACAATCGATCTTAGCTAGCTATCTGTTCACAATCTTCTTGCCCTTATTTTTCGTAAATGGAGTTCTTCTCTTGAACGGATGTCCTTTAGGTAGGGTGGTCCTGCTTCTTCTTGTGGTGTATGCTACTACTTCATCGTCGTCGTCATGTTCGATCTTCGGGTCGCCGTACTTGTTGAAGTCTTGCTCATCTGCTACTCCATCCATTCCGATGATCTTCCTTTTGCCTCTCCTCACGACAACACGACTGGGCTTTGACGGGTCGGTAAAGAAGAAGCATTGGTCCACTTGGGAAGCCAGTACCCATGGCTCATTTTTTGCAGTGACGTTTGCGCCCGCGGTCTTGGATTTGGCTTCGGGTATAACCATGGTGGTGAAATACCGGTCTTCTTTTTGGACGCTCTTGGCCCATCTGACACAGAACATCGGGACCTTCTCCCCAGCGTAGCTCATCTCCCAGATCTCCTCGATCCTTCCGTAGTATCTGTCCTTGTCGTTACGGGTGTAGGATTCCATCATTACCCCGGAGTTCTGATAACCATCGCTCTTCATGTCCTTGTCCTCGGTGTAGAATGTGTAGCCATTGATATCGTACGCCTCATAGGTCATCAGGTTGTGCTTGGCGCCCTGTGACAAGGCGAATATGAGTTGTTCTTCCGCGGAAGAATCCTCATGTAAAGGGTACGACAGAAGCTTCTGCTTGAACCAACGAGTGAAACCAAGCAGACTCTCGCACACATTCTTCGTGATATGCATGACATCAAGGCTGTGAGGCACACGGTGGATCTTCCAGTACAGCAAGTCCCAGAAAACAGACCTCGTTTTCCATACCTTCAGCAGTGGCTCTGGCGCCTTTCGCTTCTTTACCGGCTCTGGCGCCTTTTGGTTCTTTCCCGGCAGTGGGCAATCTTTCCAATTTTTCAACAGCTCGTCTATTTCCTCGCCCCTCATCATACGCGGGCGTCTTCGGGGTTCGGTTTCACCATCGAACAGATCCTTGCATTTCCTCCATGGGTCATCGTCACGAAGCCACCTTCGATGTCCCATGAACACGGTTTTCGAAGACCCGGGATCTCTATCTAGCTGGCGATACGTTGTGTCATCCATGCACCTGACGCAGCCAGAAAATCCGTGGACCACCTGCCCCGCGAGATATCCGTAACCGAGATAGTCATGCACCGTCGTGAGCAGTGCGGCTCTCATAGGGAAATATTCTTTCTCTGTGGCTTCCCACGTATTGGCTGGCGTTTTCCACAGCGTGTCTAGCTCCTCTTTCAGCAGCCCCAGATACAGATTGATGTTGTTCCCTGGTTCTTTCGGCCCTTCAATTAGCATACTCATGTGAATGTACTTCCTCTTCATGCACAACCAGGGGGGAGGTTGTACATCCACACAAACACAGGCCAGGTGCTATGTGTGCTTCTCTGGCTGCCAAACGGATTGACTCCATCGGTGCTCGCGCCCAGCATGATGTTCCTTGGATCGTTCCCAAATTCTGGGTCTTCGAAGTTCAATGCTTGCCACTGGCTCGCATCCTTAGGGTGACTCAGCATCTTGTCGTTTTTATTTATCTCCGGATCATTTCCGTCATCTTCCCGCTTCTTCTCCTCCCTATCCGCGTGCCAACGTAAGAGCTTTGCTACCTTAGGGTCCGTGAAATACCGCTGCAGACGAGGAGTGATCGGAAAGTACCACACCACTTTTCGAGGAGCTTTCTTCCTCTTCTTGTATCGAGTGACGCCGCACACCGGACATATGGTAGACCCCGCGTGCTCATCCCGATAAATGATGCAATTGCTCATGCACACATGGTATTTCACGTGCGGTAAATCCATAGGACATACAATTTTCTTCGCCTCCTCGAAACTGGTCGGGCACTGGTTCCCCTTGGGAAGACGTTCGTGCCAGAATGACATGCTCTCGTCGAAGCATGCGTCGGTCATTTTGTGTTTTACCTTCATCTCCAGAGCCATGAGCGTTGCTTTTAGGCGGGTATCCTCGGGCCTGCATCCTTCATACAATGGAGTAACCGCGTCTATCTCCAATTGATCCAGCTTGGCTTTCTCTTGGGCGGCAGCTCGTGCGTTATCCGTCTGCTTGAGAAACAGCTCTTGAATATGAGGGTCCTGCACCCAGCCTCCATCGTCGTCTGCTCCGGCATCTTCATCTTCATGATCAAGCCCTTCGTGTTGATCTTCCTCATCATCATGTCCGGCATCTTCTACATGATGACTGTGTACAACATCACCGTCGTGATCATGTCCTGGAGATTCTTCGTCTTCTCACCCGCCCGAGCCGCGGTGGTTGTCTTGCTGCCCTTCCTCATTTCTTGCCCGGCCCCCATGGACGACTTCATAGTCATCTTCATCACCTTGCCACCGATAGCCATCCATGAAATCACGCAAGAGCAGGTGGTCCCGCACCTGCCCGGAATTCGGGTCCGCAATAAGGCTCTTCAGCTTGCATCTTCTACACGGACATCTTATCTCCGTCTCGTTCTTTTGAAGCATCTCGGCCTTCGCGGAGCTCAAAGACCTATTCACGATGCCTTCGGTCATCGCGTGGACCATGGTCGCCTGCGGGGTAGAGCAAAACGACATTTTAGAACCAAGAAAAAATTTGGCATGACTTTCCCTAAAAATAGGACAAAACAGAATGCATAGTTCCAAAATTCTTGCCGAAACGGAAATGAATCAACATTCCGGAAAAATATTGGCAACTATCGCATTTCAAATACTGGTACCTGCAAACACAAACATATATGCAACACCACAAACATACATAGATCTAGCTAGGCCACAAAAAGTCCATGTGCACGTTGTTGGAGCGAGTTAGGGAGAAAAAAAGTGGATCTACAACATAAAGATAGCTTTCCCCTTACTTACCTATCAAAAAAGGTAATTTAACCAGTTAATTTTGATGAATCTGTGGTGCAAAAGAGGTGAGGAGGAGGAGGCAGCTAACACAAGCTTGGAGAAGGAGGTGGAGGGAATGAAGTGGGGAAAGTGAGTGTGTAGGTGTGGCTGTCCAAAATATCTAGCTGGTCCCAGGTTACTAATGTCGCACCACCCACTCATGCGCCATTAGTAACCCTACATACTAATGGCGCACCTGCTGGTGGTGCGCCATTAGTAGGTTTGCAAAATTATATATATATATATATATATATATATATATATATACTAATGGCGCACCATGGCAGAGTGCGCCATTACTAGTTTAAACTAGTAATGGCGCACTATGCCACGGTACTCCATTAGTAGTTTTGCAAAAAAGAGAATAAAAAAATACAGTAGTGGCGCACTTGGTTGTTGGTGCGCCATTACTAGTTAGAACTAGTAATGGCGCACTGTGCCTGGATGTGCCATTAGTATGTTTGGAAAAATGAAAAAAAAAGTTTTTGTTACTAGTGGCGCACCATGTGTCTGGTGCGCCATTAGTGTCTTCCACACTAATGGCGCACCTGCACATGGTGCGCCATTAGTATATAGTAGTGGCGCACCACGTCTCTGGTGTGCCATTAGTGTCAATTTCATCTATAGCCCTTTTCCTAGTAGTGTGCCTACCTGTAAGTGCATCTAGTGCCACCCCTAGTTGGTTTTGGAGTATTGACGACAAACCTAGTTGAGGGACTAATGTGTTTGTGAGAATTGCAGGAAAACACAGGTAGAAGTCCCTCATTGATTCGGTTTTACTACCAGAGATGACCCCTAAAAATGTATGAAGACATTGAAGACAAAGGTGGTATATGAAGATATTCACATTGAAGACTATGACAAAAGAAGACACGTTATGAAGCCTATGGAGCTCGAAGACTTAGATCTTTCGTAGTTCTTTTTCTTTTGTGTTGAGTCATAGGAACCACCGTACTGTTAAGTGGGGTCCAGGAGAACCAGTCAGAATGACTGAAGTGATGCCTAAAATCAAAAACTTATGTCTTCGAGCGAAGACAATGAGAGCGAATCTTGTCTAGAGCCGAACAAGTCAGCTTTGCTTGTAGCCCAAGTAAAGTTGCCATGAGAGTTTGAAATCTAACCGTTGAGACACGTGTCAGTTCCTTAGTGACCCAGGGTCATTTCGGACAAATCAGGTCGGGTTGCCAAGTGGCTATAAATAGCCCACCCCCACAACCATAAACGGTTGGATGCTCAGATTTCAGTGCACGGCTTTTGTCGTTTGAGAGCAACCCACCTCGAAGCCTTTGAGAGAAAATTCCTAGTGAGGAGAAAACCCCTAACCACCCAGAGCCAGAGCAAATTGGGCATCACTTGAGTCTTCTTGTCTGTGTGATCTGAAGACTTATTACACTTGAGGACTGTGAATCCTCCAGACGGTTAGGCGTCGCGTTCAGAGCACCCAAGAGACATTGTGGATTGCCAGTGAACGAAGTTTGTGAAGGTTTGGGAGTCTACCTTGAAGACTTACCAGAGTGATTGGGCGAGGACTAAGTGACCTTAGCTCAAGGAGAATACGGTGAGGACTTGGTGTCCTGGACTGTGTGTTCAGGACTGTGTGTCCGGGACTGTGTGTCCTAAGGTTTAAATACCTAGCCGCTCCAACCAGACGTACAGTTGTCACAGCAACTGGAACTAGTCCAACATATCATTGTCTTCAATGAGTCACTGGTTTCATCTTCACTTCCTTTTTCTTACTGTTACACATTGTGAAGCCATTGCATGCTTGCTTTATCTTTTGTCTTCACAACGTGAATGTTTGAACTGTTTGGCTTCATAACTTCTTCCTACCTGATCCTTATTACACTGCAGTTGTTTGTCATTGTGCTTTCACTCTATTGAATACATGACCATGGCTGGCCTAGTGTAATCTAACTTCCGCTGCATAGTAAAAGGCATAATCTTCGCTGTTTGTCTTCATAACTCTCACGTTTTGAAGACTTTCATAAAAATCGGCTATTCACCCCCCCTCTAGTTGATATAACGCACTTTCAATTGATATCAGAGCAAGGTGCTCCCTTGTTCTGTGTGATTCGGTTTAACCACCTGAAGTTTTAGCTATGTCGACTGCAGGGATAATCAAAGTCTCCGCTGCGTGCCCCGTCTTCGATGGAACTGAATATCCCTACTGGAAGAATTAGATGCGCATGCATCTTGAAGCCATTGACGTCGACCTATGGTATGTCGTCGAGAACGGCGTTCCCAAGGCTGGAGAAGGTGTCACTGCTGCTGATGTCAAGAAGTTCACTCAACTGGACTCTACCGCCAAAAATATCATCTGTGGCCATCTGACAAAAGGACAGTATGGCCGTGGAGTGCCTTGAAGACATCCAAGCTGGTCTGGGACTGGCTCTCCAAGGTCAATGAAGGCGTCTCAACCCAGAGAGATCAAAGAATCAGTGTCCTTCGCAACCTCTTCAACCGCTTCAAGCGAAATGACAATGAGAATGTCCAGCACACATTTGATCGGCTCACTGACATCACAAATGAGCTTCAAGCCCTCGGCGCCACTGAGATCACCAAACATGAAATCGTCAAGACGCTGCTGAGATCACTTGATAGTTCGTTTGACATCCTAGCCCTGATGATTCAAGAACGTCCTGATTTCAAGACACTCGATCCATCTGACATACTTGAGAGGCTCAACACACATGAGTTTCAGCTTTCTGAGAAAAGAGATATCTACGGTCCAAACTATGGGCGAACTCGTGCCTTGAAGGCAAAAGCTGTTTTCTCATCTGAAGAAGAATCTGACAGCAGTTCTGATGATCCTGAAGACATTGGAAGGGAACTTGCAATGCTAGTGAAGAAGTTCCAAAAATTCACCAATAAGAAAGGCTTCAGAAAATCTTCACGATCAAGCTCAAGGAATGATGAAGCTTCTGCTCATGACTACAAGAAGAAAACATGTCACAAGTGCAAGAAAACTGGACACTTCATCTCTGAGTGTCCATAGTGGGACAATGAGAACAGAAGGAAGAAGAAGAGCAAGGAATATGATTCTGACGACAACAAGAAGAAGAAATACTCAAAGTCTTCTTCCAAGTCTTCCTCAAAGTCTTCATCACACAAGAAGAGCTCATCTGGCAAGGCACGTGCGTTTGTTGGCAAGGAGATGGATTCAGAGAAGGAGTCCGCATCTGAGGAGGCAGAGGTGGAGTCTGAGGAGGAGTCTGATTCTGGCATTGCGAGTCTGGCTACAACATACGTCGCCAAGTCCATCTTCAACACTGAAGACAATGACTGCATCACCGACACCGACGCAAATGACAAGAATGACTCCACTCCTACCTACTGCTTCATGGAACGCGGTGCCAAGGTAAACACACGCACTACTCGCTATCAAACATCTAGTGACGATGAATCTGACTGTGATTCAAAACCCAGCTACAAAACACTTGCTAAAATTGCAACTGAACAACAGAAAGCTATGGAACATATTCAAAAACTGTTAGACAGAAGCGATGATTTGTTGGGTGCTGAAATGACTCGATCTGAATCCTTAATTGAAGACATAAAAAACCTTCACGTTAAGTATCAGGAACTTGAAGATTGTCTTGATACTCTCTCAACAACTCATCAAAAGCTTTCCTATGATTATCTTCAAAGGAAGCAAGAACTTGAGAAATTGAGAGCGGCTCATGAAGATCTTCAAAAGGAAAACGAGTCACTTCGCACCGAACAGATCAGTCCCGCTCAGGAAGGATTTGAACCACCATGTCTTAAATGCATTGAGCGTGATAATGCTACTTCTGTTGCTGAATGTTCCACTGCTACTGCTGCTCCAATATCTTCAACTGTTGATGTGGTAACTAACCCCTCTGCTGAGGATACCACTGCTATTGCTGATGAGAATGCTAGGTTGAAGACATTGCTTGAAACAGGGATGTACAAAAGTCTTAAAGGACATCAGACATTATGTGATGTCCTCAAGAAGCAAATTCTGAACCGAAACCCTAGGAAAGAGGGTGTTGTGTTTGTGAGGAAAATAAATGCAGATGGCTCTTACTGGAAACCTGAGCAGTACCCCAAAACCACATGGGTTGCTGCAAAGGAACTTTCAGCAGATCCATCCAATTTATCTGGCTTCACTTGTACTAACCCCATTATCATTGATGAATACTTTGATGCAAACTATAAACTGCTTAAGAATCAGAATGGTGAAGTGTTTGCCAGGTACATTGGTACTAACTGCAGGAATGGACCGCCTATGAAGAAGATCTGGGTTCCAAAAAAATGTCTGGAAAATCTTCCTGTGAATGTCTTCATGACACCTCACTTGAAGAAGACAAACCACAGACCAAAGGCTTCATATGGTCCAAAGGCTTCATACAAATAGAGGACTCACCTGAGTCACACTAACGCAAATGTTTTGCAGGGAAACCATACTCAGGCATATGAATATGAGAGCGGTTCTTCGAATCGTCATGTTCATATGACCAAAAATTATTCTGCCTATTCCTATGAGTACTATTGTCCACCTGCTAGACTGTTTGCTAAGGCTTCAAAGCCAAAATTCTCAGATGCTGCACTTAGACTTATTGCTTCTAAGCCACCCTTGAAGATGTGGGTGGTTAAGAAAGCTTAACTCTCTTTTGCAGGGAAAGGTCTCCAGCAGAAAAACAAAATCTTCTGATGCTACTGCTGGGGACCTTAAAAATCTTGTAGGGCGCAAGATAAAATGCCCGAATGGCATCATTATGTACTTCGTTCCTGAATCGCATGCTACTCTCCCTATTAGTCCTAATCTGGATCTAAGTTTTCATAACCCACTGGTTCATCAAATGTTTATGCTTCACAATTCTCTTCGTGAAGCCTATCCCCCTAACTGCACTGTAGGGTACGACACCAGCGACTTCAAAGTCTTCAGATTGGATTATTGATAGTGGGTGTACAAATCACATGACTGGCAAAAGAAGCCTTCTTATGGACTCAACATTACGTCCATCCGACAAGAGCCACATCACATTTGCTGACACTGGTAAAAGTAAGGTATTGGGTCTAGGTAGAGTTGCAATCTCAAAGGATCAACACATGGATAAAGTCAACTTAATGTCTGTCTCAATGCTTTGCGATTTGAATATGATCGTAATGTTTGGAAAATATCGTTGCCTGGTACTAATGGAATCTGACAAGTCTCTAGTGTTTGAAGGGTATCGAAAAGGTGATTTGTACGTGGTAGATTTCTCAGCAGGACCACAACTTGCAGTATGTCTTCTTGCAAAAGCTTCAGAATGCTGGCTTTGGCATCGGAGGCTTGGGCATGCTGGCATGAGGAACCTCCACATCCTTGCGAAGAAGAAGCATGTCATAGGCATCGAGGGCATCAAGTTCAAGAAAGATCACTTATGCGGTGCCTGTGAAGCAGGGAAGATGACAAGGGCAAAGCATCCTTCGAAGACAATCATGACTACTACTCAACCCTTTGAACTGCTCCACATGGATCTTTTCGGTCCCACTCACTACTCAACTTTTACTACCAATGCTTGCCTCTATGGCTTCATGATTGTTGATGATTACTCTAGATATACTTGGGTGCACATAATCCTTTACAAGACTGAAGTGCAGGATGTCTTCAGACACTTCGCCAATTGAGCTATGAACAATTTTGGCGCCAAGATAAAGCACATCAGAAGTGGCAATGGCACTGAATTCAAGAACACTGGCCTTGATACATATCTTGATACCTTGGGCATCACACATGAATTCTCAGCTCCGTACACGCCACAGCAGAATGGCGTCGTCGAACGCAAGAACAGAACACTCATTGAGATGGCCAGAACGATGCTAGATGAATACAAGACTCCAAGAAAATTCTGGACTGAAGCCATTGACACTTCATGCCATAAAATCAATCGTGTTTATCTTCACAAGCTTCTGAACAAGACATCTTATGAACTCCTAACTGGCAAGAAGCCAAATGTCAGTTACTTCAGAGTATTTGGCTCAAGGTGCTGGATCAAGGACCCACATCACACTTCAAAATTTGCACCTAAAGCACATGAGGGCTTTATGCTTGGATATGGAAAGGACTCGCACTCCTACAGAGTCTTCAATCTCTTTCATTACAAAGTGGTTGAAACAGTGGATGTGCGGTTCGATGAGACAAATGGTTCACAAAGAGAACAACAGCCAAATGTGCTAGATGAAGTTCCAGCTAGTGAATCAATCAAGCTTATGGGAACTGGAGAGATTATACCTTCTGAAGCTCATCCTGAAGAACAACTTATCATCTCAGCACCTGATCAACATGAAGACAATGCTCAGCCTGAAGAAATTCCTCCCAACAACAACACAGATCAGCAAGAGCAAAGTCTTCGCCCTGTACATCGTCGTGTTGCAAATGAAGTGCAGATTGACAGAATAATTGACAGCATCAATGCACCTGGTCCACTCACTCGTTCAAGGGCAACTCAGCTAGCAAACTTCTGTGGGCACTTCGCATTCATCTCAATATCAGAACCCAAGAAAGTTGAAGAAGCCTTCATGGAACCTGAATGGATTCAAGCTATGCAAGAAGAGCTTCAACAGTTTGAGCTGAATAATGTATGGGAACTGATTAAGCGTCCTGATCCACGGAAGCACAACATAATAGGCACCAAATGGATATACCGCAACAAGCAAGATGAGCATGGTCAAGTTGTCAGAAACAAAGCTCATTTCGTTGCTCAAGGATATACTCAAGTGGAGGGCATTGACTTTGATGAAACATTTGCTCCTGTGGCAAGGCTTGAAGCTATACGCATACTGCTGGCCTATGCAAATCATCATAACATACTTCTATATCAAATGGATGTGAAAGGTGCCTTTCTCAATGGCAAGATTGAAGAAGAAGTGTATGTTGCACAGCCACCTGGCTTTGGAAACCCAAAACATCCTGACATGGTATACAAGCTCAACAAGGCACTGTATGGCCTCAAACAAGCCCCTAGGGCCTGGTATGACACACTCAAATACTTCCTGAAGAGCAAAGGCTTCATACCTGGTTCCCTGGATCCCATTCTTTCCACGAAGACATATGATGGTGAACTGTTTGTGTGCCAAATATATGTGGATGACATTATCTTCGGCTGCACCAATCAGAAGTACAGTGAAGAGTTTGGATATATGATGCAAGAGCAATATCAGATGTCCATGATGGGGGAACTGAAGTTCTTCCTTGGTCTTCAAATACGACAACAACGCAATGGCATATTCATATCTCAAGAGAAGTATCTCGAAGATTGCCTGAAGAAGTTCGGTATGCAAGACTGCAAAGGCTTCACAACACCAATGCCAGCCAAACATCATCTAGGTCCTGACGACAATGGTAAAGAGTTCGATCAAAAGGTATAGCGCTCCATGATTGGTTCTTTGCTTTATTTATGTGCATCTAGGCCAGATATTATGCTTAGTGTTTGCATGTGTGCTCGATTTCAAGAGGAACCAAAGGAGTCGCATCACTTAGTTGTGAAGTGAATTCTTTGATATTTGGCTCACACCCCAACTCTAGGATTATGGTATCCCAAGGGCTCAGAGTTTGATTTGGTTGGATTTTCGGATGCTGATTGTGCTGGTGACAAAGTTGATCGCAAGTCTACATCAGGCACATGTCATTTTCTGGGATGATCACTTGTATGTTGGTCTTCAAAGAAGCAGAACTGTGTATCTCTCTCCACTGCTGAATCTGAATACATTGCTACTGGATCTTGCTGCGCTTAGCTTCTATGGATGAAGCAAACACTCAAGGACTATGGCATTCATCTGAAGCAAGTGCCACTTTACTGCGACAACGAAAGCGCCATCAAGATTGCCAACAACCTAGTTCAGCACTCAAAGACAAAGCACATTGAAATTCGTCATCACTTTCTCAGAGATCATGTTGTGAAGGAAGACATTGATATCATACACGTCCACACTGAAGAGTAATTGGCGGATATCTTCACCAAGCCCTTGGATGAGAAGAGATTTTGCAAGTTACGGTGTGAGCTAAATATCTTGGAATCCTCAAATGTCCTGTGATCAGGCACACATCCTAACACTTATGCATATTGATGACTTTGATGTGCAACACACAAAGAAAAGTATATCTTCAATCAATGAATACATATATTCTAAGTGTGAATACATTAATGTGGAATCTGACTTCGGAGCGCCACGATAATTGTGCGCCGTGTCTGGGTCTAATACTTCCTATACGGTGGGTAACGCCACCACCAAACATTCTATTCTGAAGTGTTTCACTCATGGCGTTACCTTGCAATATCTTCACAGTTGGTTGTCTTCACATTTGGTTTGGCTTCGAACATGTCTTCATGATTATCTTCACTACGTTGCTTGTATAGATATATATATATATGCTAGTGTTCTGTCCTCTACAGCATTCACTTATAGCTATGTCTTCGTGTTGAATCTTTTGAACTAAGTGAATGTGATCGGACCCCAAACTTCTCTATGATTTCTATCTCAAACTCTATCTCTCTAAGTCATATGCATTCTATTGAAACTGTCGAATGTCTTCACTGTGTCCTTCAGCTGAAGATATAGAGACAACCATAAAGTCCGTTTTTTAATGCTCATTCCTTCACATAAAATCCGGAGAAGCAGGAACAACCGCCCGACAATTTAGGCGTGCGTGGGACGTGGAACAAACCCCAAACTTCCGCTAACTGGACACGCGTTCCTCAAATGCGAACCGCCAGGGGCACCTGTGTAATAGCACAGTGCCGCCCCTGAGCCTATAAATTCACACTTACCATAGTCATTATCTCCTTCTTCCAACCTCGCAAGAACCCTAGCGCCCCCGCTAGCACTCGACGACGCCGGAGACGAAGCGCTTCGCTGCCGCAACCTCTCCAACGTCGTCCTCACGCTAACCGCGGACATCGTCCTCTCCGCCGTCGCCGTAGGTGTTTTCCGTCGCCAAGTTAGGGCACAGAGGACTGAACTGCTCGGCATCAACTCCCTTCCGTCTAGCAGTTCCAGTGTGGTAAATAAAACTTCTTTTTATAGCCTCTTTTGATCTCATGGTTCTGTCACTTTCTACCATAAGAAGTTTCTCTTCACACTAGTTAGATCTCTTGCTGCATCTCATAACATGCCTAGTATATTCACTTGTGCTTCATAAAGTAGTTAGATTCCTCACTTGTACTGATCTGTGGGTTCGTACAAATCTGGAACCAACTTCTTATCTATGAGTGAATGTCTTCGCACGATGAGGTCAATGTCTTCTAAACTGATTAATCTTCAAAACCTTCTGAGAATGCATATGACCTCTTCCCCTTCCCTCGCACCTTAATGCTGTCACAGGTACATGTCCGTGGGAGAATCCTTCGGTTCTCATAGTCTGCATTCATTTGCAGAATTCCTACAGCATCACATAAACTCTCCTGAAGCCAGTTCCTGTTGGTCCAGAAAAAGAAAGCCTTTGAAGCCTTTGAAAGTTTTGAAGCCTTTCAAGTTAAAGTTTATGGCTTCAGAAGCAGCAAGGAAGGGGGGCAGACAGAGACGTGATGGAACTTCCAAGGATCTGCCTGAAGACTTGGCAGAAATGTACAAAACAGATCCAGAAGAGAGCTATGGGCAGCGCAAGACCCGAATCCAATGGATTCGACGCTATTGGGCAGAATAGTGGTTCAAATACCGCTTCGTCACTGAGGAGTATGCTGAGAAAAGTGCCATCAGGAGACCATGGGGGGACATCCGTTTCAAGAATCTCTTACCCAGGACCAGAGATGAAGCCATTACTCAAGGCTTCTACCCATGCATGGTCCGAGGACCACAGCCTGATGATGCGCATCCGTCGTCACTCCTCTGGTGTCGTGACGACAATCTCTTCAAGCGCAACTTTCAGTTTGCCCAACAGTCAGCGAAGCTAAACAAGAAGAAATTTGGGTTAGACTTCAACCCTGGTCCCTCCGCACCAAGGGCAGATGGCACACGCGACACGGAACCCAATGTCATCGGTCCGTTTGCCAATCTTGAGGGCCTGATCACTCACATCTTAGTCCAAGGGACTGCCGTAAATGACCCTCCAGCTGACTCTGAGTCTGATGAAGCTCCTGCTATGTCGAAGCCAAAGCAGATGAAGAAACCAAAAGCTTCAGAGCCGGCCCCTGCCTCAAAAATCTCAAGGGCGAAGCCATTGAAAACTGCACCTCCTGAAGTCAGTGTGCAGTATCCCGTGTCTCCAAGCCCCAGAAGGAAATGGAGCCCAGAAACAAACAGGAAAAGAGCTCACTGCTGCTGCCATTCTATGCAGCGAAGCCATTGATCTATCAAGCGATGAAGATCTGGGAGATGACGCTCTAGAGCAGCTTATCAAAAGCAAAGAAGAAGCTGAAATCTTCAACAATTTACCTCTATTTTAATGTCGCCATCATCCACAACTTCATCGATGAATGGTTTGCCTCACCAGACATCAGCTTCGAAGATCTGCAGCTGCCTGTCGGTCTCAGCGTCGCCTTCCAAGGCGCAATTGCTTCAGAACTTGCCATTGCTCAGCGCATAGTTGAGCTGAAGCAGAAAATTGATCATGAAAAGGCTCAGTTCAAGAAGCACATGGCCAGGCTCAGCGTGTAGGAAGTGAAGAGCTTCAAAACCATGTTGCATGAGCTCAAGGAAAATTTCCTGAAGAAGCATGCTGAAGCTCAGGGCTCGCGTGAACGGATGAAGTCTCTGGCAGAACGATGTGTGCAGGCCTACAATGAGGCCGAGAAGCGCAAGGCACTTGGGCGTCCTGGCATCGACCCCAAGATGGCCGCGAAGAAGAAGAAGCAGCCTGCTGTGAATGAACCAGAGGCACCAAGACAAGAAGCTATTCCGATTGCCTTCCCAACCGCCACGACTGGCTCGAAGCCAAAGAGCTGGTCAACCGCTTCAGAGCTTCAAAAGACACGGAATGCAGAGGCTGAAGCCAGGAAAAGGAAAAGCTCTGAAGCCTCTCCTACCGCCCCCAGCAAAAAGAAAGATCAAGAAATCTCGGGCTGCTCCCACAGAGCCCTTGATAGTTGAACCTATCTCCATGGTTCACCCCAATGCAGAACGCCAATTAACAGTTCATGAGCTTGCTTTCACAGAGGCTCCTGAACCTGAAGACATACCAGCAGCCGACCCAATAGCTGCTGAAGACATTGGTCATCAGGACAATGTACAAGATGATGCAGCCCTTCCTCAGCTTGAAACAAGTGAACTCATCAGTATTGGTCGTCCTCTGACACCAATGGCACAAGATGAGTCATGGGCGGATCGCCCTCAGGAGGAAGAAGACTTTGAGGCCCAGCTCACTCCGACCCCACAAGCGTCGTCTGCGTTCCATAGGCTTCGCAAAGGTCCATGGCCTCAAGTCCATACTGCAGAAATTCCGGCTGCATCAGCCGAAGACAATGAAGAAGCACCACCAGAACCCACTTCCCCGCTCCATCAAGATGCAGTTCTCCAGGAGAACGTGCCTGAGGTTGTCCCTCCTACTACACAAGCGGAGGAAGAAAATGTTGCGGCTGCCACCACAAACACTGAAGCCAATGTGGAGCCCGCCCCACCAAATGCTTCAGCGGATAGCGAAGCTACCGAGCTAGACACTTCTGTTCCTGAGTCTGCTGCAGGTCCTCAATTCGATTATCATATTGAGCACAGGCCTCATGTTCAGAAGCCAGTCCCAAGGCTGCCAAGGTTCCCAGGTCCTGCATCAGCACCTGGTTCCTTTGACATCAACAGCTTCAAGGCAGACAATACATTTTTCAATAGCTCCAAGAACCCCTATTCAAGGGAAAGGATTGTATCAGATAGGTTCTGGAGCTATTCTCAGCACAGCTATTATTCATGCATCTTATACAACCAAGGTCGCATCTTCCCGCACAAGCGCCTTGAGGTTGAAGCCATTGCTGGTCTGCCATGTCTTGAGGAAGCCTTGGATTGCTTTAAGCAAGTGGGTCTGCTGCCGTTTGTGACTGATGAAGAGCACTGGAATGAAGAGCTTCTGCTTCAGTTTTATGCCACCCTCCATATAAAAGGATACAACAGAGATCCGAAGACTTGGGTCCTGGAGTGGATGACCGGCAATGTCCATCATGAAGCCAATGCATTTGATATCATTGAGCTCACCGGCCTACCCACTCCTGGCGAATTCTTCGAGGAAGGCTGTCAACTACATTCTGAAGCCATTGAAAGCATATTCCAGAGGCCCGAACCAAATATGAGTCAGATGCTCTCAATGATGAAGCCATTGCCTCAGGATGCACCCTATCCAACTGAGTTCTTCGTTGAAGACCTAGAGTACCTGCCCAGGACCATATATCACATCATCCGGTGGACTCTCTGGCCCATTAAGGGACACTCACCACATGCCAAGATCGAGGGTGCAATGAAGACTCTCATATTCTATATCCTGCATGGCAAATGCTTCAACGCACAGGATCTCTTCGTATGCCAACTTGCAGTGTCAGGCTTAGAATTATTTGGTTTGAAGTTCTATGCTCCTTGGGTGATGAGGCTGATCAAACTGCACTCTGCGATCTCGTATCATCCCTCTGCCCGAAACCATCGGATCTTCTTGCCAGATGTGGATACCTCTGCTGAAGCAATATATCCTGAGCCTGACAAGCAACCGATAAGTCTTCAAAATGCAGAACACCAGAGCTTCACGCAGAATGTTGAAGGTGTTGAAGCCATATCCAGGGTATATCTGTTGGCTGGCACTACACGTGCACCAGCATCTACTGAAGCCACAGACAGCACAAATGCTCCAAGACCCAAGAAGCGTGCTCGTGTCCTCACTGACCGAGAGCTTCTTGTGGCCCTTCACCAAAAGCAGGATAGGAATCACGACTGGCTAAAACGTCAGATGAAGAGCCTCTTGGTGGATGTCAATCGTCTTCGAAACCTTGCCACCAAGAATGCCTTCGTTACACACGAAACCTGCCATCGTACATGGAAAGGGCTCTCAATGGTATGTACTGAAGCTGAACTTGAAGAGGATGGCTTCACGGAGCGTTTCAAGTTTGACACCACACCTCCTAGAAGGGCTGTGATGCGCAACACACCATCACTAGAAGACTCTGAGTTCTCTTCATCTGCTGCCACAGTTACTGCAAGGATCATTGATGAAGACGATGATGCTACATCACCACCACCTGCTTCAGCACATCCCAGCTCTGCACCGCCAAACAACTCCACCGACCCTGCTGCGCCTGGGAACGCGTAGCAAACTCTATGTCTTCAAACCTTTTTGGTCATTACTGACAAAAGGGGGAGAAGCGTATGATGTTTATAGTCTTCAAGCGGGTCAATATGGGCGGGTGCCTTATGTTTTGTTATATTTTGCTTCGTGTTTACAACTCTTGTTTTTGCTTCATTTGGTTCTTTGAGTTGTAAACACTAAAACTCGATGGTCGTCTGCTACTTGTTTGCCACTCTGTTTGCGAAGATAAATTCCGCATGTGTGACGATAAATTCTGCACTTATCTCATTCTGCAGACGTCCATTTTCCATTATACATGTCATTATCTTCATATACTTACACATGCATAGTGGATTGTCATCATAAGCTGAAGTGGATCTCCACAAGTACAACCTGCCATGTGGATTTGCATTCCAAAAGCAAATTACCTTATATGCACATCTTCAGGGGGAGCCCTTACAACTTATGAAGACAATTCCCTATCCTTTACAAACTTCACACATTATATTCCCCGTTGAAAACTTCAACTAGTTTGTCATCAATCACCAAAAAGGGGGAGATTGTAAGTGCATCTAGTGCCACCCCTAGTTGGTTTTGGAGTATTGACGACAAACCTAGTTGAGGGACTAATGTGTTTGTGAGAATTGCAGGAAAACACAGGTAGAAGTCCCTCATTGATTCGGTTTTACTACCAGAGATGACCCCTAAAAATGTATGAAGACATTGAAGACAAAGGTGGTATATGAAGATATTCACATTGAAGACTATGACAAAAGAAGACACGTTATGAAGCCTATGGAGCTCGAAGACTTAGATCTTTCGTAGTTCTTTTTCTTTTGTGTTGAGTCATAGGAACCACCGTACTGTTAAGTGGGGTCTAGGAGAACCAGTCAGAATGACTGAAGTGATGCCTAAAATCAAAAGCCTATGTCTTCGAGCGAAGACAATGAGAGCGAATCTTGTCCAGAGCCGGACAAGTCAGCTTTTCTTGTAGCCCAAGTAAAGTTGCCATGAGAGTTTGAAATTTGACCGTTGAGACACGTGTAAGTTCCTTAGTGACCCAGGGTCATTTTGGACAAATCAGGTCAGGTTGCCAAGTGGCTATAAATAGCCCACCCCCACAACCATAAACGATTGGATGCTCAGATTTCAGTGCACGGCTTTTGTCGTTTGAGAGCAACCCACCTCGAAGCCTTTGAGAGAAAATTCCTAGTGAGGAGAAAACCCCTAACCACCCAGAGCCAGAGCAAATTGGGCATCACTTGAGTCTTCTTGTCTGTGTGATCTAAAGACTTATTACACTTGAGGACTGTGAATCCTCCAGACGGTTAGGCGTCGCGTTCAGAGCATCCAAGAGACATTGTGGATTGCCAGTGAACGAAGTTTGTGAAGGTTTGGGAGTCTACCTTGAAGACTTACCAGAGTGATTGGGCGAGGACTAAGTGACCTTAGCTCAAGGAGAATATGGTGAGGACTTGGTGTCCTGGACTGTGTGTTCAGGACTGGGTGTCCTAAGGTTTAAATACCTAGCCGCTCCAACCAGACGTACATTTGTCACAGCAACTGGAACTGGTCCAACATATCATTGTCTTCAACGAGTCACTGGTTTCATCTTCACTTCCTTTTTCTTACTGTTACACATTGTGAAGCCATTGCATGCTTGCTTTATCTTTTTTCTTCACAACGTGAATGTTTGAACTGTTTGGCTTCATAACTTCTTCCTACCTGATCCTTATTACACTTCAGTTGTTTGTCATTGTGCTTTCATTCTATTGAATACATGACCATGGCTGGCCTAGTGTAATCTAACTTCCGCTGCATAGTAAAAGGCATAATCTTCGCTGTTTGTCTTCATAACTCTCACGTTTTGAAGACTTTCATAAAAATCGCCTATTCACCCCCCTCTAGTCGATATAACGCACTTTCACTACCACAAACACATACTTCCCCTCTTCTCTTCTCACCGTCCATGCCCCCTATGTCCAGTACGGTTCCATGTAGGTGCACATTCCCGCCCCTCTTTTCATCGATCTCATACTCGCACACTCCTCCCCCATCGACATAGTAGGCCTCTCGCACCACCTCCTAGCCGCACCCCTCTCCCCCTGTCTGTCTCTCCGGATCTTATTTGGTTCTAACACATGCATGCATGTATACATACTGATCTCCCTACATATAGCTAGGCCGACAATAATTCTTTTTCCCCACGCACCGATAGACTTACCTCACTAGTTATGTCTCTCCCTTTCTCGGACACACAACGGTTGATCTTCCTATGTAGTTACGTATGCTTACCACAACCATATCGTCTCCCTTATAATCCTTGCATACCTCCCGACCCATCTCTCACACGCACGTGCATAGACAGACAGACATCCCCGCCCTCTCTTATTGATATTGCACTCGTACCCTCCATTTGTCTAGCAGGCGTCTCCCACCATTTGTGAGACGCCACTCCACCACCAACCCTCCGACACTCTACTTTTGTCTTTCTCCCAACCTTATTCCTCTACTACACATATCCATGGATGTCGATCGATCTCCCTCTATACATAGCTAGGTCTCTCTCCTTCTCCACACATATACTAGTGAATATACCTCTCTATAGTTAGGTCTCTACCCCCTCCCCCCCCCACCGATAGTCAAAAGTTGTAGGTAGGTATCCTTGCCACAGAGAAAAACTGCACATGTGCCCTCTCAAATTCCAGTAGGCCAGTCGCCCTGTATCTTTGACATGGGCAAACACAAATTTGATGGCAGCCTTTATCGATCACGCAGCCACACACTTCATCCCTGTTTTCGATTCTATCGATATCTCATGCTGATGATCCCTCCACTCTCTTCTCGTGGATCGCTCCCTATATATGATATATCCATGACTCTGTTTCACACACATTGCATATGTTACATTTTTTTTGTTTGAGATATCATCGACACATTGCCTCGGTTTCGCACAAACCATCTCTCTCACACCCACCCACGTACATACCTGCACCTAAATAAGAGGTGCACGCAGGACGCATGTACTCACGTCTCGTTCCCGGCCACACGCGCACGGGTACACGGTGGATTTCGTTTCTGTATGAAAAGGCAGCCCATGTGATAATTTGACACGTGTAGCGGTTGTTTACTCGAAGGAGGGTCGGGTACCACACCTAGACGGAACAAAGTTCGACTTAACGCGTTAGTATTAAATAAAGTTATATATTCCTCCTCAATGGCACGTAGTACAGAATACAAAACGATTGCCGTGGGGAAAATGGAATCCACTATATAGAACGGAGCCTGCCTGCCGGGGTTTGTCTCTCGTCACACCATCTCACACAAGGCGACGATGGCCTCTCTCTCTCACGGTTGGTCAGTGATCTGGCCGCATCCCGTCTGCCGACGGAAATGGTGGATGTGCATCGTTTCTCCGTTCGACGGCATTGATGCAGCACGTCCCGATCTGCGGTACCCGCCGTTCTCTCTGACCAAGCTCCGGTGCGGTAGGGCCTTTGCCACTTGCTCGCTACTGTAGTATGGGCAGATCTCGGCCGCCGGCGCCCTCCTAGTAACACCCCGACGACCCTCAGGCACAGCTTCCTCCGGCCTTGCTCCACTGCCCATCTTCCCACGTTGCTGCATGTGGATCTTCTTTAGTTGTTTGCTTAAAACGTATCTCGGCCGGTGTACTTTCCATCTTGCAATGTCGTCCTCAAACCATTTTTGATAAACCACCATGCTGCTATCTTTCCCTTATTACATGGAATATGCTTATTTTTTGTCAGCGTATTTGTCTTCAACTCATGTTATTCGCCAGTAATTGTTTCCTTTCTACCTCTTTTTTGCAATGTCGTCCTCAAACCATTTTTGTGTGTTATGTTTCATCATCTAGTTCCACTATTATTGCAATCACACTGACTGGATATCTTTGAAAACAGGGATGGTCAGCTCGATTTTAGTGGAGCTGCACAAAATGATCGGATTGTGGTGTCCTCCGTACACCCCCTTTTTGGCTGCAACGCTGGGTGAAACTAGCAGCCAAGCAATGAACACTGTGCCCAGGAAATGGACCCATGCCTACAAACAACATCGATCAATTATAAATTTTTTCTTTATTTGTACACCTTCTCACAACTTTGTCTTCCGTTGTGATGTGAATATTGGCGCTGATCTGCGAACCATTGAGATGCATTAGCAGCCGTGGTAGTTCCATTTGTATTTGATGGAATGTTGTAACGAGATAATTTTGAGGCAAGAGGACACATGAATCCTAAGTTGAAACCTTTTTTTCCCGCGGGAACCAAAGTTGAAACCTTCATATCATCATAGTACAATTTCATTAAAATTATGCGTACATATAAACAAATCCTGAAGGATTGATAGCAATGCCAGAAACAATTCAACTTCGTTTCGCCGACATGTGGGACATCCTTCATCCGGCTCCACCTGTCGTGCAGCAATATTGAGTGCACAACTGCATGGAAAGATTCACCCTGGTCGTTGTGCCGCATTAGTAATGACTAGTGAGCAGTCAAATCACAGAGCCCCACCTTCGCCACAGTAAGTTGCTCGAACGACGCAACCATCATTTCTCCGTTCCTAGAATCCGCTGGTACTCCCATATTCCCAGAGTAATAAGTTGCTTGGGCAAAGCAACCATCACTTCACCTTTCCCACAGTAAGTACCTCCTTGGGCCCACTGAAAAATCACTTTTCTCTCTCCATCAACTTCATTTATTGTCAATCTAACCCTGTCACCGAAACACCTCTTTGGCTACAGTTAGTTCAGGGTTAGTCATGTGTTAGTCTAACCTCTAGCTAAGTTAGAGTATCCAAACAGGAGCAGTATAGGACATGCAAGTTGCTCAAAGTATACAGTAAATTCGTACGTGAAAGGATCTTTTTCTTTTTGAAAACGGAACATGAAAGGATCTTCGAATGATATAATTTTCAAATTATATAAAATCTTATCAATAGTCAAAGGCATCCCCAAAGAATACATTAGGCCCTACTCCCTCCATCTAGGTGTATAAGTCACGTTACGAAAACCAAATAATCCCAAAATACTTTGGCGCGGTGCATTAACTCCCACCTCGTTTCTTGTTTCTTGACATATCCACCAATAAGAGATGTGGGGCGTGCATGTTTTAATGACTTAGACTACCAAACACGACATGCAATGGTTAGTTCATTGCATGCAATGCTATTAATTAGAAAATAAATATTAATTTCTCTCATTTTCCCCTCTTCCTTTGTCATGGTGCACAATCTATGATGACTTATTCACTAGACGGAGGGAGTATATGAAATCTTACCAATAGTCAAAACCAAGTGTTACCACTACACCAAACAAGTTAAAAAAAGAGAAACATGACCCACTCAGGGCACGGCACGCCTGTCTCATTTGGTCCATCGGTCAAAGTGCTTCCTCTTCTTGGCATAACAATAGAGTATAATGATTTTTTAGAATGCTCTTGGCATGTCGCTAACATGTGATGAGTTAACCGACCTCAATAGATGGCAAAAACCCCAACCCACCCCACTTTGAGAGAGACCAGGAGCGAGAAGCGGTACGGGCTGGTGGATTACTAGAGCTAGCTGTCGCACGGAGGCCAAGAAATATGGTGATAGCCTGGGTTAGCCACGTACAGTATGATGTAACTACACTGGGCTGCCGTGTTTTGTACTCTTCCGATCTACTGTGGAGATGATTGGTTGATTTTCTATCGCTACATAATATAAAATATTATGAGTGCAGACGCTCCACCACGAGGTTCCTTTCTTCTTCTCAGTCGTTGGGAATCTATGTTCTTCCACTCTTTTTTTTGACATGAGCTTTGTTCATCCTTTTGCCAACAAGCTGGACATCTAGCATCAAGGTGCACGTGTCATGCAAGAAAATGGAGATAAGCAGTGCGTAAGTGAGTCGTGCACTACAATGGAACCTAGTACTACGTAATATTTTCCCTCGTCGATGGCACGTGAATAGTACACGTAGTCAACGACGGAGCACGAGATGGTAGCCATGGACATGGTCGGCCCTTTTTGGAGAGAGTACTAAATACGTATTAAATTTGATGTGTCCCATCAACTCGTAGAACAAGGAGAAGCACACATTGAATGACGGAGCATGGGATGGTAGCCATGGACATGGTCAACCCTTTTTGGAGACTACTTTTGATGTGTCCGGTCTACTCACAAACAAGGAGAAGCTTTGCTTAGTACACTATCGACTGTAGTACCATCATCATTGTTCGACTTTCAGAAGAGGCGAAGAGCCAAGCGCACGGTCACCTACTCATAGTATAACCGGCCGTGTTTGCACTAATTTTTTAATGTAGTACCTGAGTGTATTGCTCCAGTGGTCATCACACGTGAGCCAATCGATTCGCACCCTTCCATACTCCATTTTGTCTTGTGTTCCTTCCTCCGTCCAGCACGCCGACAAGTGGGCCCAATGCTCATGTATGCCAATGTGGTAGTTAATTATTTTGCAAGAGTTAGCTATCACACCCTTTCGATGCCACGTCAATGTACCCACTAGAAACAAGTTATACTTGTTCGGTTCAACCACCTCCCTAGGTGTTTGGAGAGGAATTGGCCCATGCCGCCTGCCCACCTATAGAACCGCCTCACACTTAATGTTTATTTGCTAATTAATAGCATTGCATGCAATCAACTAACCACCGCATGTCATGTTTGCTATTCTCAAGTCATTAAAAGCATGCACACCCACATCTCTTATTGGTTGATATGTCAAGAAATGAGAAACGAGGTAGAAGTTAATGCACCGCGCCTAAGTATTTTGGGATTATTTGGATTTCGTAAGATGACACCTAGACGGAGGGAGTATTATACTTGAAGGCTACAAGGTTGGCTATAGATGACATGGCAGTGTCATGTAGCCATCAGCTGGTTATACTATTAACCATGCTCTTATAATACTCCTATATTTAGGAACAGAGGGAGTAGTTGGCATGAATGATACTACCTATAATACTCCCATTACAACCAGCTTAGTAGAATTAAAATACCTAATCTAAATGTTCGCCACCCGATCTCTTTGTCCTCCTCCAGGATCTGGCGGAAGAAGATTCGAGCAAGACACCAGCTGTATTCGCCAGCGTCGCCTCGGCGGTGGCCTTCATGGAATACAATCAGCGGCGGCCTGCCGTGTTCTACTTTTCCTCGATGATGGCGGCAGGCGGGGACGTGATGCCCGTCACCTCGTCCACATCTGCGTAGCTGCATCACCTCGTCGACATCCACAGCGGCTTCTTTCTCTCCCTGCATGTCGCGGTTATGCGCATGACGACGGAGGATGGCGTAGTGGCAGACACTTGAGGCGCTATACGACGTGGCGGCGTCGAGGGCAGCGACGATGCCCGTGCCGCTGTGCTCCCTGACAAGCCGACGTGGAGCAAGTCGGCACTCTTCCTCGAGCTGTATTGGAGAGGCCAGCTGCGAAACCACGCGCTGGCTTAGTATGTCAACTGCCTCCGACGGTCTACACGAGGTAGGTGGAGAAGCGAGCTGCCGGGCTCGGCGGGCCACCCAGACGGCTTTTATGCCGGAGAACTGCTCTTCCTGTTCGTCGGATGCCGCCGAAAGAGTGGATAAAATGGTGCGATCTTCACTGTAGCATGACGAACTAGACGTCACCGCAGATGGCGCACGCCTCCATGCAGTCGCGTGTGCGCGCATGCATGTGTTATTCACGTGCATTCTGCTGCCGAGTGTGTGTGCATGCATGTGTTGTGTATGTGCGTTGTGTGCTCCATGTTGTGCGCGTTTGTGCATGAGTTGGATCGGCATGACTTAGTGCATCGGCGTGTGTACATGCGTGGCTTCTTGCGTGGTTATCAATACTTCCTCCATCTCGGTTTATAAGACATGTGCGTCGTTCTAGGTTGAAAATTTAACTAGTTAAATAGGTATCATATTGGATGAAAAATATATGTTTAGAAACTACATCCACTTAAGAATATAATGATATACTTTTGGTGACATATAACTCATATTTAGTTAGTCAAATCGATGACCTAGAACTACGCGCACGCCCTACAAACCGAGACAGAGGGAGTATAAACTAATAAAATATCTTCAACTTAGCATCCTGATGTATCGTATCTAGTGGTTAGCGAAGATTTCATGTTATTTTATTTGTTTATAGGTGGGCAGGCGGCAAAAAATAGGGGAAAACAAGCAAGGTTCCTTGCAGACGCTCCACCGCGAGGTTCCTTGCTCCTTCTCGATCATCGGGAATCTATGTCCTTCCACTCTTTTTTACGTGAGCTTTGTTCATCCTTTTGCCAACACGCGAGACATCTAGCATCAAGGTGCACGTGTCATGCAAGAAAATGGAGATAATCAGATAAGCAGTGCGTAAGTGAGTCGTGCACTTCGATGGCACCTACTCCTAATACGCAATATTTTTTCTCCTCGATGGAACGTGAATAGTGCGTGTACTCAATGACATAGCACCGGATTGTAGTCATGACATGGTCAACCCTTTTTTGGAGAGAGTACGTACTAAATAACTTTGATGTGTCCCGTCAACTCGCAGAACGATGAGAAGCTAGCTTACTACGCCTTCTCCCTCGCCAACGCGTGCGCGGTGGCTCGCAGCATGAGGTGAAACTTTTGCTCACAAGCGGTGGACGTGCAGTAGTTCATTTCGTGTCAGATTGCTGGAAGTACTACTGTAGTACCACCATTATTGTTCGACTTCCGGAAGAGGCGGAGAGCCAAGCGCAAGGCTAGCCATGGTGGGAGTAACATAAGTAGGAGTACCTCCTTTTTTTATTCTAGAAACAACCACACACGAATATTGGATGGTAGCAGCACAGCAACTGAATCAAAAATCGAAACCTTCCTGCCCGGCGCCAGCTGAGCTCACCGCTCCACGTTGATGGCAAGTCAGGGCGACGCGACCTCTCATTGCTTCCGCCATTGAAGCCGTGCGCCGACCGAGGGCACTGCCCACTGCATGCCAGGCATTTTAGACTACACATACTTTGTAAGCGGGCTATGTATAATACTACTCCCTCCTTTCCGGTTTATAGGGCTTATCTCAACTTTTTTGTTTATCCAATTTATAGGGCTCATCTCCATCTCATTTTTAGTTTCCGAGACGCATTAAATCTTTGCATGTAAGAATTAAAAAAGGAACACACCAATGCATGTAATGTTTCTACTTATCTAGTCGCCAAGCATGTATGCACTGCAATTAATCCAATTTAATGCATGAGTTAAATTGGGGTACTTTTGTAAAGTACGAGATACATTCCTCCACTCACAAAATGCCTTGATTGATGATATTTCAGATTTGAGCCTTGTAAACCGGAAAAGAGCGAGTAGATGATGTGTCAACTTCATATAGCCGGATGTTGGCTATAGTATTAACCATGCTCTAAGTGTGGTGTGACTCGGAAAATTTATTAAGTCATTAATTAATAATTAACGGACGCCTTAATTACTCAGCCGTTTCTGATTCTTTTGGATAGTGGGTCTATTATTGATTTGGACGTGGGGTTTGGGCCAAAGGCCTACTATTATGTAGTACTTGGTCTTACTCACACGACCGACCTGACAGGCTCTACCCTAGCCACCGCTGTATCATATGGTATCGCACCATTCCAGATCTTAGCGCCACCACACAATTCTTCTCCATCCCTCCTTTCGGCATGCACCATGAGAAGGGACAACAGTCCTCTAAACCCCGCCATCCTGTACGGGAGAGGGGCGATCAGGTTTTTGGGGAGCACACTCCTGTGACTGCTACCAATGACGACTTCCTCAATGACAGCCTTCTTCCCCGACCTCGGTAACCTCTTCATCAATGACATGAGTGACAACATCAACCACAGTGGTTCTGCTCCCGCTATACAGTATGTGATTTTGTCCTCCTGGTTTAGTCCGCATAATTACTTTGATCTTTGCAGTTGTTGTCATGATCTATTTACTGTTGATTCGGATTACATCTCATAGTAAATTTCTCATATATTCAACAATCCAATCCAAAAACATGATTATAGGCAATTTACTCCGAGTGGTTTTGCCGCACTTTTGAAGCCGCCTACTGATAACCCACAAGTATAGGGGATCGCAACAGTTTTCGATAAGTAAGAGTGTCAAACCCAATGAGGAGCTAAAGGCAGAACAAATATACCCTCAAGTTCTATCGACCACCGATACAACCCTATGCACGCTTGACGTTCGCTTTACATAGAACAAGTATGAAACTAGAAGTACTTTGTAGGTGTTGTTGGATAGGTTTGTAAGGTAATAAAGAGCATGTAGATAAAAGGTAGGGGCTGTTTAGATAAAGACACAACTAAGTTAGGTCTAGTAGAGAGTTTGTTGTTACGAGAAAGTTATTTGTCCCTAGGCAATCGATAACTAGACCGATAATCATTATTACAATTTTATTTGAGGGAGAGGCATAAGCTAACATACTTTCTCTGCTTGGATCATATGCACTTATGATTGGAACTCTAGCAAGCATCCGCAACTACTAAAGATTCATTAAGGTAAAACCCAACCATAGCATTAAAGCATCAAGTCCTCTTTATCCCATACGCAAACAACCTACTTACTCGGGTCTGTGCTTCTGTTCACTCACGCCACCCACCATAAGCAAATCATAAACATATTGCAACACCCTACAGCGGGAATCCCTCACGCTTGCGCGACACGGAGAGCACCATAGGACAGCACCAATAATAAAACATGCAACTCAAACCAATCTTGATCATCAAATAGCCATTAGGACAAAACGGATCTACTCGAACATCATAGGATAGCCATACATCATAGGGAAATAATATATAGCATTGAGCACCATGTTTAAGTAGAGATTACAGCGGGTAAGAGAGAGGTTACACTGCTGCATAGAGGGGGGAAGAGTTGGTGGTGAAGGCGGTGAAGTTGTTGGTGAAGATGACGGTGATGATGATGGCCCCCGGTGGCACTCCGGCGCCACCGGAAGCAAAGGGGAGAGGGCCCCCCTTCTTCTTCTTCTTCTTCCTTGACCTCCTCCCTAGATGGGAGAAGGGTTTCCCCTCAGGTCCTTGGCCTCCATGGTGTGGGAGGGGCGAGAGCCCCTCCGAGATTGGATCTGTCTCTCTGTCTCTCTCTGTTTCTACGTTCTCTCCTGGCTCTGTTTCACCGTTTCGTGTATATATGGAGATCCATAACTCCGATTGGCCTGAAACCTTCGCCATGATTTTTTTTCCGAAAATTAGCTTTCTTGCGGCAAAAGAAGAGTGTCAACCACCTTATGGGTGGCTCATGAGGGGAGGGGGGCAGGCGCGCCCCCTGCCTCGTGACCACCTCGGGCACCGTCTCACGTGGATTTTTCTTTCGGAATTTTCCAAATATTCCAAAAGTTATCTCCGTCCATTTTTATCCCGTTTGGACTCCGTTTGATATGGATATTTTGCGAAACCAAAAACATGCAACAGACAGGAACTGGCACTGGGCACTGGATCAATATGTTAGTCCCAAAAATAGTATAAAAAGTTGCCAAAAGTATATGAAAGTTGTAGAATATTGGCATGGAACAATCAAAAATTATAGATACGACGGAGACGTATCACCTACTTTAAAGGGGGTGCAATATAAAAGGAGGCGCACAAGACTAGTATATTGGTTTCAGATCATGTACTGCTATGGCGCCACTAAGGGTAAGCCTGGGGGCGATCTTAATCCTATACAACATGAAGCTTTTGAGAACATGGATACCCTCTTCAAAGCCGCCCTGCTGAGTGTTCTTGACGATTCCATTGTGGATTCATATATGTCGTCTGACAGTGGCAAAGACATGTGGGCTGCGCTCGAGGCCACGTTTGGGGCCTCGGGCTCTGGCAACGAGTTGTACGTCATGGAACAATTCTGTGACTACAAGATGACTGATGATCACTCTGTTGTTCAGCAGACTCATGAGATACAGTCACTCGCTAAGGAACTTGAGTACTTCAAGTGTGTGTTGCCGGGCAAATTTGTTGTTGGGACCATCATTGCCAAGCTTCCACCTTCGTGGAACAATTTTGCTACTTCTCTGAAAAACAAGAGACTTGAGTTTTCCATTTCGGATCTCATTAACACTCTTCATTTTAAATCAAAGGCGAGAGCTAAAGACACACGTGCTTGGGTCGCTGAGGGAACTTCTAGTGCCCACATGGTACACGAGAAGAACTTCCAGCCCAACCAGCCCCAGAACAACAAGAACAAATCTCAGGGGAAAGGCAAGTTTGATGCAAAGAACAAGCCGTCACATTCTACAAACTTCAAGAATAATTCTCATAATGGGAAAGGATACAAACCTCAATTTTGGTAGCACCGCACAAAACTTATATGGCTGCATCTACCTACTGTCAGCTAACCTCCTGGTGCTCCAGGTATTCCTACATTCTTAACTAGGTACAATCACCACCGCAAGATGAAATAAGCTTATTCATACGTTGACTTGCTGATTGGAGTGCGGAACGATCCTGTCATGTGTGGAATAGCAAACAAGCAGTGCAGCCGAAGGTGGAAATCAACCAAGGACTTATGAAATTATATATAATCTTCCTCAGGCAGGTCAGTATCCCCTTCGTCCAGATGATCATGTTTTGTCATGCCGAGCTATTGATATGCGCTACTGTTTTGCAACACCGTTTAAGTATAGCTATTGTTTTCCAATCTTTTCAGATTCAGGACGAAGATGATTTCAGGGGAACTGCACAATATGGACTCATGTTGAGTCATCTCTATTGCCTCATGTGTTTTCTGCAAATTTGTCAGCATTAATTGCAAGATGAGGCTGCTAGCTAGCTGTGGAGTTGCCAACATGCTCAAAGTGCTCGCAACATTGAGAAGAAATAAGCATAACCAGGAAATTAATGCGTGCACAGGGAGGCCCTTTGCTCAGAGAAGCATCGACCGATTTTCTTTATTTCCACACCTTCTCACAGCTTTGTATTGGTTATAGTATGGTGAATCATCGAGATGGATAAACATGCTGAACTTTTGTTCTTCTGAATGTTAGTATGCATACCGTATCTTCTGAATCTTAGTTTAATGTAAATGTTGACTAGCTTGTGAACCTTCACAATCTAGTAAGTACATTGTAGGCCTGTTGTTTGACACCTCACTTTGCCGCGCTACGCGACTAGTGTGAGTTTCTGCATCCAATACCGCATCCTCTAATTTGGTGGATGCCAAGTTGAAAAAGGTTACCAATGAGTAGCCATAAGCTGGAGGCGTCTCTTTTTTTCTTTCGAATGGGCAATAAGCTAGAGAGTGTCTCGGGCTGCCTATAGCACAAGGCCCTCCAGTACGAAACACAAGCAGCCGACTGGGCCGATACAAAAGCCTATCCATCTTAAAGCCCATTTGTTTTTGTTTTTTGGAGGAGAAGCCCATTATTCTTGAAGAGGGGGCGATCCCAAGAAAACCCTCCTTCCTCCTCGCTTCCACTTACGCTTCCGTCTCGCCCTAATCCCCCCCCCCCCGCTCCCCATCTTCCTCACTCTTCCAAAAAACCCCGCTCACCTTCTTCCTCACTCATACAGAAAACACCTGCTCCTCTTCTTCCAATCCTACAGAAAACCCCAGCCCTCCTTCTTCCCCACTCGCACTGCCACTAGGCTCGTCTCTGGCCACTCTGCTCAAACCCGTGAGATCGGCGTGACACCCACAAGGAAAATGGAGTCGGCTGGCCCCAGCGCCAAGAAGATGAGGCTCCTGCCAGCGGCAACGCCGATTGTAGATCCCGCACTCGGCATCGCGAGGAGAAGCGGTGAGCCCCCCCACCCGGATCTAAGGAACCGGTAGAATCTCCGGTGGACCGCATCAGCGATCTCCAGACGTCATCCTTGAGGAGATCATCTCGCTTCTCCCCACCCAGGATTGCTGCTGCACACAAGTCCTCTCAACTCGGTGGCACCCTCTATGGCGCACCGCGCCCCTCAATCTCGACTGTCGTCAGATATTTGTCCTTCCTGAATTTGATCTCCTCAAAGCCATCGTCTCCTCTCACCAGCAGGGCCCCGTTCAACGCCTCTGCATCCCGACACGGTACCTGTTGTCCATACCTGTCACGGTGGACGCTTGGCTGACATCCCCTAAATTCAGAAAAACTCCAGCAGTTTGAGTTCTGCCATTACCACAAAAGCTTCATACCACGAACATACCAAGAATTCGTGCCCACACCACCGTTGTCCATCTTGCGGTTTTCCTCCTCTCTCCACACCGCCACCTTCGCCCGGTGCCATCTACCAGATGATCTGGTACAAATGCTTCGACTCCAACTGCTAATTTTTTCGCTTGTGGTGGTTTATCTGTCAGAGGCCTCACTGCACAACATTATCCACTCTAGTTGCCCTGCCCTGGAGCGCTTGCTGATTGTTTTGGGAATAGAAATTCCTACCAGTTGTCTCCAAATATAGTCGCCTCACCTTAAAAGAATTGGAATTTGTTTTGAAGGATAATAGCTCATCATCGAAGTCACTTGAAAGGTTGCTCCTTGATAATTGTTATAAACCTTCGGAAATAACTGTCGTCTCTGCGCCCAAACTGGAGACCTTGGGTTTAATTCATGATCCATTTAATGATCACAAAGAGTTGGTGTTGGCTTCTCACTTTTTCAGGTACCGTATATTATCATCTACACATTTGTAATCATAAGCTGCATTTTTCATTTGTACGTGTAAGTTTTATATCATCTTGGAATACACTTTGGGTACTAATTTTATGTTATATGCTCAATGAAGAGTTCGTCCATGGATAGCCTATCAATGCTGCTAGATTCTGTCAAGATTTTATATATCGGAATGTATAGTTATGATCCGAACATAATTATTGGCTTGCTGCGATGCTTTCAGTCTTTGGACAATTTATATACGGAGGTGATGATTTCATGCACATTGAAAGACTGTATATATTGTACTAGAATTAACCATTCAGCTGTTGCTCTTTCGAAATACTCTTTTTTCAGACCTTAACTGTTTTCAAATCTTCATGTCTACTTAGGTACTACAAGTACATGGACAAAAACGTATAACCAATCGGTGGCATAATAAGCACCAGGATTTTCTCAGTTCTCATGACATTCGTTTGAGGACAATAACGATGGAAGGATATGCATCCGACCAGGCAAACAAAAGCTTTATCACATTCTTCCTGTTGATTGCGAGGTTACTATTGTCCCCGAGGCTTAAGTTTTACCGTAAGAGATTTCTAACAGACAGACATGTTGAAGAGCAAAAAAGGAGTTTCAGGTGGACAAATGGGCTTCTAAACGTGCTCGGCTTCTATTTACAACAAGTTGTAGTCATCATGAATTAAATTTTTATCCACGGGATATTGATTTTATGGATCAGACCGATCCATTTGTTTGTGACTGAGAAAAAGAGTGGTTGGGTTAGATGTTACTGCCATGTTCAATCTGGGTTTTGTCTAAAAATTTGATGAACAATTAATCCTTGGGATTTTTGTACCGTTTGTAAGCTTGAGTTGCATGTTGTTGCCCTCGTACTCCCCTCCACCTGCCACTACACTACCGCATCTTCCATGGCTATTGTTACTTCCCGTCCGAGGCCTTGCCGTCGTTCTCCACCTTGGTTCGCTTGCTGTGCCTGCCTCCGTCTGGCGTTGTCAATATGGTCAACAACCAAGAGGAATCAGGAGATGACTGTACGTGGAGAGGCTGACAGTAGGGACCCACCAGGGTCATTGCATTACGCAAGTAGGTGCCTCGTTATTACAAGCCAGGACAAGTCATCAATGTCTCATCTCACACCGGGGATGCATAGGACGGCGCGGCAGCGGATTTGTTAAAATTACACAATGAGTGGATAACACCAGGGACCCAGCAGCTCGCCTAGTTGTTTTTTTAGTTTCAGAGACGAAGCTCAATCGCGCGCTGTGCGGGGGCTGTGGCTCGTGTAGCCCACGCTTACGCTTTTATTTAAGCACATGACGAGGCCAGTTGATATCTTTTTTCTTTATGAAAATGGCTAGCCTAGTTCTTTTTTTGGAGAACACCAAAACTGAGGCCTACTTGCTTTTCTCAGCCCTGCTGGGCAGCAAATCTTTCAAGACGAGGAGGGAGGGATGTAATGTTGTAAGAAATGGGCTTCCCCAGAAAATGGGCTATAAGTTGTAAGAAATGGGCTATAAATTTTTAAACCAAAGCCAACCGACAATTACATTAAAATATCATTTTTTCGGTATTTCTCTACTCTCTACTCTTATAAAAACCAAAGCCAACTGGCAATTACATTAAAAGATCATCTTGTCTCCCACAAGATAAACTACTCATACAAATGCATCTTCATGTTCCCTGCAACGCATGAGCATCTTGCTAGTTAAGATTTTAAATTTCATTCATTTTTTTTGTGGAGAATTGTTTTTTGAATTTTATTTTGATATAATTTTTAAAAATTATTTTTAACGCGACTCAAAATTTTGTGATTAAAAGAGTTCAGACCCCACCAAAATATGAAAATTTTCGTTGAATTTTTTAGCAGTGCCCAGAATATATGGTCTGTAATGCTAATAAAAAGAATATGGGCTTAAAATATCCTTAAGAATTAGCAAATGGGCTATAAATTATTGAAAATAATGGCTAATGGGTTGTATGTTGTTTTCCACAGATTTGGAGGGTGACTTCTGGGCCTAGTAGGTTGGCGATGACGTTGTCCTAATTTTGTTTGATGCGTACGCAAGGCTTTGTCAACTTAGTCAACACAGAGCAGTGACTGTTGGATGTCAATCCAACGGCCGCCGTGCTTCTTCAATCTCTGATCTTCCTGCTCCAGCCGCCCAAACCAGCGCCGGTGGGACTGCCTGCTCCATCTTCTCGTTGCTAGCTGTGCTGGCGCCAGGCCATCCCTCTACCCACCCACACATCCTATTATTTTCGGGCGATGTCAGCCTCACCCCGCGGCCGACTAGTCACCGCTCGTACACCCCTCAGTGTGGGCATCCGCTGTGGTGGCTTCACTAGCTCCGGGTCGTTCCCTTCCTGGGCCTCGCCCTCGTCCACCGCGTTTGTGCTCTCAGCACAGCAAGGTCAACATGGTCAACAAACAACAGCCATCGAAAGATGCTGACAGTAGGGGTCCACACAAGGAAATGCCTCCTTATTACACGCAAAATAATGATTCCTCCACCTGACAGTTGGGACCCGCTGGAAGGGCCTCTGTATTTCTTGAAAAAATGTTCCCCCCCCCGCTGTCAGCTCGGACCCACCAGCTATATCTTCGTGCACAAGGAAGTGCCTCCTTATTATGCACAAAAAATGAATACCCCCTGCTAGCTGGGACCCACCATTGTGGGAGGCTGACTTGTGGGCCTACTAAGATGACAGGGATGGAGGGATTTGTCAACTTAGTCAATATGAACGATTCTAGCTCCAGTGACCATACGATATCCATCCAACGGTCATAGTGCTTCTTCAACCTCTGGTCTTCTTGCTCCAGCCGCCCAAACAAGCGTCGGCCGTGCCGCCGGCTCCTGCCTCCCGTGTCCGCCTGTGCTGCCACCGCTGGCCATGCCATCCCTGTATACTCACCCACACCTCTTGTTATTCTCCAGCGATGGAAGCCTCACACCGCAGCCGAAGCAGTTAACCCACGTAATCCCCTCCGCGTGGGCATCCACTGTCGCGTCTTCCCCGGCTCTGCGTTGTCCCCTTCCTAGGCCTCGCCGTCATCCACCGCCCTGTTGCTGTCGGCACGGCATGGTCAACATGGTCAACGAAGGACTTTAATCGGAAGAGTACTGTACGTGGAGAGGCTGGCAGCTGGCTCCACGGCCGCAGCAAGGAAGTGCCTCCTTATTACGCGGAAAATAATGATTCCTCCACCTGATAGTAGGGACCCACAGGACGGGCCATCGTATTTCATGGAAAAACACTTCCCCCTGACTGCTGGGACCCACCAGCTACATCTTCACATGCAAGGAAGTGTCTGACACTCAGGACCCACCCGGTCAAAGCGTACGTAGCATTGTCATTCTGGTCGCGAACGTGTACGTACATACAATTGGTCTGTCTACAGGCTGCAGCAATGAACCGTGGCCGTGTAAGGAAGGGCTTGTCGTAGTAGAGGCGTGCATGTAGCATGTACACATACGTAGATCAGCCAGGGTGCAAGAAAGTAAATACGGTCACGTATGTACATACGGTCGGGGTCTCGAATGCCTACTCGCGCATACGTACGGCCAGGGCTCGTGTACATGGCTGGGTCGGAATGGAGAAGCTGCGTCATCGTCGTGATCATGGGGAGGCAACTGGCTGGGTCAGAACGGAATGCGTCGTCGTGTTCATGGGGAGCCAACCAGCTTGGACGGAACAACCGATGGAAACGAGGCCTGGCGTACCGCAGAACGGAGGAAACGGCCTTGTGTTCGGCTGGCACGGTGGAAACGGGATCCTGATCATCTGGAGGGGTCTGGCGTACCGCAAAACGGAGAAAACAGACTTGTGTTGGAGTGCTACGGTCGAAACAGTGGTCCTGTTCACCGGGAGGGGTGTGGCGTACCGCAAAACGGGACTCCACGGGATACTATTCATCTCCACCGTCGACCTCCTTCGGCCTCCATGGGCTCCTATTCATCCACCGTCGACCTCCTCCAGCCTCCACCAGCGATTGTTCATCCACGGGCTCCTGTTCATCCAGCCTCCAATGCGCGCTCCTCCACCGACTACAGTTCAACCAGCCCTCTCCACGGGGTCCTGTTCAACCACCCCTCCACGGGCTACTGTTCATCCAGCCCTCCACTGGCTACTGTTCAACCAGCCCTCCACCGGCTTCTGTTCAACCAGCCCGCCATGGGGTCCTGTTCATCCAGCCCTCCACGGGTCCTGTTCATCCACCGGCTCGATCGATCGGGGTCCTGTTCATCTAGCGGCAATGGCCTCTACTACCACAGGGTCCTGTTCATCCAACCCCCACCAGGAACTGTTCATCCAAACCCCCCAACAACGCTCACTGTTAATCAAGGGGCAGCATCGATCGGCTTCAGTTAGCAACAGTAGTGAAGGAATCACTCAGGTTCAGTTAACAACAAGGGATCGATGGATCGCTCGGGTTCAGTAACGCGTAGCCTGCAGTGCAATCGCTCGAGATCAGTTAGAGCGCAACGCGTCGCTCGGGTTCAGTTAGACCCCAATGCCTCACACACATGCGCGCATCGCTCGGCCTCCGACCACCCACCGTAACCGGGAACTCCCTGATATTTTCCCCGCCCTCGCTTCTACCACGGTTTTTTCTGTCATGGACGGCCCAAAGAATGTCATGCAGCTGCGTCTCTGGCCCGCCCAGGACGAAAAGCACATTTTCTGTCATGATTTTTTGTCATATAAGTAGGAGCCCACCACATCTATGATGATACCGAGTTTTGTCACAATTATCATCATAGAAGTGTCATAAGTATTACAGAAAAAATATTCATTTGGCCCAAAATGTCACGGATGTGTCTTTTTTTGTAGTGTGGGGGCACCCCAAAGCACAACAGTTATTCTCTTAGCCGTGTGCGGTGCCCCCGTCCACAGTTTACTCCTCCGGTCATAGCATCGTAGTGCTTAGGCGAAGCCCTGCGCGGATCACATCACCATCACCAGCACCACACCACCGTGCAAACGAAACTATCCCTCGATGCTCTGTTGGATTAAGAGTTCGAGGGACGTCATCGAGCTGAACATGTGCTAAACTCGGAGCTGCCGTACGTTCGGTACTAGATCGGTTGGATCGTGAAGATGTTCGACTACATTAACCGTGTTAACCTAACGCTTCCTCTTTCGGTCTACGAGGGTATGTGGACACACTCTCCCCTTCTCGTTGCTATGCATGTCCTAGATAGATATTGCGTGTTTGTAGGAATTTTTTTGAAATTGCATGCTACGTTCCCCAACACACACGCCACCGAGTGTGGTTAAATTTTGGCACAAAATACAAAGATGACCAATGAATAAGGATAGAGGTAGTACTATCCCATAAGAAAAAAGGGACGTGTGGCCGCACTTAAATGGTTACGTGAACACATGGTTCATATAAAACAACCGTTTGCAATATTAATGTGTTAGTTATTTGTTTCAAAAGGACTTCGTTGGCTATTAATGTGTGCGCCTTGTCTCAAACTGGATGATTTTTTACCACGACATATATGTGCCATGTCATGAATCCATGCCTAGTTTCATGTTTTTTGGTGAGTTTTCGATTTACTAGGACTTAAAAACCGATATTCTCAATGTTTCAAGATGATGAGACATTTGTAATTCATTGCCATTCCTTCAAAGAGACCTAAACATGCACCCAATGACACATGTACGATTTTCTACCCATTTTGCTTCACTAGAGCATGTGCTTGTAGTTCATATTTGAATTATGGACTACATTAAATGCCTAGAAAACTCAATTAATATATAAAATGGCCAAATGAACCCTGAATAGTTTTAGATTTCACCACGACACTCCTGTTATTCTATGTGGCCTGTATAAAACCAAATTCAAGGTAAGAAGAGGCAGTGATTATCGTTTCGCCCACAAGAGGGGCATGTTTCCCTACCAGAACCACGAGGGTTGCGAGAAGCTTTGGTTTGTAAGAGGCTTGCAATATACCTTGGCCCAAACTGGATAGCCTTTTTACCATGACATATATGTGCCATGTAGTGACACCATGCCAAGAATCTTGATTTTCTGGTGAGTTTTGGATTTATGGAAATTTAAAAACCGAGATTTGCAATGTTTGAGGCCGAGCCAGGACGCCGAGATGGCTAAATTCATTCCCATTCCTTCCATGGGACCTAAACATGCACCCCAAGGACACATGTACTATTTTTTCTTGCCATTTTGGTGCACTAGAGTATGTATTTGTAGTTCGGATTTGAATTATGGACATTAAATGCCTAGAAAACTCCATTGATGAATAAAAAAGGTCAAATGAACCCTGAATAATTCCGAAGTTCAGCATGAATCTCCCGTTGTTCCATTTTTGCATGTAGAAGAAAATACAAGGCTAGAAGAGGGAGCGATTATTGTTTCGCCCACAAGGGGAAACAGTTCCCTATCGAAACCACGAGGGTTCTTGCAACATGCTCCGGTTTGTAAGAGGTTTGTAATAAAGCTTGGCCCAAATTGGACAATGTTTTACCACGACATATATGTGCCATGGCGTGACACCATGATAACTTTCATGACTTTCTGGTGAGTTTTGGATTTACGGGGATTTAAAAACCGAGATTCCAAATGTTTGAGGACGAGCTAGGACGCCGCTATGGTTGTAATTCATTCCCATTCCTTGCATGGGACCAAAACATGCACCCAAGGACACATGCATGATTTTTCTAGCCATTTTGGTGAACTGGAGCATGTATTTGTAGTTCAGATTTGAATTATGGACATTAAATGCCTAGGAAACTCAATTAATGTATAAAAAGGCCAAACAAACCCTGAATAATTTTAAATTTCAGCACAGATATCCTGTCGTTCCATGTCGCCTATAGAAGAAAATACAAGGCAAAAAGAGACAGTGATTATTGGTTCTCCCACAAGGGAGACACGTTTCCCTATTGGAACCACGAGGCTTCTTGAGAGAAGCTCCGGTTTGTAAGAGGCTTGTAATAAAACTTGCCCCAAAATGGACAAAAAAATTCCTCAACATATATGTGCCATGTCGTGAGACCATTTCAAATTTCATGATTTTCAGGTGTGCTTTCGATTTATGGTGATTTAAAAACCAAGATTCTCATGAAATGTTTTCAAAGAGCACACGGTTCACTCACGAAAGCTGTGTAACTACCAAACTGTGGCCGATGCCCCCCCGTGCTGTGCGCGCGATCTGAGTCGTGCATTCTGATTGGCCAGAACCCAAGCCCCACGGATCGTATGTCTGCACCGTTGGATGCTCCCAGATCGAAAGACAATCCTCATCCCTTTCGACAGCACATGCAGTTCCGGTTGTGATTTCATTTATAAGGGTAAGCACTATGCGCATGCGTCGTGCTAGCTCACGCTTCCTTCTCTACTGAGTTTTCCATATTCATGTCAAAAAAAGTTTTCCATATTAATGTTGTTATGTATCCAAACACGCTACCATTACCCGCCACTCCTCCCATCGGTTTCCTGCCACTTCTCCCATCATTTCCCCGCTGCCAGTGTCAGTGCTCATAGAAGGCTAGGAGGCAACACACTGGCAATGTAAATATTGCACATAGTTTGTAAAAGCACAAATGTGTGTGATAGTAGGGAGTAGGTCCCATAGGGTGACCAGCATGAAACGCTTTAAAGGCAAGGAGGCAATTCATATTAGCAAGGGGTGGCTTCCCATCCACTAGCCTAGTCGAATAGAATGCAGAAGTTAAGCGTGCTCGGGCTGGACTAGTCTAAGGATGGGTGAGCCGGTGGGAAGTTGCATTTCTCGAGCTTCATTTAAACGCTATGATACGGTCATTATAGACATTTATGTAATAAATATCTCTATAGTGACCTATCATGACGATTATATAAACCTTGGTATGCTTGTTTTGCTAATTTGTAGACTTTGTTTTTCATTGGTTATTTTTTGTTCCCAAAAATCAAAGAAAGATCGACATCTGTAGGCCCACATAAATTATCCCTTTGACCCAATGCACGAGAAGGGTTTACTCTTTACTCTGTGTGCTATGTTAGAGAAAATCAAATTTCAGCACATGTGTTGGACGGCACCCGGCCCCTGAAGTCACTTGAAGCTACGCCAGGATTTCCCCAGAGAGGAAGGGATGATGTAGCACATCGGCGGTAGGTATTTCCCTCAGATATGAAACCAAAGTTATCGAACCAGTAGGAGAACCAAGAAACACAACATAAATAGCACCTGCACACAACTAACAAATACTCGCAACCCGACGTGTAAAAGGTGTTGTCAATCCCTTTCGGGAAGCAGCGCTCGAAATTGGCACGTGGACCAGAGAAAGTTGTAAATATTGATAGATCGAACGCCAAAGAAAATAAAATGCAGCAAGGTATTTTTGTATTTTTGGTTTAATAGATCTAAAAATAAAAGCAAATAAAATTAGAACACAAAGGAAAATAATATGAGAAAGAGACCCGGGGGCCGTAGGTTTCACTAGTGGCTTCTCTCGAGAAAAATAGCAAACGGTGGGTAAACAAATTACTGTTGGGCAATTGATAGAACTTCAAATAATCATGACCATATCCAGGCAATGATCATGACATAGGCATCACATCCAAGATTAGTAGACCAACTCCTGCCTGCATCTACTAATTGTACTCCACACATTGACCGTTATCCAGCATGCATCTAGTGTATTAAGTTCATGTTGAAACGGGGTAATGCAATAAGAACGATGACATGACGTAGACAAGATCTATCTATGTAGAGATAGATGCTACCACTTGAGCACTGCGTTGGTTTTCCCTCGAAGAGGAAAGGGTGATGCAGCAAAGTAGCATAAGTATTTCCCTTAGTTTTTGAGAACCAAGGTATCAATCCAGTTGGAGGCCACACGCAAGTCCCTCGTACCTACACAAACAAATAAGAACCTCGTAACCAACGCGATAAAGGGGTTGTAAATCCCTTCACGGTCACTTAAGAGAGTGAGATCTGATAGAGATGATAAAATAATATTTTTGGTATTTTTATGATAAAGATTAAAAGTAAAGATTGCAAAATAAAAGGTAATAGAAATAGCTTGTTGATGGAAGATTAATATGATGGAGAATAGACCTGGGGGCCATAGTTCTCACTAGTGGCTTCTCTCAAGATAGCATAAGTATTACGGTGGGTGAACAAATTACTGTCGAGCAATTGATAGAAAAGCGAATAATTATGAGAATACCTATGCATGATCATGTATATAGGCATCACATCCATGAAAAGTAGACCGACTCCTGCATGCATCTACTACTATTACTCCACACATCGACCGCTATCCAGCATGCATCTAGAGTATTAAGTTCATAAGAACATAGTAACGCATTAGGTAAGATGACATGATGTGGAGGGATAAACTCAAGCAATATGATATAAACCCCATCTTTTTATCCTCGATGGCAACAATACAATACGTGTCATTTCCCTTTCTGTCACTGGGATCGAGCATCGCAAGATTGAACCCAAAGCTAAGCGCTTCTCCCATTGCAAGAAATATCAATCTAGTAGGCCAAACCAAACTGATAATTCGAAGAGACTTGCAAAGATAACCAATCATACATAAAAATTTCAGAGAAGAATCAAATATTGTTCATAGATAGACTTGATCATAAACCCACAATTCATCGGATCTCGACAAACACACCGCAAAAGGAGTTACATCGAATAGATCTCCAAGAAGATTGAGGAGAACTTTGTATTGAGATTCAAAGAGAGAGAAGAAGCCATCTAGCTAATAACTATGGACCCGAAGGTCTGAAGTAAACTAATCACACATCATCGGAGGGGCCATGGAGTTGATGTAGAGGCCCTCCGTGATCGATGCCCCCTCCGACGGAGCTCTAGAAAAAGCCCCAAGATGGGATCTCTTGGGTACAGAAGGTTGCGCCAGTGGAAATAGGGTTTCGTGGTGCTCCTGGATGTTTTCAGGGTATATGAGAATATATAGGAGGAAGAAGTAGGTCGATTGAGCCACGATGGGGGAGGGCGCCCCTAGGGGGGTAGGCGCACCCCTGCCTTGTGGACTCATCGTTTGTTTCTTGACGTCCACTCCAAGTCCTCCGGATCACGTTTGTTCCAAAAATCACATTCCTGAAGGTTTCATTCCGGTTGATATTCCTTTTCTGTGAAACACTGAAATAGGCAAAAAAGCAGCAATTTGCACTGGGCCTTGGGTTAATAGGTTAGTCCCAAAAATAATATAAAAGTGTAAAATAAAGCCCATTACATCCAAAACAGATAATATAATAACATGGAACAATAAAAAATTATAGATACGTTGGAGACTTATCAATAGACCCCATCGTTTTATCCTTAGTAGCAACAATACATACATGTCAGTTCCCCTTCTGTCACTGGGATCAAGCACCGTAAGATCGAAGCCACTACAAAGAACCTCTTCCCATTGCAAGATAAGTAGATCAAATTGGCCAAACAAAACCCAAATATCGGAGATGAAATACGAGACTATAAGCAATCATGCATATAATAGATCAAAGAAACTCAAATAACTTTCATGGATATAAAAAAGATAGATCTGATCATAAACTCAAAGTTCATCGGATCCCAACAAACACACCGCCAAAAGAGTTACATCATATGGATCTCCAAGAGACCATTGTATTGAGAATCAAATGAGAGATAGGAAGCCATCTAGCTACTAACTACGGACCTGAAGGTCTACAAAGAACTACTCACGCATCATCGGAGAGGCACCAATGGAGGTGGTGAACCCCTCCGTAAGGTGTCATTGGATCTCGTGGTTCTGGACTCTGCGGCGGCTGGCATTGATTTTCGTCGACTCCCCTTGGGTTTCTGGAATATTGGGGTATTTATAGAGCAAAGAGGCAGTCTGGGGGGCACCCGAGGTGGGCACAACCCACCAGGGCGCGCCTAGGCCTCCAGGCGCGCCTTGGTGGGTTGTGCTCCCCTTGGAGCACCCCCAGGCACTGCCTTGGCCCATTCGGTGTCTTCTGGTCCATAAAAAAAATCTCTGTAAAGTTTCTTTGCGTTTGGGCTCCGTTTGGTATTGATTTCCCGCGATGTAAAAAACATGCAAAAAACAGCAACCGACACTTGGCACTATTTCAATAGGTTAGTACCAAAATTGATATAAAATGACTATAAAATGATTATAAAACATCCAAGACTGATAATATAACTGCATGGAACAATCAAAAATTATATATACGTTGGAGACATATAAGCATCCGAAGCTTAACTCCTACTCGTCCTCGAGTAGGTAAGTGATAAAAACCGAATTTTTTATGTGGAATGTTGCCTAACATGTCATATCATATTATTTTATTTATAGCATGGACATTTGGACTTTTATATTATCCAAAGCAATAGTCTAGTTTTGACATGATAACTTAAATACTGAAGCATATCAACAATCAACCACGTATTTCAAAATATCAACGCTAAAATAAGCTATCCCTAGCCCATCATGCTCAATCATTGATCCATTCATGAAACACACTCGCATATTAACTACACACAATGCTCAATACGATCATAATGCCTCCTAGTTGGTGCTTTTATAAGAGAAGATGGAGACTCAAATTCAAAAATAAAATTGCATAAAGTACAAGAAAGTCCCTTCGCAGAGGGAAGTAGGGATTTGTAGAGGTTCTAGAGCTCAAAGTGAAAAACTTAGAGATAAAATCATTTTGGGAGGTGTGTCTTTCCCACCAACGAAAACGACTTAGAGTTCCCAATAGTTTCCATGCTAGATATATCATTGGTGGTTCCCAAACAGAAAATAAAGTTTATTCCTTTTTCCACCATACTTTCACTTCCCATGGCTAACCGTAACCATGGGTGCCTTCCATACCAACACTTTCCAAGGAATTTATTACTTGACAACATAAAGTAAATTCATTTTTCATTTTGGGACTGGACATCCCTGATACCTTTGCCTTACTCTCGTGCAATGACAAGTGAATAAACACTCATCATGAGAATAACACATCTAGCATGGAAAATATTAGCCACCCCTCACCGCTCCGCGAGTGGTATGAACACACAAAATAGAAGTTTATTTTGAAAATTAGAGATGGCACATACAAATTTGCTTAGAACGGCAAAATAATACATCATATAGGTAGATATAGTGGACTCATGTGACAAAACTGGTTTAAAGGTTTTTGGATGCACAAGTAGTGATCATACTTACTGCAAAATGAAGGCTAGCAAAAAGATTGAGAAGCGACCAACCAACAAACGAATAATCTCATAAGCAAGCATTAAGCATAATTAACACCGAATAATGCACCACAAGCAGGATATAATTTCATTACATAATTATTGACTTTATTGCTTGCATAGGGAATCAAAAACCTTAACACTGTTGGATTTCGGGTTCTGGCAAAACCCTGGAGGTTTGAACACTGGGGTGCGCATGAAGATCTCTCCTCCCTCTAACTCACGCCCTCACTGCAATCTCAAGGCTTAGCGCGTCGAACCCGCAGAACAAGGGACACAAGATTTATACTGGTTCGGGCCACCGATGTGGTGTAATACCCTACTCTAGTGTGGTGTGGTGGATTGCTTCAAGGGTTGAGGATGAACAGTTACAAGGGAAGAACAACGTCCTGAGGAGAGGTGCTCTTGTGCTTTGTGAGTTGATGTAGTAGAGGATCGTCCCCCCTTCTAAGGTGGTGGCTAGTCCTATTTATGGTGGCTCGGGTCCTCTCCCCAAATATTAGGCTGGAAGGGATCCCACAACGGCCAATTTGAAGGGGGGCAACTAGTACAAGCTATCCTGAAAAAAGATGATCTTCGCCTGCCAAAGGCTCTCGTGGTGACGCCGTCTTGGGCTCCACGGTGACCTCCGTCCTGCCGTCCTGCTGGTCTTGGTCCCATTGCAGTGATATGGAAACCTTTGCTTGACGCATCGGGACTCCGCGCCTGCGCTTGCCTCTTTAGCACCAAAGGGGAAATGAGGACACTGCACGTTGGCACCCGCTTGGTGCCCGCCTGGCCTTGGTCGTCATGGCTTGCGTCATAGGAACCTCGCGAGGCACCCCTTGCCTTGATCTCTCCACCCCTCGCGAGTCAGCCTGGTGAGGTCGCCCCCGAGGAGGTCTTGCATCGTTCCCCTCGCGAGGGTCTTGAGTGTTTGTTGGTGAAGATGGGTCATACAGGGCCCCTGGTGGAGCCACGCCGAGGGCCGCGGCAGGCAAGACTGGGGACCCAAGGAGTGCTCAGACTTGGCTTCGGGGCGAAGCCAAGGGACAAGTGTGAAGCGCCACGGGCCCTAACAGCATGCGGCCTCAGTTGACGCGTGGCGGTTGATTGGTCGTGGGTGTCTCCGCTTCCCCATGCTGCCTCGGCAACTGCCCGACATGACGAGTCCTTGTTGCATGTAGAAAAATGGTCATTATTACCTTAGATCATGGTGGCCGGCGGTTGGCTTTCTTTTGGCTATAAATGGGAGGGGGGAGCGGAGCCCCCGTCACCCATCTCTTCCTTCGCTCCTCCTGTTCCTTCTTCTTCCTTGCTTCGTCGAGCAACATCAACCATGGCGCCGATACGGTGGTTCTCAACCGCAAAGAAGGGAAACCCCCTCCCTCGACGAGCCCGAGCCACTCCCCCGAAGAAGAGGCTGGCCCACCGTCGCGAGATAGTAGTGAGGCCGGAGGTGTCGACGCCTTGGTGCGATGGCTACTGAGGGAGTCCTAGATTAGGGGGTCTCCGGACAGCCGGACTATATCCTTTGGCCGGACTGTTGGACTATGAAGATACAAGATTGAAGACTTCGCCCCGTGTCTGGATGGGACTTTCCTTGGCATGGAAGGCAAGCTTGGCAATACGGATATGTGGATCTCCTCCCTTGTAACCGACTCTGTGTAACCCTAGCCCCCTCCGGTGTCTATATAAACCAGAGGGTTTAGTCCGGAGGACAACAACAATCATACCATAGGCTAGCTTCTAGGGTTTAGCCTCTATGATCTCGTGGTAGATTAACTCTTGTAATACTCATATCATCAAGATCAATCAAGCAGGACGTAGGGTATTACCTCCATCAAGAGGGCCCGAACCTGGGTAATCATCGTGTCCCCTGCCTCCTGTTACCATCCGCCTTAGACGCACAGTTCGGGACCTCCTACCCGAGATCCGCCGGTTTTGACACCGACATTGGTGCTTTCATTGAGAGTTCCACTGTGCCGTCACCATAAGGCTTGATGGCTCCTTTGAGAATCAGTAATGATGCAGTCTAGGGTGAGGTTTTCCTCCCTAGACAGATCCTCATATTCGGGGGCTTCGCACTGCGGGCCAACTCGCTTGGCCATCTGGAGCAGATCGAGAGCTACGCCCCTGGTCATCAGGTCAGGTTCGGAAACCTAAACTACACTGCCGACATCTGCAGAGACTTGATCTTCGATGGATTCGAGCCCATGTCAGGTGCGCGGCACGATCACGACAAGCATGACTTAGCTCTGCGGTCAGACAGTGTTTGGGAGATCACACCTACAACTACTCCGGCCTTCAATCCGGAGCAAATTGCGCCATCCGAGGACGGAGGGATAGACCCCGCCATGGATGCCGCACTCTTAGTGGTGATGCAGCCGGATACTGACTTCGCCCCTTACGAGATCCGTGTTGCCGAACCACTGGATTCGTCGCCGGCCACGGACTCTGAGCCGCCTGCATCCGTGCCTATCGAATCCGATTGGGCACCGATTATGGAGTTCACCTCCACGGATATCTTTCAGCACTCGCCTTTCAGTGACGTGCTAAATTCATTAAGGTCTCTCTCCTTGTCAGGAGAACCTTGGCCGAAGTATGTCCGGCTAGAATGGGATGCGGACGACGAATAAATTCGCTGCCCACCCACCACCCACTTAGTAACCACTATCGACGATTTAACCGACATGCTCGACTTCGACTCCGTAGAAATCGACGGTATGGACGACGATGCAGGAGACAAACAGGAACCACCGCCCACAGGGCGCTAGACCGCCACCTCATCATATGTTATATACATGGTGGACACCCCCAAAGAAGGTAATGGTGACGAGACGACAAAGGATGACCCCTCCAAGAAGCAACCCAAGCACCGACATCAGCGGCGCCGCTCTAAGTCCCGCCATAGCAAAAGTAGTGATACCGGCACAAGAGACAATAACACTCCGGATAGTGCCGAAGACAACAATAATCCCCTCTAGCACAATGTAGAGTGGGAGGGTGAACAAGCTAGCCCTCCAGAGCAGGTAGCAGATGGAGAATCGGAGGAGGACAATTACATGCCTCTCTCCAAAGACAAGGTGAGCCTCAGCGACGAAGAATTTATCGTGCATGAGGATCCCGTCGAGCAGGAGCGCTTCAAGCGCCGGCTTATGGCCACAGCAAATAGCATGAAGAAAAAGCAACAACAGCTTCAAGCTCATCAAGACTTGCTAGGAGACAGATGGACCGAAGTCCTTGCGGCCGAGTAATACGAACTCGAGCGCCCCTCCAAGAGTTACCCAAAGCGCAGGTTGCTACCTCACCTCGAGGAGGAAGCATTGAAACCTACGTCACTAGTGTACGATACGGCTGACCGGCTGCCTCGTGGCCGAGCCAGAGAGGCGTTTCAGCCTGAAGTTCAGCCTGCACCCCGCCGCCACTCAAACAAAAATACCAAGGCCCGGGGCCACACACGGGACCTGCGAGACGTATTGGACAGCAGGGCAAAACATACAAGGTCGATATACGGGTCACGGGGGCGTGCGCTGATTGGTCTCCAATGTATCTACTTTTCAAAAAACTTTTGCCCTTGTTTTGGACTCTAACTAGCAGGATTTGAATTGAACTAACACAGACTGACTCTGTTTTCAGCAGAATTACCATGGTGTTATTTATGTGCAGGAGCAAACGTTCTCAGAATGACCTGAAACTTCACGAACACACTTTTCAGAAAATAAGAAAAATACCTGCCAAAGATGAAGGCCAGGGGGGCCACTGTCTTGCCACGAGGGTGGGGGGAGTGCCTGCTCCCCTAGGGTGCGCCCCCTACCTCGTGGGCCCCATGTTGCCTCTCTGACTCCAACTCCACCTCCATATATTGAGTTTCGATGAGAAAAAAATCAGAAAGAAGAAATCATCGAGTTTTACGATACGGAGCCGCCGCCAAGCCCTAAAACCTCTCGGGAGGGCTGATCTAGAGTCCGTTCGGGGCTCCGGATAGGGGAATCCGTCGCCATCATCATCATGAACCATCCTCCATCACCAATTTCATGATGCTCACCGCCGTGCGTGAGTAATTCCATCGTAGGCTTGCTGGACGGTGATGGGTTGGATGGGATCTATCATGTAATCGAGTTAGTTTTGTTAGGGTTTGATCCCTAGTGTCCACTTTGTTCTGAGATTGATGTTGCTATGACTTTGCTATGCTTAATGCTTGTCACTAGGGCCCGAGTGCCATGATTTCAGATCTGAACCTATTATGTTTTCATCAATATATGAGTGTTCTTGATCCTATCTTGCAAGTCTATAGTCACCTATTATGTGTTATGATCCGTTAACCCCGAAGTGACAATAATCGGGATACTTACCGGTGATGACCGTAGTTTGAGGAGTTCATGTATTCACTATGTGTTAATAATTTGTTACGGTTCTCTATTACGCGAAGATGATATTGAATTACCTCCTGCCTATCTAGATTTTAATGCTATGGTTCACCACCAGTTTGTCGAGAGGAACGAATCACCTCTCCAGTATCGACTAGTCTTTGATAGACGCAGTGCTGTTCGTATTACTCTCCCTGCTCCTGCTTTCTTTGATTATCAGGCAAGAGGAGGATATACTATTACCAGAGAGGAGGCAGATGAGTACGAGAGGAGAGAGGAGGCCGCTCATCGCCACGTTGTAGCTCACCAGGCGATAGCTGCTGCATCACAGTACGGCCCCAGCTATTATTATGGATATCCGCCAGGCCAGCCATGGCCATAGACCAACTTAGGCCAAAAGCCTAAGCTTGGGGGAGTACGTATTTCTCACCGACATTACATTTATGTTCACACACTCATTGCTAGATGTCGGTGCTCATACTTTTTCATTGTATCATACATGCTAGTTTATTTTCCTTTTTATGCTTTCTTCTTGTGTGTTTAATAAACCTTAAGAAAAACCAAAAAATTTGTTGTAGCTTTTAATTAGTTTACTTTCCATGCTTGTAGTAGTAATTAAAAAGAAAACCCAAAAATATTTCATGTTCTTCTTTTGCTTGTTGGGAGCTTTCCCATGTAAATAGTTTTATTTCTTGAGCATGCGTTAGTTGATTAACCCGCCTAACATGGAAGATACAGACAGCCCTAGTTGATACATGAGCTATTCGATCATACAAAACAGGATATTTATTTGAAGGTTTAGATTTTGGCACACACAAATTTACTTGGAACGGCAGGTAGATACCTTATATAGGTAGGTATAGTGGACTCATGTGGAATAACTTTGGGGTTTAAGGAGTTTGGATGCACAAGCAATATTCCCGCTTAGTACAGGTGAAGGCTAGCAAAAGACTGGGAAGCGACCAGCTAGAGAGCGACAACGGTCATGAACATGCATTAAAATTAATCAACACTGAATGCAAGCATGAGTAGGATATAATCCACCATGAACATAAATATCGTGAAGGCTATGTTGATTTTGTTTCAACTTCATGCGTGAACATGTGCCAAGTCAAGTCACTTAAATCATTCAGAGGATGATACAACCTATCATACCACATCATAACCATTTTAATAGCATGTTGGCACGCAAGGTAAACCATTATAACTCATAGCTAATCAAGCATGGCATAAGAAACTATGATCTCTAATTGTCATTGCAAACATGTTTATTCATAATAGGCCGAATCAGGAACGATGAACTAATCATATTTACAAAAACAAAATAGGTCGAGTTCATACCAGCTTTTCTCATCTCAGCTAGTCCATCATATAACATCATAATTGCCCTTCACTTGCACGACCGAACGATGTGAATAATAATAATAGTGCACGTGCATTGGACTAAGCTGGAATCTGCAGGCATTCAATAAACAGGAGAAAACAAGGCAATATGGGCTCTTTTGTCTAATCAACAATAATGCATATAAGAGCCACTTCAACAATTTAATCATGGTCTTCTCCTATCAACCCCCAAAGAAAAGAAAAGAAATAAAACTATTTACATGGGAAAGCTCCCAACAAGCAAAAGAAGAACATGAAATCTTTTTGGGTTTTCTTTTTAATTACTACTACAAGCATGGAAAGTAAACTAATTAAAAGCTACAACTAAATTTTTGGATTTTCTTAAGGTTTATTAAAAACACAAGAAGAAAGCATAAAAAGGAAAATAAACTAGCATGGATGATACAATGAAAAAGTATGAGCACTGACATCTAGCAATGAGTGTGTGAACATAAATGTAATGTAGGTGAGAAATACGTACTCCCCCAAGCTTAGGCTTTTGTCCTAAGTTGGTCTATGGCCACGGCTGGCCTGACGGATATCCATAATAATAGCTGGGGTCATACTGTGATGCAGCAGCTATCGCCTGCTGAGCTGCAGCGTGGCAACGAGCGGCCTCCTCTCTCCTCTCATACTCATATGCCTCCTCTCTGGTAATAGTATATACTCCTCTTGCCTGATAATCAAAGAAAGCAGGAGCAGGGAGAGTAATACAGACAGCACGACGTCTATCAAAGATTAGTCGATACTGGAGAGGTGATTCGTTCCTCTCGACAAACTGGTGGTGAACCATAGCATTCAAATCTAGATAGGCAGGAGGTAATTCAATATCATCTTCGCGTACATCTATACCAAGAAAATTAGCTATGCGGGTTGCATAAATTCCACCAAAGAAATCTCCATTACGTCTATTAAGATGCAACCTACATGAAACAATGGCTCCCAAATTATATGATTTGTCTCCTAACACAACACTCCTAAGAATACTAAGATCGGGGACACACATGTGACATGCCTCATCTTTACCATTTATGCATCTACCTATGAAGAGAGCAAAATAATGTATAGCAGGAAAGTGAATGCTCCCTATGGTAGCTTGTGTAATATCTCTAGATTCTCCCACAGTTATATTAGCAAAAAATCTCCAAATTCAGATCTGCGAGGATCCCTTATACTACCCCACTGTGGAAGTTTGCATGCAGTGGTAAAATCCTCTAAGTCCATGGTATAATATTTATCATAAAGATCAAACAGGACAGTTGGAGAATTACGTGAAATTGAAAATTCAAACCTCCTCACAAAGGAGCTAGTAAGATCATGATACTGACTGCACTTCTCTTCCTCGAAGCTCACGAGATCAGCGTTACGCAAATATGCATTGAATTCTTCTTTTATTCCCGCTCGATCCAAAAAAATTTCAGAAGGCCACTCACAAGGATGCACTGGAGCGTCTCTTGGTGGCTCTTCGTCAGCATCACGCATTGCAAGCCTGGGTCCTTGCTTCCTTGAAGAACCACCTTGGAACATTTTCCTAAGCATTTTTCTTCCTCTAAAAATTCTGAAAAAAATAGTAACTTCAAAATAAAAGTAAACCAAACTCAATAATATTGATAGCAACTACTCCTACAAGTGCCTAGGACCTATATCATGCATCAAAACTACTTTTGACCATATAAATTTGACATGCAAGCTCAAGAACAGGGTCACCTAAGCAGCAAAAATTTGCAATGAATAAAGCACTAGAACAAAAATTAATTGGACCAATGGAGGAGTCACATACCAAGGAACAATCTCCCCAAGTAGTTTTGTGAGAGGTGCTTTGAGCAAGGAGATCGAAAATGGCAGCAAGACGAGATTGGACTTGGGTTTGAGCTGGTTATTCGTGTTTGGGGTTATGAAGTGTGTCGGTGCAGGAATAAGTGGAGGAGGGCCACCGTGGGCCCACGAGGCAGGGGCGCGCCCTCCACCCTCGTGGCAAGATGGTTGGCCCCCGTGGTGTGTTTTCTGTTCCATAAATCCTCAAATATTCTAGAAAAAATCATATTTAATTTTTAGGGCGTTTGGAGAACTTTTATTTTCGAGGTTTTTTTATATTGCACGGATAATCAGATAACAGACAGAAAAATATTTTTTTTATTTAATATAAATAACAGAAAGTAAAAGTGGGGTACAGGAGGTTGTGCCTTCTAGTTTCATCCATCTCATGATCATCAAAAGGAATCCACTAACAAGGTTGATCAAGTCTTGTTAACGAACTCATTCCGAATAACATGGAACCGGAGAAATTTCTAATAGCACTATGTTACCTCAACGGGGATATGCACATCCCCAATAATAAGAATATCATATTTCTTCTTGACAGTAGGAAGAGGAAATTCAAAACCTCCAAATATAATCGATGGAATTTTTCCAATAGAGTTGATACTATGAACTTGAGGTTGTTTCCTTGGAAAGTGTACCGTATGCTCATTACCATTAACATGAAAAGTGACATTGCCTTCAGTGCAATCAATAACAGCCCCTGCAGTATTCAAAAAGGGTCTTCCAAGAATAATAGACATACTATCGTCCTCGGGAATATCAAGAATAACAAAGTCCGTTAAAATAGTAACATTTGCAACTACAACAGACACATCCTCACAAATACCGACAGGTATAGCAGTTGATTTATCAGCCATTTGCAAATATATTTCAGTAGGTGTCAACTTATTCAAATCAAGTCTACGATATAAAGAGAGAGGCATAACACTAACACCAGCTCCAAGATCACATAAAGCAGTTTTAACATAGTTTCTTTTAATAGAGCATGGTATAGTGGGTACTCCTGGATCTCCAAGTTTCTTTGGTATTCCACCCTTAAAAGTGTAATTAGCAAGCATGGTGGAAATTTCAGCTTCCGGTATCTTTCTTTTATTTGTAATAATATCTTTCATGTACTTAGCATAAGGATTAGTTTTAAGCATATCAGTTAACCGCATACGCAAAAAGATAGGTCTAATCATTTCAGCAAAGAGCTCAAAATCCTCATCATCCTTTTTCTTGGATGGTTTGGGAGGAAAAGGCATGGATTTCTGAACCCAAGGCTCTCTTTCTTTACCATGTTTCCGATCAACGAAGTCTTTCTTATGATAACGTTGATTCTTTTATTGTGGGTTATCAAGATCAACAACAGGTTCAATTTCTATATCATTATCATTACTAGGTTGAGCATCATTTTGAACATTATCATTAACATTACCACTAGTTTCAGGTTCATTTCCAGATTGTGTTTCAGCATCAGAAATAGAAATATCATTTGGATTCTCAGGTGTTTCAACAATAGGATCACAATAAGCACGCAAAGTCTTATCATTTTTCTTTTTCTTCTTTTTAGAAGAACTAGGTGCATCTATATTATTTCTCTGAGAATCTTGCTCAATTCTCTTAGGATGGCCTTCAGGATACAAAGGTTCCTGAGTCATTCTACCAGTTCTAGTAGCCACTCTAACAGCATAATCATTATCTTTATTATTCAATTCATTGAACAAATCATTTTGAGCTTTAAGTACTTGTTCGACTTGAGTGGTAACCATAGAAGCATGTTTACTGATAAGTTTAAGTTCACCTTTGACATTAGCCATATAATCACCCAAGTGTCCAAGCATATTTGAATTATATTTCAGTTGTCTACCAAAATAAGCATTAAAGTCTTCTTGCTTAGCCATAAATTTATCAAACTCATCTAAGCATGGGCTAGAAATTTTAGTAAATGTGATTACATCTTTATCATGACCATGAGTTTCTTCAATAGGTAAAGGATTAAGATTATATGTTTCTTCAACAGGTGGTAAATTAAGACCATGTATTTCTTCAATAGGAGGTAAATTCTTAACATCTTCAGCTTTAATACCCTTTTCTTTCATAGATTTCTTTGCCTCTTGCATATCTTCAGGACTGAGAAATAGAATACCCCTCTTCTTCGGAGTTGGTTTAGGAATAGGCTCAGGAATTTTCTCCGGAGGTGTCCAATTATTTTCATTTGTCAACATATTATTCAATAGAATTTCAGCTTCATCCGGTGTTCTTTCCCTGAAAACAGAACCCGCACAACTATCCAGGTAATCTCTGGAGGCATCGGTTAGTCCATTATAAAAGATATCAAGTATTTCATTTTTCTTAAGAGGATGATCAGGCAAAGCATTAAGTAATTGGAGAAGCCTCCCCCAATCTTGTGGGAGACTCTCTTCTTCAATTTGCACAAAATTATATATATCCCTTAAAGCAGCTTGTTTCTTATGAGCAGGGAAATATTTAGCAGAGAAGTAATAAATCATATCCTGGGGACTACGCGCACAACCAGTATCAAGAGAATTAAACCATATCTTAGCATCACCCTTTAATGAGAACGGAAATATTTTAAGGATGTAAAAGTAACGAGTTCTCTCATCTTTAGAGAATAGGGTGGCTATATCATTCAGTTTAGTAAGATGTGCCACAACAGTTTCAGATTCATAACAATGAAAAGGATCAGATTCAACCAAAGTAATTATATCAGGATCAACAGAGAATTCATAATCCTTATCAGTAACAAAGATAGGTGAAGTAGCAAAAGCAGGGCCAGGTTTCATTCTATCATTTAGGGATTGCTTACTCCATTTAGCTAATAACTTTTTAAGTTCAGTTCTATTTCTGCAAGATAAAATAGCTAAAGAAGCATCTTGATCAAAAATATAACCCTTAGTAATGGCAAGTGGTTCTTCATCATCAGTATCATCAGATTCAATATTTTCAATCTCTCTAGCCCTAGCAAGTTGTTCATCAAGAAAATCACTAAGTGGCATAGTAGTATCAGGCATAGAGGTAGTTTCATCATAAGTATCACACATAGCAGAAGTGGCATCATCAATAACATGCGACATATCAGAACAAATAGCAGAAGCAGGTGTAGGTGTCACAAGCTTACTCAAAACAGAAGGTGAATCAAGTGCAGAGCTAGATGACAGTTCCTTACCTCCCCTCGTAGTTGAGGGATAGATATTGGTTTTTGGATCTCTCATGTTCTTCATAATGATAAGCAGATATATATCCCAAGTGACTCAAAGAATAGAGCTATGTTCCCCGGCAACGGCGCCAGAAAATAGTCTTGATAACCCACAAGTATAGGGGATCGCAACAGTTTTCGAGGGTAGAGTATTCAACCCAAATTTATTTATTCGACACAAGAGGAGCCAAATAATATTCTCAAGTATTAGCAGATGAGTTGTCAATTCAACCACACCTGGAACTTAATGTCTGCAGCAAAGTGTTTAGTAGCAAAGTAATATGATAGTAGTGGTAACGGTAGCAAAAGGTAATGGTAGAAAAAGTAGTGTTTTTGGTATTTTGTAGTGATGATAGCAATAGCAATGGAAAAGTAAATAAGTGAATAACAATATATGGAAAGCTCGGAGGCGATGGATCGGTGATAGAGAATTATGCCGGATGCGGTTCATCATGTAACAGTCATAACCTAGGGTGACAGAGAACTAGCTCCAATTCATCAACGTAATGTAGGCATGTATTACGAATATAGTCATACGTGCTTATGGAAAAGAACTTGCATGACATCTTTTGTCCTACCCTCCCGTGGCAGCGGGGTCCTTACGGAAACTAAGGGATATTAAGGTCTCCTTTTAATAGAGAACCGAAACAAAGCATTAACACATAGTGAATACATGAACTCCTCAAACTACGGTCATCACCGGTAAGTATCCCGATTATTGTCACTTCGGGGTTAACGGATCATAACACATAATAGGTGACTATAGACTTGCAAGATAGGATCAAGAACACTCATATATTGATGAAAACATAATAGGTTCAGATCTGAAATCATGGCACTCGGGTCCTAGTGACAAGCATTAAGCATAGCAAAGTCATAGCAACATCAATCTTAGAACAAAGTGGACACTAGGGATCAAACCCTAACAAAACTAACTCGATTACATGATACATCCCATCCAACCCATCACCGTCCAGCAAGCCTACGATGGAATTACTCATGCACGGTGGTGAGCATCATGAAATTGGTGATGGAGGATGGTTGATGATGACGATGGCGACGGATTCCCCTCTCCGGAGCCCCAAACGGACTCCCGATCAGTCCTCCCGAGAGGTTTTAGGGCTTGGCGGCGGCTCCGTATTGTAAAATGTGATGATTTCTTCTCTCTGTTTTTTTCTCATTGAAACTCAATATATGGAGGTGGAGTTGGAGTCGGAGAGGCAACGGGGGGCCCATGAGGTAGGGGGCGCACCCTAGGGGGCAAGCGTGCCCCCACCCTCATGGCAAGACGGTGGGCCCCCTGGCCTTCATCTTTGGCAGGTATTTTTCTTATTTTCTAAAAAGTGTCCCCGTGAAGTTTCAGGTCATTCTGAGAACGTTTGCTCCTGCACATAAATAATACCATGCTAATTCTGCTGAAAACAGCATCAGTCTAGGTTTGTTACATTCAAATCATGCAAGTTAGTGTCCAAAACAAGGGCAATAGTGTTTGGAAAAGTAGATACATTGGAGACGTATCAACTCCCCCAAGCTTAAACCTTTGCTTGTCCTCAAGCAATTCAGTTGACAAACTGAAAGTGATAAAGAAAAACTTTTACAAACTATGTTTGCTCTTGTTGTTGTAAATATGTAAAGCCAGCATTCAAGTTTTCAGCAAAGATTATAACTAACCACATTCGCAATAACGCATAGGTCTCAAGTTACTCACATCAATAGCATAATCAACTAGCGATGCATAATAATAAAACTCGGATGACAACACTTTCTCAAAACAATCATAATATGATATAACAGGATGGTATCTCGCTAGCCCTTTCTGAGACCGCAAAACATAAATGCAAAGCACCTTTAAAGACCAAGGACTGACTTTACCGTTCTGTTTGGGAGCCGCCTATAATGTGTGTAGCATGGAAGATATCGCCATCTCTTGGTTGTTATGTTGACAATGAAAGTATACCGCTCAAAATATTATTCACCTCTATTTCAAAACCGAGCTCTGGCACCTCTACAAATCCCTGGTTCCCTCTGCGAAGGGCCTATCTATTTACTTTTATGTTGAGTCATCATCCTCTTATTAAAAAACACCAGTTGGAGAGCACCGCTGTCATTTGCATTCATTAATGTTAGTTTACATTGACTATGACTTGACTGGATCTCTTTTACCATGAATTACAATGTCTAGTCATTCCTTGGTCTTTAAACGTGCTCTGCATTTATGTTTTGCGGTCTCAGAAAGGGCTAGCGAGATACCATCCTGTTATATCATATTATGATTGTTTTGAGAAAGCGTTGTCATCTGAGTTTTATTATTTTGGACCGCTTGTTGATTATGCTATTGATGTGAGTAACTTGAGACCTATGCGTTATTGCGAATGTGGTTAGTTATAATCTTTGCTGAAAACTTGAATGCTGGCTTTACATATTTACAACAACAATAGCAAACAGAGTTTGTAAAAGTTTTTCTTTATGACTTTCAGTTTGTCAACTGAATTGCTTGAGGACAAGCAAAGGTTTAAGCTTGGGGGAGTTGACACGTCTCCAACGTATCTACTTTTCCAAACACTTTTGCCCTTGTTTTGGACTCTAACTTGCATGATTTGAATGGAACTAACCCAGACTGGCGCTGTTTTCAGCAGAATTACCATGGTGTTATTTATGTGGATGAGAAAACGTTCTCGGAATGACCTAAAACTTCACGGAGACACTTTTCAGAAAATAAGAAAAATACCTGCCAAAGATGAAGGCCAGGGGGCCCACTGTCTTGCCACGAGGGTGGGGGGCGCGCCTGCCCCCTAGGGTGCGCCCCTTACCTCGTGGGCCCCCTGTTGCCTCTCCGACTCCAACTCCACCTCCATATATTGAGTTTCGATGAGAAAAAAACAGAGAGAAGAAATCATCGCTGTCGGTGTCAAAACCGGCGGATCTCAGGTAGGGGGTCCCGAACTGTGCGTCTAGGCCGGACGGTAACAGGAGGCAGGGGACACGATGTTTTACCCAGGTTCGGGCCCTCTTGATGGAGGTAAAACCCTACGTCCTGCTTAATTAATATTGATAATATGGGTAGTACAAGAGTAGATCTACCACGAGATCAGAGAGGCTAAACCCTAGAAGCTAGCCTATGGTATGATTGTATGTTATGGTTTTTGTCCTACGGACTAAAATCCTTCGGTTTATATAGACACCAGAGAGGGTTAGGGTTACACAAGGTCAGTTACAAAGGAGGAGATATCCATATCTGTATTGCCTAGCTTGCCTTCCACGCCAAGTAGAGTCCCATCCGGACACGAGACGAAGTCTTCAATCTTGTATCTTCATAGTCTAACAGTCCGGCCGAAGGATATAGTCCGGCTGTCCGGAGACCCCCTAATCCAGGACTCCCTCAGTAGCCCCCGAACCAGGCTTCAATGACGATGCGTCCGGCACGCAGTATTGTCTTCGGCATTGCAGGGCGGGTTCCTCTCCAAATGCCGTGTACTTGTCGAAATAGTGTCTGGCCTCTTGTGAATGTTGCACTCCTTGGCTTCCATGCCCAATAATGGCCACTTTCCACGTGTCGAGCAAATGTGAAGAGCCAGGGTGTTTTTACATTTACCCCCCTAGCTGTGTGAATGAGCTGCCTATTAAAAAGATGAGGATTCAGATCCAAATCACACCATCCTCCCTTGGCGAGCCTTCATCGGAGCCCATTCGACAGAGATCCATTCCATCATGGCCGGTCAACACAGCTCCTCCTCTCGCTCCCCTAGCCCCAAGCCTGGAGATTGGGAGAGATGTTCCATCCCGCACAGCAAAGTAGTGATGCTTCAGACCAAGGGATTTCGAGCCGGGCTTGCCACCTATAATGGCGGAGAGCAAGCGGAGAGCTTTCCCAATCCCTCCAACGGAGAGCGGGTATACCTTGTCCCTTATTTGGTAAGAGGGCTCGGATTTCCAATTCATCCATTTCTCTGGGGGCTCCTGGAGTTCTACGGCCTCCAGTTGCACAATCTTATGCCTGCCTCCATGCCACATATTGCGGGATTCGTAGCCCTTTGTGAGTTGTTTTTGGGCTGTGAGGCTCATTTCGCTCTGTGGAAGAAGCTGTTCTGCCTTGTGCCCCGTTCTCAGAAGGGGTCAATATATCAAGTGGGCGGAGCCGATGTATGGCGTATTGCCGGGACCGGATACCTGTCCGGAACCCCAAATAAGACGTCCGAAGACTGGCCTTCAGAATTGTTTTATATAGAAGACGTCCCCCTCCCGGATCCTATTAGAATCGGCCTTCCCGAGTTCGACAACGCCCCTTTGAAGAAGCACCGGAGCTGGCATCCATGGAGCTCCCTGGAGGAAGATGACAGGGACGTTCTTTACCTGATGAGCCAGATAAGTTTTTTAGCTCGATTCGGATTGACCATGATCGAGGTCATGGCCATATGTATTCTGCGGGGGGTGCAGCCGCTTCAATGTAGAGGCCACCCCATGTGGGAGTTCAACGGGGAGGATAACGCCACCCACCACGGCCATAAAGGGCCGGGATCGGTTGCTGATCTAATAAAGATCTTATCTACTTTGTGCAAGGGAGAAGAGGAGGAATTCCTTCGTGTCAACCCGCAGGGCGGATTTTCTATGTACAATCCTCCGAGCTGGGTAAGCGGAGACTTTTTCTCGCCCATCCATTTCGTTTTCCCGTAGTTAAGTATTCAGTCTAGCAATTTCAACACAGGAGCTGCGCCAGGATGTAAGGGAGATAAACAACCCCCCTCCACAACCCGAGGACCCTGGACGGTCTCTTGACCCGGCCTCCCAGGAGGATCCGGTCATATCTGTGGAGCTGATCGATGGTGTATTTTACCAATTGAGTAATGACAATGCTTTGGTGGCCATTACGGCCGATTACCCTGGGCTACTTCCAGCATCACAGGTGACTGAGACCGAAGTCCCAGTACTTCGAAAAGGGATCCGTCCTTGCGTGTTTTTGATTGCCGTATAACAGCCGTGCTTTGCAGGGGAGGTCCTCGAGGCGGAAGGCCAAGCCTGCGGCGACTAGCCAACAAGGGGGCGCGAGGCCAGGCAGGCTGAAAAGACCCGCAGTCCGGATTGAGACACCGGCGTAGCGGTACGGCGCGCCGTGTATATTGCAAGACATTATTCTCAGAGGCATATTAACGCCCATGCCTTCTTTTCAGGAAAAAGAGCGCTCACCGGACTATACCCGTAGAGGCTACTAATCGCGCCTCCACCAGCCAGGCTCCAAGGCTGGATTCGGATGCGGATAAACTGTCCGCCACCAATTCCGAGGTGGAAAGTGCCATGAACCACAGGCGTCGCCGGCTGTTCTTCGTGACGCTCGTGTCTCCCAAGAGGCATTGGATGCCTTCAACTCGGGAGATGCGTACCTCCGTGCCGCTCAAAATGGTCTAGCCAGAGCCACGGAGCAGTATGTAAAAGACATACGGGTGAGAAAATTTGGTGATTATATATATCAGTAGCCCCTGAGACTTGAAACAATTAGAATAACTGAGTTAAGGATCATTTGTTATGCAGGTTCTTACCGAAAAGAATACTCAACTGTCCCAGGAACTGGAAGAGTGCAGAGCCCAACTTCAGGCCGCAGTGGCCGCGGTGGGGGAGCCCAAAGAGACCCCCTCTGGTAATATATCCTTCGAATGATAAGTGTCATATAGGATGCGACGTATATGGAGATCTGACGATAAAATTGCAGATGATGCTGGAGTAAATCTGGATAAGCAACAGCTTCTATGCCAGCTGAAGGCTGGTGAGAGCGTGCTTACGAGGGTGAGGCAGGAGAAGAATGATCTCCTAGATGCCAACACCAGGCTGGGCGTGGAACTAAAAGATGTTCGTTCCCAACTGTTGGACTCTGTTAAGGAGAATCGGCGGCTTCGACGCGGCATATTTAGTAAGTGCTTGAACGAACTTTGAAAAAGAGTTCGGCGAGGAAGCTAGCTGACAGAGTTATGTCTGTAGGTATGCTAATAGGTCGTCCTGCCGAGGAAATGCCCGGTTCAATGGGTGACCTTCTTCCGGAGCTCTCACAGCTGCACGAACGAGTTCGGCAGGTGATGCAAGGCATCGCCCAGGCCTTGTGGCCATCCGTCTCCATACCCGAAGGCCTTGGAGAGCTTGCAGAAAAGCTGAAGGAAGCGCGGCGGCGCTTCCGATTATGGAAGATATCGGCCTGCCGTCAAGGCGCCTGGGAAGCCTGGGCAATGGTGAAGACTCGGTACACGAAGGCTGACTCGAACCACATGGCCGAAGTCGGACCTATGGGGCCCGATGGGAAGGAGATCCCTGTGAGCTTAGTGTACGGCCAAGTAGAATTGGCCGCAAAGTATTCCCAACAGGACTATAGACTAGACAAGCCTATTGGATGGTATTGAGGAATTCAACCAGTCAAATTGACTATGTAATTTAAAGTGACATGTATAATGCCTTCTAGCCGGATTGTAGATCGTTTGTCGTGGTGGACCTTTTCGCTTCAACCTCGGGACCCGACGGTCTGGAGTGTATCCGAATACACTCTCGGTTATGTAAGAACCGGGGCATGCGTGGAGACCAGGCGTAGGGGTCATTAGTGCTTTATCAGACAAGTGCCCAACTAGTTAGACTAGACAAGCCTATTGGATGGTATTGAGGAATTCAACCAGTCAAATTGACTATGTAATTTAAAGTGACATGTATAATGCCTTCTAGCCGTATTGTAGATCGTTTGTCGTGGCGGACCTTTTCGCTTCAACCTCGGGACCCGACGGTCCGGAGTGTATCCGAATACACTCTCGGTTATGTAAGAACCGGGGCATGCGTGGAGACCAAGCATAGGGGTCATTAGTGCTTTATCAGACAAGTGCCCAACTAGTTATGTTATATTACATGGGTAGTAAGAAACATCTTCCAGGGAGAATAGTTCCGTTAAGGGTTCTTTTCCCTGGGTAAGCATGCCCTAAAGTGCATGTCCGGACTGCGATAAGAAGCGCAGAAAAAGCATCTGGGAGCAGATATGGATAATAAATAAAAGTCATCTTTTGTTCACCAACCGAATATTCCCTTTAGAACGCTAGCTTTCGGCTTCACCCAGTCTGAGGTACACATCCGGCTGACCCGGTGGTAACAATCGCAGAGGTGCTCCCCTTATGCCCTAGCCGAATTAACAGGAACGTAGGGCATAAATAGAAGAGCCAGGCAACCCAGCTTGGCCAAAACTTAAGTCATATCGATGCATATAATGGTGAAAAAAGGTACATGCGGAAGTATAACACATGTGTTGGGCGTGAGGCCCAGGTAAATAATTTAAGCTTCTGTGAAAGAAGCGCCCAGGTATGGAGAGTGCGGCTAGCGCATCTGTAATGTACAAGTGAGGCACAAGGTGACCCTTGAAGCCCTAGAGAAATAATAAGAAAAAGAAATAAAGGGAAACAAGACAGATGATGCATATGCAGAAAATGGACAAAGGGAGGGGACTAACATAGTGTCCGGTGCTAGGCGTAGAATCTTCGAAGCCTGGCTGCGTTCCATGGGTTCGGCTCGACTCGACTAGTCGATGCATCCCGCAGTCGGTACGCTCCACCGGTAAGAACTTGGTCGATAATGAAGGGACCTTCCCATTTGGGCTCGAGCTTGTTCTTTTTCTTATCCGGCAGTTGTAGAACTAGTTCACCAATTTTATAAGTTTTGGCCCGTACTTCTCTGCTTTGGTATCTGCGAGCCTGTTGCTGGTAAAATGCGGAGTGGGCTTTGGCTACGTCGCGCTCTTCCTCCAAGGTGTCTAGACTGTCCTGCCGATCGAGATCGGCTTCTCTTTCTTCGTACATGCGCACTCGAGGTGAGTCATGAATTATGTCAAAGGGCAAGACTGCCTCTGCGCCATACACCATAAAAATGGTGTATATCCGATACTACGATTCGGCGTGGTCCGCAGCCCCCAGAGTACGGAGTCGAGCTCCTCTACCCAGTGCGTGTCAGACTCCGTTAAGGAACGCACTAATCTGGGTTTAATGCCGCTCATTATAAGACCGTTTGCTCATTCGACTTGACCGTTGGTTTGTGGGTGATAGACTGAAGCATAATCGAGCTTGATGCCCATTTTTCTGCACCAGAGTTTTACCTCGTCGGCCGTGAAGTTCGTGCCGTTATCATTGATGATGCTGTGGGGGACGCCGTATCGGTGTACAACTCCGGATATGAAATCTATCACCCGTCTGGATTCGGCTCTTTTAACCGGTTTAGCCTCTATCCATTTGGTGAATTTATCCACCATGACCAATAAGTATTTTTTCTTGCGGGTTCCCCCTTTAAGAGGTCCAACCATGTCAAGCCCCCTGACCGCGAAGGGCCATGTAATCGGGATTGTTTCGAGGGCGGTGGGTGGCACGTGGCTTTGATTTGCAAAGAGCTGGCAACTAGCGCAACGTTGGACCAAGTCCTGTGCATCTGCCCGGGCCGTTGGCCAATAGAATCCTATACGGAAGGCCTTGCTTACAAGAGCCCGGGCTGCGGCGTGATGACCGCCGAGTCCGGCGTGAATTTCTGCCAAAAGGTTCCGCCCTTCCTCTTCGGAGATGCACCTTTGAAGGACTCCGGTAGTGCTTTTATTGTACAATTCTCCCTCATGGACCCTGTAGGCCTTGGATCGTCGCACTATGCAGCGTGCCTCATTTTGGTCTTCCAGAAGTTCCTGTCTAGTTAGGTAGGCCAGGAATAGTTCTGTCCACGGGGCAATAATGGCCATTATTTCGTGGGCTGAATGTGTTATTTCGGTGGCGGAGCCTCCGATTGTGTCAGAGAGTTCGGTATCGGGTATTTTTCCCGGGTCCGGACTATTGTTACCGGTGTCCCCTCCCATGCTACGGATGGCTTGAAGAGCCTTTCCAGAAATATGTTGGGAGGGACTGCGTCGCGTTTTGCGCCAATGCAGGCGAGGATATCCGCCGCCTGATTGTTTTCCCGAGCCACATGGTGCAATTCGAGCCCCTCAAACCGAGCTGACATTTTTAGGACGTCGTTGCGATAAGCTGCCATTTTCGGATCCTTGGCATCAAAGTCTCCATTTATTTGGGATATCGCAAGGTTCGAATCCCCGCGCACCTCTAGGCGTTGAATGCCCATGGATACTGCCATCCGGAGACCATGTAGAAGGGCCTCATATTCGGCTGCATTGTTGGAGACCGTATACATTATCTGTAGTACGTATTGAACTGTATCTCCTGTTGGGGACGTTAAAACGACGCCAGCCCCCAGACTAGCCAACATTTTGGAGCCGTCAAAGTGCATGATCCAGTTTGAATATGTGCCGTACTCCTTAGGGAGTTCGGCTTCCGTCCACTCGGCGACGAAGTCAGCCAAAACTTGTGACTTAATAGCTCGCCGTGGCTTGTAAGTTATGTCGAACGGGAGGAGCTCAATGGCCCATTTGGCAATCCGGCCCGTCGCGTCACGGTTGTTTATAATATCATTAAGTGGTACTTCCGAGGCTGCCGTTATCAAACACTCTTGAAAGTAGTGTCGCAGCTTCCGGGATGCCATAAATACCGCGTACGCTATCTTTTGATAATGCGGGTACCGTGATATGCATGGAGTAAGGACAGTGGACACATAGTAAACCGGGTTTTGAAGGGGGAATTTGTGTCCGTCCACTTCTCGCTCGACGACGAGCACTCACTTACGACTTGATGAGTTGCCGCGATGTATAATAGCATTGGTTCGCCAATGTTTGGCGCGGCCAGGACTGGGTTTGTTGCCAATATGGCTTTTATTTCGTTGAGCCCGGCCGTGGTGGCATCCGTCCACTCGAAGTGTTCGGTGCGCCGGAGGAGGCGATAAAGGGGTAATGCCTTTTCTCCCAAGCGGGAGATAAAGCGGCTTAGAGCCGCCACGCATCCGGTCAATTTTTGTATTTTTTTGAGGTCTGTTGGGGGAGCCAACTGTGACGACGCTCGGATTTTGGCCGGATTAGCTTCAATACCTCTACTGGAGACAATGAATCCCAGGAGCTTTCCAGCTGGTACGCCGAAAACGCATTTTTCCGGATTGAGCTTGATGTCATATGTTCGGAGGTTATCGAATGTGAGCCTCAAGTCGTCTACTAGAGATTCGACATGCTTGGTTTTGACAACCACGTCATCTACGTATGCCTCCACTGTTTTGCCGATCTGGTTTGCCAGACATGTCTGAATCATGCGCTGATATGTTGCGCCGGCGTTTTTGAGCCCGAAGGGCATTGTGTTGAAGCAGAATGGGTCGTATGGTGTGATGAATGTCGTTGCGGATTGGTCTGGCTCTGCCATTTTAATTTGATGGTAGCCGGAGTATGCGTCGAGGAAACACAATGAATCGTGTCCTGCGGTAGCGTCGATGATTTGATCGATGCGGGGGAGGGGGAAGGGATCCTTTGGGCAGGCCTTGTTAAGGTCCTTAAAATCGACGCACAAGCGCTAGGATTTGTCCTTCTTTGGTACCATTACCAGGTTTGCTAGCCAGTCCGAATGTTTTATATCTCTGATGAATCCGGCCTCCAATAGCTTGGCTAGTTCCTCTCCCATGGCTTGTCTCTTAGGTTCGAAGAAACGCTGAAGAGCCTGCTTGACTGGCTTGAATCCTTTTAGGATATTTAGGCTGTGCTCGGCCAGCCTGCGTGGGATTCCTGGCATGTCTGAAGGGTGCCAGGCAAAAATGTCCCAGTTCTCATGTAGGAACTCTCGCAGTGCGGCATCGACATCTGGGTTTAATTGTGCCCCGATGGAAGCTGTTTTTGTAGGGTTTGTTGTATGGACTTGGAATTTGACTATTTCGTCCGCCGGTTTAAAGGAAGTGGACTTGGATCTTTTATCGAGTATCACATCGTCCCTGTTCACCGTGGAGCGCAGCGCAGTTAGTTCCCCGGCTGCTAGGGCTTCGGATAGTGCCTCGAGGGCCAGTGCGGCTGTCTTATTTTCGGCGCGGAGTGCTATGTCCGGATCACTAGCCAGAGTGATGATTTCGTTGGGCCCGGGCATTTTGAGCTTCATGTACCCGTAATGGGGCATGGCTTGGAAGATTGTAAACGCCTCCCGCCCTAATAGAGCGTGGTATCCGCTGCTGAACGGGGCCACTTGGAATGTAATTTCTTCGGACCTGTAATTATCCGGCATGCCGACTACCACATCTAGTGTGATTTTCCCAGCACAGCGTGCTTCCCGACTGGGGATGATTCCTCTAAAGGTTGTGCTACTTTGCTCAATGCGGCTCGAGTCTATTTCCATCTTTTGAAGAGTTTCCTCATAGATGAGGTTTAATCCGCTGCCGCCGTCCATGAGTACCTTGGTGAGTCGAGAGCCGTCCACGATTGGACTAAGGACCAGTGCGGCTGGTGCTCGGGCTGTTCGGAATTTGGGTTCGTCACTGGCATTGAAGGTAATAGCCGTGTCACTCCAAGGATTTATTTATGCTACGTGGCAGATTTCGGCCATGTTGCGGAGTGTTCGCTTGCGTCTATTATTTGACGCGAAGGTCTCAAAGACCATTAACACCGTATTGTTGTCCACGGGATGGTGCTCTGTGGTATTGGGAGGAGTAGATCCTCACCACTTTTGGCCACCTGCCGGAGTATCCAACATGCTCTAAGGCTGTGCGTTGGTATTGCATCCACTGTACTATGAAAGTTGCAGGGTCCGTTGAGCCATCCCTCCAGTACGGCTCCTTGCCCCGTAGAGGGCTTTTGCTTTTTGGTAGTTAACCCAGGTGTATTGTGATAATGCAACCTTTTATTTCGGACTGGGTTTGTATTCAGGGCCAGATTATCCCAAAATTTTATTTCGGTTTTCCAGGCGCTTTCCATCGCACAGTACTTTCGTACCATGACACCAAGTCGGCAAAGCGTGTAATTTCACGGCGACTTATGGCGTTGAGGATTCCCTTGTCCGTGCAATTATTGCAGAAGAATGAAATTGCGTCTTCCTCACTGCAGTCCTTTATCCTGTTCATGACCAGGAGGAATCTGGCCCTGTAATGGTGTACTGTTTCTTCGGGCTCTTACCTAATTTGGGATAGATCGCTTATGTTTGGGTGGGTGGGTGGAATTGAACCTGAATCCTCACCCAATCTGAGACTCAGGGGCCAATGAGTTTCCGAACTCGGAAGTTTAGATTCTTAGATGTTTTCCAATAAATCTAGCCCGCTGCCTGACTCTAGGTTCAGGTCTTGAGTGACGTCCTCCCCTCCGCGGGTATCCGGCTTGGAGGGATCGGGAATCCGGACGTAGCTAGTCCTTAAGATAGATGAAGGGTTGCCGCATTGTTCCTCCACCACTGCAACATGATGGGTGACCTGGGGAGAGCTGATCTCTCTCAGATCGGGTTTAGGCCCAATCTGATCGTAGTCTGTAGCGAGTCCCGGGGCGGCGATGCGATCCAAGAGCTTGTTCAGGGAAGAGATCTCCATTGGATCTAACTGCTCGGCGAGTTCCGAGTTGACGTGAAGATTGCTTTCGATGACCCGAGAAGTCATCGTCAGCGCAGCGGCCGAATAGGCGGTCATTATAAAACCACCTAGTCGGAGAGTTTGGCCGATAGCCAAAGCTCCCTCAGCAACAGTGCCGTCTTTAAAGACGGGATGAGACATCCTTCCTGGTGGCGACGACATAGCGGGACTCTCAATGAAAGCACCAATGTCGGTGTCAAAACCGGCGGATCTCGGGTAAGGGAACCCGAACTGTGCATCTAGGCCGGACGGTAATAGGAGGCAGGGGACACGATGTTTTACCCAGGTTCGGGCCCACTTGATGGAGGTAAAACCCTACGTCCTGCTTGATTAATATTGATAATATGGGTAGTACAAGAGTAGATCTACCACGAGATCAGAGAGGCTAAACCCTAGAAGCTAGCCTATGGTATGATTGTATGTTATGGTTGTTGTCCTACGGACTAAAACCCTTCGGTTTATATAGACACCGGAGAGGGTTAGGGTTACTGTCGGAGTCAAAATCGGCGGATCTCGGGTAGGGGGTCCTGAACTGTGCGTCTAGGCCGGATGGTATCAGGAGGCAGGGGACAGGATGTTTTACCCAGGTTCGGGCCCTCTTGATGGAGGTAAAACCCTATGTCCTGCTTGATTAATACTGATGATATGGGTAGTACAAGAGTATATCTACCACGAGATTAGAGAGGCTAAACCCTAGAAGCTAACCTATGGTTTGATTGTATGTATACGATCTATCGACTAGCCTAGCCTCGGTTTATATAATGCACCAGAGGCCTAGGATAACAAGAGTCCTAGCCGAATACGCCGGTGGGGAGGAGTCCTTGTCTTGATCACCAAGTCTTGTGGAATCTTCCATGTATGCGGCAGCTGTCCGAACTGGCCTGTGAGTATACGGCCATGGGGGTCCTCGGCCCAATCTAACAGATCGGGAGATGACATGGTGAGTACCCCCTAGTCCAGGACACCGTCAGTAGCCCCTTGAACTGGTCTTCAAGTTAGGGACACTCCTCGGTTCTTCCGAACCGTTCTCCATCTTCGGTCGTCGGTCTTGAAAACTGGTTCAACAAATCTTCTCATCTTCGATCTTGAGGATCGCCGAAATGCATTCGACGAGTTTACACGTCGGGTATCCGAGGAGCCCCTTTAAGTTTCCGGCCTTTATCAATGCCTTGTTATTTTTATGCCACACCTCGGGTTTGAAGTTGTTCCCGGGCGGCAGCGTCCTCTTGCGTCCGAGCTCCAACGCCGAACTGCATTCGAGGTATCTTTTGCAGCCGAGCACCAACGTCGGACCACTTCCCAGCTCTAATGCCGGAAATGTATCTGAGCTCCAACACCGGACTATGTATCCGAGCTCCAACGCCGGACTGTATCCGAGGTGTCGTAAATCACCTTGGTTCAAAGAAGTTTGAAGGAGTTTATCCGAGCTTCATGCCGGAAATGGCCTCTATGGAGCCAGCCACTAGCGCCCGAGCTTTATGCCGGACTACTTCCGAGGTGGTGCACCACCCCGAATGTGGGCCGATTTTTGTCAATATTTTTCATTGGTGCAATTTATTCTTTGCCGAGATATATAGCAAGTAGCCCTCAAGGTGGGTATCGATCTAAAACCCGAGATGCACATGAAGGATGACATAAGACCGCTGACCCCAGTAGCCGCTGAGACTCAGGTTGATTTGCAAAATGGGCCTGAGGATCAAGTCCTAGCTCGGTAGAATACTTCGGGACACTAAAAGCGGTGTGCTCAGTCCTCGAGACTCGGGTTGGGTGCGGCTGACCAACCCGAGGATCAAAATCTCCTCGGCAACTTAAAATTTTCTGCATTGAACCACCAATGCAGTAGCCCCCGAGACACTGGTCGGGTGGCAACACCAGATTAGGGGATCGATACGCCCCTTTAATATTAGTAAATGATAAGCCCGAAGCCCAGTAGCCCCCGAGCCTTAATGCGGGCACGGGTGGCCGAATTAAGGATCGATATCCAGAGTAAAATCACAAATTATGTGTAATGATTCTATGTATCCAAGTACTTTACATCATTAATGCTCGGATCCGCATTGTACGAAAATTTGTTGACCGACCATCGGCTTCCACCTCCTCAGCTAGTAGCCGAGGAGTGTTTGTCCTACGTTATAAAGCCTTTATGAGGGCAAAGATTTACGACAAACAAGGCAATTTGGCCATACGGTTTTATAAACAAAGGTACGCAGAGAGATATGTTATATTATTGTTTAACATAAGAAATGTCTTCCAAAGAAAATAGTCCCGCTATCGGTTCCTTTCTTTGGGTTGTCATGCTAAGCATGGTCATGAAACCTCAGCTCTAATGTAAGAGCAAAATATTGAGGATTTAGTTCGGGAGGCCAGTTAATAGCCCCCGGTAGTGTTCGGTGAAAGTCGAGGTCAAGCCGTAAACACTTCGGCCATTGTTATGAATGGCCCCTCATTTAATACTGTCATCGGATTGCTGACCAGTTCATGCTTATTTTGACAGTCAGTTTTCGGCTTTCTCCACTGAGGTGCTTAACCATGTGAGCTGGAAGCACAATCGCAGTGGTTCTCCCTTTGCACACCTAGCCGAACAAAGCGCAATGTAGGAGGCAAGCGCAGGAGCCGGGCAACCCAACTATTGACCGAAGACACAATTCGAAACCGATGCATATATAGCAATATCCAAGAATGTTTTTGTCGAATCTCTAAAGGTGTCCGGCGTGGCACTGCGAGACTTGTGCTGAAAACACACAAATAGTTTAAAAGTGCCACAAGCTTGGAAAACCAAAAAACGTCAGTAAAAACTTGACGTCCGAACAAGATCAAGTGTTCGGTGCCAATCCAAAAATTGGCCTTAGCAAAAGAAGTGCTTCTGTCATGCTTTAACATGATACATCCTATCTCAAGACTTCAAGCGGGTCAGCCTACGACTTGAACCTCCTATCCCGAGGGCGGAGTACTTCTCATTAGGCCAGTTTAGCAAACTAAACTCTAGCGGCTTTGAGAGAGAAATTAGGCTCCCCGGCTAGTGACCACACGCTCGTGTCGAAAAAAGGAGTAATAGATAATAATAATAATAATAATAATAAAACTTTGCAACCACTAAGAAGAAGAACACTTATCATAAAACGGCTCATATAAATTTAAGAGCCCCCAAGTGACTTGGGTAAAAGAATGATTGCATGTACCGAAGTACTTATATCATATATATGTTCAACCGAACTTTAAACGCGTCTTAACCGACCGTCGTCTTCTCCCTCTTCGGTCAAGGACTGAAAAGTGTTATGTACTCCATCTGTCGAGAATATCGACGGTGTTTCCAATAACCAGGTAATCAGGCCATAATGCTGTAACAGACAAAGCACGCTCAGGGAACTTATGCTATATTACTGCGAAGTGTAAGAAGCATCTTCGAAGAAAATAGTACCCCCACCAATACCTTTCTTCGGTGCTCATTGTTATTATGAGACTTGTGCAATAGATTTTTTGTACTCATGAGTTTCGTTGTGTGCCGACCATCATTGAAAACTATAAGAGCGCTAGCTTTCGGCTTCACCCAGTCTGAGGTCCGGCTCGGATGACCCGATCATGACAATCGCAGAGGTGCTCCCTTTACTCCCTAGCCGAACAATCGGGAATGTAGGGGTAAACACAGGGGCGAGGCAACCCAGCTTGCAAATCGCTTAAGTCAATATGGTCCATATTGTGGCATAATACACGAACAAGGAACGGAGCCGTACACGTATAATCATATGCAAGAGGAAAAGCTTCATGAAGGAAGCCCCCAAATGAATTGGGTATTTGAATTCATGCGTCACAAAAAAAGTTTGGACAAGGAAATTTTTTACAAGCAACTTTTTTCCAAAAAAGTATAATGCTTGGTCGAACCGAACACAAGTTAGAAATTAAAGCTTTGTGCATGAAGGCAACTTAGCTGGTCAATGTGTTCGGTATTGATGACGCCGCCCAAGATTGATGTGGGACAAGGCTCCATCCCCCAAGCCGGTCCCAAGGTGGCGGAGCAGAGAGCTCGACACGCCGAAGTGGTGACATAGCACGGTCAATGCAGACCGGCAGAGTGACGCCGAAGTCCCCGGATTATTTTCCTGTGCACAAAAAATAGTGCAAACAGGAGAAAATAGTAATAATGATAATTAAAAAAACCGTTGCATAATAAATAATTTATGAAAAGTGAGTAATAAAAGAAATATGGCCTGGCGCCGAAGTCAAGGCGTGGCAGGGCATCAGCGTGATGCGGTAAAGGCGTGGCAAGGCCTGAATTCGCAGGTCGGTCCGAACTCCGGATGCGGTGTTCGGCGGACTATGTTTGGAAACTGACCGAACCACCATGCGACTATCGTTAATGCGGCCACCATTTGATAGACCTGTGTACATATGATGGACAAACCAGAGTAATAATTCCTTGGGAAAAATGAACCCAAACAAGCAAAAAATACTAGGATTAATAGCACCTCGTTTATTTGTTGTAGCAATCCGAAGGAAGGTGATTCCCAAAATTGGGACTTGCTCTGCACACCCATTGCCTGATGGGCGATAAAATGATGGCATGGCAATGCTGGCAAAGGTTAGCTCACCGAGGCAAAGCCCTCGGCCCAGCTAACGTGACGGAGCTGGTCGGCTAGTGACGCCGAAGTGTCCGGAGTAGGTTGATGAAGAGATGGCGAAGCCCCCGGTCCAGCCGAGATGTCTAAGCCTCGATGTCAGCCGATGAGTCGAAGTAGGTCGGCGTGATGGACACCAGCTTGAAGAAGCAATAGTGCGGCCCTGTCGATGCAGGTCGTGACGTGGTCGATGCCGGCTTGATGAAGCGACAGTGCAGCGATGCCGGTATGCCCGCTCCGTGTAATCCGTGGGGCGACGATGTTGGTGATGATTTATCCTTCGCGATGCCAGACTCTTGTTCGGCTTGCCAAGATGATAATCCTAAGAAGTTGAGCTCGGCTCAACAAAGTGACGATGTGTCTACCGCAGGTCTGTAGCCGTGGAGTAATATTGCCGGACTGGTTTGACACCAGCGTGATGTTGAAGATCATGTTCAAAAGATCTTAAAGTTAGTGGGATGTGTTCGGGAACAAAACACAATACCCCATACAAAACTTCCTTCAAAAGGGATGTCCGAAATCCCGTTCATAAAAAAGACGAACTCGGGTCGGATTCGTTTTCGCGCAGAAAACAGATCAAAAAGTGATGCACTAATCAGAAGGTTCCCGGAGTTTGGACGGTCGGATCGAGCTGAAATTTTGTGTGATGGTAGATATTGGAATTCCGCAGCCGATCAACGGTTGGATCTTCCAAAGGACGTCCGAGCTAGAAGCGGGACACCATGCCCTAAACTCATCTAGATTCCCGTCCAGATTTGACAGGGCTCCGGTATATCGTGGATTGCCAGAGATTCCTCCATCAAAACTCGACGAAATTTTCCAGGATTGTTGCAGACTCAATTCCGCACAATTCCACCAGAGAGATCGTCAAAGCGATACCCGAGGAGGTGGTGGCGGCAGATACGAGTTCGCTGTCCAAAAAAATAGCACGGTCGCTTGAGGGCAATGTTGACGTTGAGCCCCCGAGCTCCATGGATGATTCCTCCGTGATCTTGATAGAGATCGGAGTTGATGTTTGATGAAGGCCCTCGTCTGAACATGGTGATCCGAACACGGGGCGCAGTTCTTGGTCGAACCAAGGTGACCAGTCGAGCTGGTGACGAAGATGCCGAAGTCGCAGTTGATCTGCAGGCGAGCCATCGATCCTTTTGTCGATCACACAGCGGAACTCTTAATGAAAGCACCAATGTCGGTGTCATAACCGGCGGATCTCGGGTAGGGGGTCCCGAACTGTGCGTCTAGGCCGGATGGTAATAGGAGGCAGGGGACACGATGTTTTACCCAGGTTCGGGCCCTCTTGATGGAGGTAAAATCCTACGTCCTGCTTGATTAATATTGATGATATGGGTAGTTAGATCTACCACGAGATCATAGAGGCTAAACCATAGAAGCTAGCCTATGGTTTAATTGTATGTATATGATCTATCGACTAGCCTGGCCTCGGTTTATATAATGCACCAGAGGCCTAGGATAACAAGAGTTCTAGCCGAATACGCCGGTGGGGAGGAGTCCTTGTCTTGATCACCAAGTCTTGTGGAATCTTCCATGTATGCGGCAGCTGTCCGAACTGGCCCGTGAGTATACGGCCATGGGGGTCCTCGGCCCAATCTAACATATCGGGAGACGACATGGTGAGTACCCCCTAGTCCAGGACACCGTCAGTTACACAAGGTCGGTTACAAAGCAGGAGATATCCATATCCGTATTGCCTAGCTTGCCTTCCACGCCAAGTAGAGTCCCATCCGGACACGAGACGAAGTCTTCAATCTTGTATCTTCATAGTCTAACAGTCCGGCCGAAGTATATAGTCCTGCTGTCCGGAGACCCCCTAATCCAGGACTCCCTCAATCGTGTTTTACGATACGGAGCCGCCGCTGAGCCCTAAAACCTCTCGGGAGGGCTGATCTGGAGTCCGTTTGGGCTCTGGAGAGGGGAATCCGTCACCATCGTCATCATCAACCATCCTCCATCACCAATTTCATGATGCTCACCGCCGTGCGTAGGTAATTCCATCGTAGGCTTGCTGGACGGTGATGAGTTGGATGGGATCTATCATGTAATCGAGTTAGTTTTGTTAGGGATTGATCCCTAGTGTCCACTTTGTTCTGAGATTGATGTTGCTATGACTTTGCTATGCTTAATGCTTGTCACTAGGGCCCGAGTGCCATGATTTCAGATCTGAACCTATTATGTCTTCATCAATATATGAGTGTTGTTGATCCTATCTTGCAAGTCTATAGTCACCTACTATGTGTTATGATCCATTAACCCCGAAGTGACAATAATCGGGATACTTACCGGTGATGACCATAGTTTGAGGAGTTCATGTATTCACTATGTGTTAATGCTTTGTTCCGGTTCTCTATTAAAAGGAGACCTTAATATCCCTTAGTTTCCGTAAGGACCCCGCTGCCACGGGAGGGTAGGACAAAAGTTGCCATGCAAGTTCTTTTCCATAAGCACGTATGACTATATTCGGAATACATGCCTACATTATATCAATGAACTGGAGCCAGTTCTGTGTCACCCTAGGTTATGACTGTTACATGAGGAACCGCATCTGGCATAATTCTCCACCACCGATCCATTGCCTATGAGCTTTCCATATATTGTTCTTCGCTTATTTACTTTTCCGTTGCTATTGCTATCATCACTACAAAATACCAAAAACATTGCTTTTACTACTGTTACCTTTTGCTACCATTATCACTACTATCATATTACTTTGCTACTAAACACTTTGCTGCAGATATTAAGTTCCAGGTGTGGTTGAATTGACAATTCAGCTGCTAATACTTGAGAATATTCTTTGGCTCCCCTTGTGTCGAATCAATAAATATGGGTTGAATACTCTACCCTCGAAAACTGTTGCGATCTCGTATACTTGTGGGTTATCACGCGCCAACGCGGGACGATGACCGTCACGCCGGATACACTAAAAGTAAATCCGGCCGGGCCGAATACAGCAGACAAGACTCATATGAACTGTGTCGTAATATAGCCCGACACAGAGGCGTCGCACACCCCATATGCTTCACTGATGAAGTTATGGATCACGAATTCCTGGAGGGTTTTAAACTCATAAATATCGAATCGTATGATGGTACAAAAGATCCTGCTGTATGGATTGAGGATTTTCTCCTCCACATCCACATGGCCCGCGGTGATGATCTGCATGCCATCAAGTACCTTCCACTAAAACTCAAAGGACTAGCTCGGCATTGGCTGAATAGCTTGCCACCAGACTCCGTCGGCAGTTGGGAGGATCTAGAAGACGCATTCCTTGACAACTTTCGGGGCACTTATGTGCGACCACCGGATGCTGATGACTTGAGCCATATAACTCAGCAGCTAGGGGAATCGGCCAGGAAATTCTGGACACGGTTCCAATCTAAGAAAAACCAAATTGTCGACTGTTCGGATGCAGAGGCCTTAGCGGCATTCAAGCATAACATCCGTGACGAGTGGCTCGCCCGGCAGCTCGGCCAGGAGAAGCCGATGTCTATGGCCGCCCTCACGACACTCATGACCCGCTTTTGCGTGGGCGAGGATAGCTGGCTGGCTCGCAGCAACAACACATCAAGGAATCCAGGCACCTTGGATACCAAAGATGCGAATGGCAGACCACGTCGTAACAGACAAAAGCACCACAACAACAGCGATAACACCGATGATACGACACTCAATGCCGGATTCAGAGGCTCTAGATCCGGTCAGCGGAAAAAGCCATTCAAAAGAAGTACTCCGGGCCCGTCCAGTTTGGATCGCATACTTGATCGCTCGTGTCACATCCACGGCACCCCCGATAAGCCAGCCAATCACACCAACAGAGAATGCTGGGCGTTCAAGCAGGCCAGCAAGTTAAATGCCGAAAACAAGGACAAGGGGCTGCATAGTGATGACAAGTAGGAGCCCCGGCCGCCGAACACGGGAGGACAGAAGAGGTTCCCCCACAAGTGAAGACAGTGAACATGATATACGCAACCCACATTCCCAAGAGGGAACGGAAGCGTGCACTAAGGGACGTCTATGCGATGGAGCCCGTCGCCCCAAAGTTCAACCCATGGTCCACTTGTCCGATCACCTTCGATCACAGGGACCACCCCACTAGTATCCGTCATGGCGGATCCGCCGCACTGGTCATAGACCCCATCATGGACGGATTTCACTTCACTCGAGTCCTTATTGACGGCGGCAGCAACCTGAACCTGCTCTATCAGGATACAATGCGCAAAATGGGTATAGATCCCTCGAGGATCAAACCCACCAAAACCACCTTTAAGGGCGTCATCCCAGGTGTAGAGGCCCATTGCACGGGCTCAATCACACTGGAAGTGGTCTTCGGATCTCCGGAAAACTTCCGAAGCGAGGAGTTAAACTTCGATATTGTCCCGTTCTGCAGTGGCTATCACGCACTGCTCGAGCGAACCGCATTTGCAAAATTCAATGCGGTACCGCATTACGCATACCTCAAGCTCAAGATGCCAGGACCTAGGGGGGTCATAACGGTCAATGGAAACACAAAACGCTCGCTCCGCACGGAAGAGCACACTGCGGCCCTTGCAGTAGAAGCACAAAGCAGCCTTTTAAGGCAAACCACCAATTCGGCGATACAACCCCCGGACACCGTCAAGCGAGTCCGGAGTAAACTGCAACAGGATCGCTTGGCACGTTCAGAGCTCACCTAGCAATTCGGCCCCCATCCCAATCCCAGTCAAACGAGGAAATCTGTGCCACGCGTACATAATTACGCACTGAAAATACCATGGGCATAGGCGGGGGCACGATCAGGGCACGTTCCGCAATGCGGCTTAACCGCCCTAGGGGCTGCATACATTTATCATTTTTTCTCTTTCAGGACCTTACTCTTTGGAAGCACTTTCCGGCAGTACGATTGCCGGACACATTACGGAAAGGAACAACCAAGGAGGCAAGAAGCTAAGATGTACAAGGGAACCCCCAGGTGGTCTCTAATAATAATCGATATACCTGCTTTTTACTATCCATATACACAGCTTGCCCTTGGATAGGACATGTCAAATAGTCCTATTTTCTGCTTATCATACTACTTGTATCAGTACGCTTCGACGTATTATTTAAATAACAATGCATAGCATTAGTCTATTATTGCATTATCCATCCCTTTTTTCTTATACGTTCATTTACAACAAATAGCACCCGTACATTCTGGTATGGTCAGTATGCCAGGGGCATTCATTTACCCCATAATACGGCGTGAGAAGTCCGAACACTTTCGACAGTGCGGCACCCCGAATTTATAGCACTATATGCATCAGCTCCGAATCATGTCTTAAGTCAATAGTTGGGTTTGCCCGGCACCCATGTTTTGGTACCTTACGTTCCGCTATATCGGCTAAGGTAGCGCTGGGAGAACTACTGCGATTGTGTCCCGGTTCTTCCGGACGAGCACCTCAGTAGAGAAAGCCAAAAACTGACTATCATGATAAGGCGAGAGCTGGTCGTTGTTCGAGAGGTCTCAAGTCCTTAAAGACTTTTTCCGCTTCGGGCGAGGAGTCGGCCTTGCCCGACTTAGGCGTATATAGCGCCCCAAATTCGGCCTTCCAAATACTAGGGGCTTCGCCAAAATATAAAATTGTAGATTTCTATGGCTAAGTGAGAGTGATAAAGCCTTATAGTCCGATTGCCTCGTTCGTTGTGCTGAACACCTCCCTCGAAGGACCCAAAATTGGGATAAAGAGTCCTCAGGTTTATCCCGAACACCCCAGTAGTAGTTACATGGGGGCAGAAGCCAACGACTGGCCAACTCTCAGATTTTATAAACGGCCGCACAGAAGGTAATATTTTAAATTCAAAAAGTGTTGCATAGTGCAAATGAACTCATTTCATATTACAGGATCACATGAGCATGTTCATTCAAAAATTACATCTCTAGCACATTCCTCTGCCACAAGGTGGGAACCCTTCACGACACTGTCATAATACATTTCGGGGCAGCGATGCTCCTTGCCCTCCGGCGGCCCCTCCTTCACCAGCTTAACGGCATCCAGCTTCGCCCAGTGCACCTTCGCCCGGGCAAAAGCCCTGCGCGCACCCTCGATGCAGACGGACCGCTTTATGACTTCAAGACATGGGCAGGCATCCACAAGCCGCCTCACCAGACTAAAGTAGCTGCTAGGCAGGGGATCACCAGGCCACATCCGGACTATAAGACCCTTCATGGCCTGTTTGACCGCCTTGTGAAGCTCGACCAGTTGTTTCGGCTGGTCGCTCAAGGGCATTGGGTGTTTGACCCCAGTATACTGAGACCAGAACAACTTTTCCGTCGAGGTCCCCTGCTCAGCTCGGTAAAACTCCGCAGCATCCAGTATGCTGCGGGGAAGATCTGCGAACACTCCTGGAGAGCTCCGAACTCGGGTAAGTAAAAGGAAAGTTTCCTTCACATGCCTGCTTTGCATAATGAATGCCTTACCCGCTGCTATCTTCTTCACCGCATCAATCTCCTGGAGAGCCTTGTGGGGTTCAGCCTTGGCGCTCTGTGCGCTTTCGAGCACCTTCGCAAGCTCGGACTCTCGCGTCTTAGAGTCAAGCTCCAAGGACTCGTGGTTTTTGGCGAGAGCCTCGAGCTCTTGCTGCACCTCGTCTACCCGGGCTTCTTGCTTTTCCCACTCAATGCGCTCCTTGGCCGCTTTGTCTTCGGCCTTGGACAGTGCCTTCTTCAGGGTCGCCACCTCGGTCGTGGCCCTTGGCAAATTCATGATGATCCTATTACTTTACAACCGAATTTCTTTTTAATATATATAGAAGGTATTGCTTACCTTTGCTCTCCTCGAGCTGCCTCTTGGTAAGGCCGAGCTCTTTCTCAGAGCGTTCAAGGTCCTGCTTCAGTGCAGCGACCTCCACAGTACGTGCGGCAGCAGTCAGCAGTGAAGCCTGCATATGCACATAGACATATTCTGATTAGACTCCTGAGTCATTATTTGATCCTCTATTCGGCCTTTCTTCATGAACGCCAAACAGAGCATCAGGGGCTACTGTCTATGCGGTAATATTTTCCTATATTTTGATTGCTTACCTCAAAGACTGTTAGGAGGCTGGCGCAAGCTTCGGTCAGTCCGTTTTTGGTGGACCGAACCTTCTCGATCACCGCACTCATGATAGTGCGGTGCTCTTCATCGATGGAAGCGCCGCAAAACGTTTCCAGCAAGTTGTCCGGTGCATCTGGATGTACAGAGGCCACCGGCACGGGCGGCTCGCCCCTCTTAATGGGGGATCGCCTGCCGGAGTCCAGAACCACCGAAGGTTCCGGCACAGTGTTCGGCTGGGGGCCGAACTTGGAGCCCGTGGGAGTCTTGCTCCCTTTGCGCCCAGGGTCCGGAAGGTCGCCTCGAGGTGCCCCCAGGACTACCTCCCCTCGGCTCGGTGCCGTTTTAGACAACACCTCGACATTGCCCATAGGGCAAGGGGTGGAGGCGGTCGGAAGTGAATCGCTATTCATATCCGACGAGTCCAAAGAACCGTCCGACGAAGATACGTCAAGACGGGCTCGGGACGGACTGCATAATCATATTCGGCATAAGGAGAAGTAGTGCAATAAAACATACCATGAATTACTATGGTGTCTGGATACTTACGACTTCGCCAGGGGCTTCTCCCTGGGTAACCACTCGTCGCCGCTATAGGCGGCCGTCGTGGAGCAGTCCGGAAGGAGGGTCCTTCCCTTCTTGGACCCTTCGGCCTCCCCGGTTGGGGCGGCCTTCCTTTTCTTGTCTCCCCTGGCTGGGGGGGAGAACTTTCCTCTTCCTCCTCCTCGTTTTCGTGGGAGGAGGGCGCATCAGAGTTATCGGACGATGAGTCCGATATAACCTTGCGTCGGAGACCCTTTCGGGTCCCCGTGGCCTTCTTCGCCGGCACCTCATAAGGCGCCGGAACCAACATCTCTGTTAGGAGAGCATCTGCAGGATCTTCAGGCAGGGGGGCTGGGCAATTGATCTGCTCCGCTGTCTCTACCTAGTCTTGTTAACGGCATGGAAGCTTAGATTCCGCACATGATTAAACTGGGCACATAAATATCCTGTGAGATATAAAAACTTACCGGATTGGCATGGCGCTTTGCACTGAATCCGCGGTCCTCGGTAAGGGGGAGGTACCTCGGTGCCCTTGAACAACACCTTCCAGACGTCCTTGTGCGTCGTGTCGAAGAGCTCTCGTAGCGTCTGGTGCTTGGCCGGGTCGAACTCCCACAAATTGAATGCCCGTCGTTGGCACGGGAGGATCCGGCGGAAGAGCATGACCTAGACCACGTTGACGAGCTTGATTTTCTTGCTCATCATGTTCTTGATGCAGGTCCGGAGTACGGTCAGCTCTACCAAGGAACCCCAGGACAGGCCCTTCTCTTTCCAGGGGTGAGCCGCATGGGGATTCCGGATCGAAATTTGAGGGCCGCCACCCAGTTGGTGTCGCGCGGCTCGGTGATGTAGAACCACCCCGATTGCCATCCCTTTATGGTTTCCACATAGGAGCTTTCGAGCCAGGTGATGTTAGGTATTTTGCCCACCATGGCGCCTCCGCACTCCGCTTGCTGGCCGACTACCACCTCCGGTTTAACATTGAAGGTCTTTAGCCACAGGCCAAAGTGGGGCCTGATGCGGAGGAAGGCCTCACACACGACGATAAACGCCGAGATGTTGAGGATGAAATTGGGGGCCAGATCATGAAAATCCAGCCCGTAGTAGAACATGAGCTCGCGGACAAACGGGTGAAGGGGAAATCCCAATCCGCGGATAAAGTGGGTAAGGATAAACTACCCTCTCATGGGATGCGGGCGTACGGACGATCTGCCCCGCATCTGGTAGCCGGTGCGCGATGTCCACGACCAGATATCCGGCTTCCCGTAGCTTTGCGAGGTGCTCCTTCGTGACGGACGAGACCATCCACTTGCCTCCCGCTCCGGACGTGCTTGGAGTGGTTTGAGAAGAAAGACGCGAACTTGGGCGCTGGAGCTCGAGTGCGTGAGAATGGATAAGCAAGGAGGAAGAAGGCGTGGGTAAAAATGGTGAATCTTTTTCCCTTTATAAGGGCGGAAGAGGCGATACTCCTCCCCACTTACCTGGTAAAATCGCTTATTCCCCGAACACCGTAATTGATGGCGCGGTTGGGTTACCCATACCCGTATTGATGAGAATCTCGTGATAAGGGGACACGATCTCTGCTTTGAGAAGACGTGTCAAGAAAACCGCCTCGCGATATGTGCAATGCTGGTTGAGAAAAACAGTTCGAATAATGACTGGGCCGTAGTATGATGTCATGCTGTCAAGCGTGTCAGCAGATTAGATTTGTGGAAATATTATTCTCTCTACGGTGGTACGTGGAACTTGTTTTGCAGAGCCGAACACTATCCTTGTGTCCAAAATCTTCCATGGAGTATTCGGAGGAAGAACCCGCCTTGTAATGCCAAAGACAAATCTGCGCGCCGGACTCATCGTCATTGAAGCCTGGTTCAGGGGCTACTGAGGGAGTCCTGGATTAGGGGGTCTCCGGACAGCCGGACTATATCCTTTGGCCGGACTGTTGGACTATGAAGATACAAGATTGAAGACTTCGTGTCGTGTCCGGATGGGACTTTCCTTGGCGTGGAAGGCAAGCTTGGCAATACGGATATGTGGATCTCCTCCCTTGTAACCGACTCTGTGTAACCCTAGCCTCCTTCGGTGTCTATATAAACCGGAGGGTTTAGTCCGTAGGACAACAACAATCATACCATAGGCTAGCTTCTAGGGTTTAGCCTCTACGATCTCGTGGTAGATCAACTCTTGTAATACTCATATCATCAAGATCAATCAAGCAGGACATAGGGTATTACCTCCATCAAGAGGGCCCGAACCTGGGTAAAACATCGTGTCCCCTGCCTCCTATTACCGTCCGGCCTAGACGCACAGTTCGGATTCCCTTACCCGAGATCCGCCGGTTTTGACACCGACAGTTGCCTCTCGGGTATCCGCTGCCTCTGTACGCCCGAGCCGAGGGCTCTGGAGGTAGAGGCGACGAATGGTGCCGCCCACGTTGTGGCCGTGGTCGCCGCGCCATGGTGACGCATGCCGTCTCCCCAGGAGCCCACGCCACGGACTCCTCGCGTGAACTCATGATGTGGGCGGTGATGCCTCCGCGCACTTGGATTCGCTTCCTGCAGTTCCTCACTGCTGATATGCCGCCGAGGGGCCCCCTCGAGCTTTACCTGCGGCACGCCGACTGCGACACCCTGACGACTGGAGCAGAGGTCGAAGCCGTATCCCCAGGGAAGATCTTCATGACCCGTGGCTGGGGCGAGGTCGCTCGAGTCTGTCGTGCGGAAGGCGCCCTCGCCATCCACTCTGAGTACGACGGCGCCTCGACGATGTTCTTCAAGGTCTTCGACGAAGATGGCCGCCGCTTGGAGTGCTTCCCTGAAGGGGGTTGCCAGGACGGCGCGGCGGCCAACGCCGAGTCTGCCACTGGCTTCTCCCGCAACTCCTCGAGCAGCAGCAGTGACTCCTGGTGGTCCAGCGATTCTCCCGAGCCTGACGAGACTCTAGAGATGAGCGACGGCAACTACATGCCGCCAAGCTCTCGCCGCGCCCAGAGCAAGATGCAGTGCCCGGCCGCCGACGCTGCTGATCTGGATGGGGTTGGCACCGGCCTCCCGTGGCCTACTGTTGATGATGGTGTCGGCGGCGTTTGACGCGTGTAGATTTGGCCCCTAAAAACTCCCTTCTTTTTCCCTATGAGGAATCAGGACGGACCTCGTGGGGGTGTGTAAAGGTTCTGTAATGTCTTTTGTTGATATTGTCCTTATTATGAAAATTCACGAATGCATGTCCTGTTTCTGCTCGGTCTCCCCTTTCCAACCCCACGGCAGCTTGGTGCTCTACGCCGACAGGTCCCGGTCCCCAGGTAGGCTACAACCATCGTTGGTATGCCAGGTCCCGATGCCGTGGTCAAGGCCAGGAGGTGAGCGGCCCGAGGTCCAGTAAGAGCTCCTACAGCGCGATGCTCAAGAGGTCCCCTTTAGCGTGCAAGCAGCTACCTAAAGGTGGGAAAGGGAGGCAACATCGCCACAGCAGGGTGTGAAACTTATCTTGGTAGTCCGGAGTTGTTTCATTATGCTGCACCAGACTCGTGTGCCGACGGCCGTAGTGTGGCCAGGTTAGGCCCATGCAAGCCTCCCCCTCTTCTCCACACTCTTCTATGTGCTCTACATCCTCAGGTCCCGGCCCTCGAGCGAGCTCTGCAGCCGCTGGTATGCCAGGTCGCGGTGCCGTGGTCAAGGCCAGGGGGTGAGGGCTGGAGAGCCAGTAAGAGCTCTTGAGTCGTGATGCTCAGGAAGCCCCCTTTTAACATGCAAGCGAATTGCATGGGTGAAGAGGGAGCCCGCGGTACCGCCTGTTGTTGTCCTCAGGAGGTTCTTGCAGGTTAGCGTGAGGAGGGACACAAATTGCCACTATGATTGCCGGTCTGCCATTGGTTGCTCCACAAGAAGGTGAAGGCACCAAGGGTCTGTTGAGGTGGCATGCGCGGGTGTGCCGCGAGCTAGAGCTCGACAGCTCAGATTTGTTAGTGTAAATGGCCCCAGCGGTAAGTGGCAATCAAGCAGGTAATGACTACAAATAAGTCATGCATGGAGAGCAAACTAGCTCAGGTAAATGCAAGAACGATACATGCCACTGGGTCGGACCCGAGAGGCCTGGGGATGAAGCAGCGCGAGGGGCGCCCCAGCAGGGTAAGCTAAAGAGGCAAGAAGATACACGCCGCAGGGACAGTCCCATGCGACCTGGAAATAATGCAGCCCGAGGGGTGCTCCCAGCAGAATGAACTTGGAAGATGTCACCTGGTTTTGTTGTTGAAGGAGCATCGGGTTAGCTGAAGGCGCGCGCTGAAGAAGTCGCTCCTCATGTGTCGACGAGACCCTGAGCCTCAGGAGGCTCTGGGGGCTTAGGTGGCCTCCTGAAGACCGTCTCCATCTCCGCCAGGACCGCGTGATGCCTGGCCTCCTGGATCACCAGGATGCTCGGTAGATTGCGCTGGAAGGCGGCTGCCACGCTTGGCAGGCCAAGCGGCATGCGAATGTAGCTGTGAGGTGGACCCTCACACCGCCAGCACATGAAGGCCAGAAGCGCTCCTGAGATGCGGCCCTGTTGAGCCCTGGGATGTCGATGCAGACGCGCAGCTCGCCACCATCGCCCGGGTGGGGAGCTACACCAGGTGGGCGGTGGTCGTCGCGTATCGCCCTTGCTCCTTGAAGCTCCTGGGTGGTCTTGACGATGAACTCCTAAGCGCTGGGCACTCCTCGCCCGGTGCCATCCTGAGGGAAACGTGCCGCGAAGCACGCCTCCACGTGCTGCCCGAGCGCCTCCCTCGTAATGTTGGCCAGGTCTGAGGCCCTCCAGAAGAGAGCCCTCGAGCCCTGCCCAAGGAGGGCATCGGGCGCGCCTTCCTATGCGAGGGAGGGAGGCGCCCCAGGTGTGGGTGCCGATCCTGAGGTGGCACCACTAGAGGCTCTGCTCCCCTAAGGCCTTGTGCGGAGTAGCTGCTTCTTCTTCCTGGGGGTGGCCTCAAGAGGGTACTGCGCGCCCTCGCTGCCAGGGTCTTCCATTATTGCAGCTTGGAAGGCGTGCTCGAGGGAGCACACCACATCTCTTTCTTCGCAGGGGACTATAATGATTCCGCCGCTTCCCGACATCTTGAGGACGTTGTAGCCATGGTGGGTCACTGCCATGAATTTGGCTAATGCTGGGTACCCCAGGATGACATTGTACGGCAGACGGATGTGGGAGACAGCGAAGTCGACGAGCTCGGTGTGGTAGTTGTCACGCTGACCGAAGGTGACAGGGAGACGAACTTGCCCTATTGGGATGGTTGAGCTATCGGTCATTCCTGAGAAAGGCTTGGTGGGCCGAAGCTGATCGTATGGCACTTGAAGGCTGTCGAACATCTCGATGGACAGGACTGTGACGCCCCGAGACCGATGTGCCAGGTGTCCTCCAGTTATTCGTTGTTGTTACCTTGTCTTTGCTTGCGTGTCATGCATAGCATATCATGTCATCATGTGCATTTCATTTGCATACATGTTTGTCTCATGCATCCGAGTTTTGCAATCGGGTGCTCCTATGTCATCCGGTGCCCCTTTCTACCTTTATTGGTGTGCAGGTGTTAAATGTTTTCGGATTGGACCGAGACTTGTCATGCGGCCTTGGTTCACTACCGGTAGACCACCTGCCAAGTTTCGTGCCATTTCGACTTTGTTTGATACTCCAACGGTTAACCGAGGGACCGAAAAGGCCTCGTGAGTATTGCAGCTCAACACCCTTCCAAAGTGGCCCAAAACCCACCTAAACCTCCTCCATCATCTCGGTCGGTCGATCACGATCGTGTGGCCGAAAACCGCACCTCATTTGGACTCTCCTAGCTCCCTCTATCTATATATATGTCATCTTCCCCGAAAATTCACGGATGAACCCTAAATCCGCTCCTCCTCGCGCCGCCGGACATGTCCGCCGCCCGCTGCCACCTCACTCCGTCCAATCGGAGTGTGCCACCTCATCAGCGCCGCCCCCCTCCTCCACTCGCGCGCCGCCATGTGTCGGTCTCCACCTCCCACCGCCGCGTGGCCCGCGGGGCCTAGATCCGGCCCGCGCGGGCCAGGTTGCCGCCGCCGCCGCCCGAGGAGCTTCGCCCAGTGCCTGCCTCTCCTCGTCGCCGCGCTCGCCGCCGGTTCGCCCCGCCACCGTCGCCATGCACCTGCCACTGCGCCGCCCGTCCGTCGCCACCGCGGCTCGTCGCCGGGCGCCGCCCCACCGCGCCTCGTCACCGGAGCTCCGCCCCGCGCCGCCATCTTCTTCGCCGTCCCAGCGCCGTAGCCGCGCCTCTCATCGACATGCCGCTCGCCATCGCCGGACCACCGTGCCCCGCCGCCTCGGTTGTCGCGCGTCGCTGCCTCGGCCTCCGGCGACTTCGCCAGATCCGGCCGCCGCCCCGTCCTAGATCCGGCTGGGTCGGATGAGATCCACCCGGTCCTGAACCAAACAACCTCGCGCCGCCCGGATCCCTCCGTCCCGGGATCATCTCATCCTGTTGACTTTCTCGCGAGGTGAAAAAAACCACTAAGTCCCCGAAGTTTCCAGATTCATATGCCTCTATTCATCATGTCGTAACTTTGCATCTGTAGTTTCGTTTTGAGCATGTAGCATATCAAAATGTTTGCCTCAGAGAGTACATTATTTCATCTCATTGCATCATTTTCATTTGATCTCATCTTGATGCCCGAAATGCTATTGGAAGAGAGCTATTTGAGATAATTGTCAGATCTGCTGCATCAAATAGCTATTTGTCATTTTTGCCATGATTAATGTGTGCATGATATGCTCCTGAGCTCAACATGTGTTTTTTTATATGCCATGCCATCTTTACAGAGGTGCTTACCATGTATTTTTTTGTGATATGTGTGGTGACTAGCACAAGCTTGCAAAGTAGTGCATTCGCTAATGCTGATTTCAGGGACTTAGAATTTCACTAAGTCCTTGATTTGTTTTTATCAATATGCCATATGTTCATGTTGTTTCCTAGTGATCCATGCCTATTTTGAGGATGATCAGTAACGAGGATTTGTTATTATTGTGGTGCTCTATCCATCAATGTCTTTGTTGGCAATTATGGAGCACCCTAGATTGAGTCAATCAATGTCTTTGTTGGCAATTATGGCAGATTGTTGACTCGTTAGTGATTTTGCCGAGGATGTTGTTGTTGATCCGTGCATGCTATGTTGTTGTTCTTGCCATGTATAGCTTCTATAGTATGTATTATTGATGGGGGCATGCTTAGTTTGTCATGCCATGCTCTGTAGTGAGTGCATCGAGCTCGTAAACATGCCTACTCGCTAACAGTTTTGCCATGCTCCAGTTTTTCACCAAGTCTGAATCTGTTTATGTTTTTGCCATGTTCACATGCTTGCAATTGTATTTTCTGATCCCTTTTGGCTCAAGGTCACTAAGGGACTTTTGTTAAGTGCTTAGAGTAGCTTCATGCCATGCCTTGCTTTGCCATGTTAAGTTCCTGTAGCATGTAGTTTTCATGCTCTAGAGTGTGCTACCTGATGTTAAATTCCAGACTTGTGTTAATTTCACTAAGTCTGAAACCTGTTATCATTTGCACTTTTTCCATGCTTGTTTGAACCTGTTAATGGTTGAATTAGCCGTAGCTCAGTGTTCATCTTTTCTCAAGCATCTTGAGTGGATCCCTGCCATGTATTTTGTTGCCATGTTTGAGTGTTGTAGCATATTTATCTTGTTGCATTTAGTTGGCTACTTGTTGTTTATCGTAGACCGGTACCATATTTGTTTTGCTTGCCATTTCCAAATCGTGCATCCAATTCCGGTGATCTTTATATCGATTTCAACCGAAATCACCTCATATTTCTAGTGGCACTCTTGGATTTCGAAGTTGAGGCCAGGTCCAATCATTCCTTTGCAAATCATGCATATGCACCGCATACCGCATCCCGCATATCATACCATGTTCATGCATATGCATCGCATACAGCATCCCGCGTATCATGCCATGTTCATGTGTGGTTTGTTTACTATGTTGTGTGCTTCTTTCCGGTGTTTGCTTCTTCGGGTTGGTTCCGGTAACGTCGCGTTTGTGAGGACCCATTCAACTACGTCCGTTTATCTTCTTCATGGACTCATTGTTCTTCCTTGCGGGATTTCAGGCAAGATGACCATACCCTCGTAATCACTTGTATCTTTGCTTGCTAGTTGCTCGCTCTTTTGCTATGTTTATGCTGCGATACCTACCACTTGCTTATCATGCCTCCCGTATTTTGAACCAAGCCTCTAACCCACCTTGTCCTAGCATACCGTTGTTTGGCTATGTTACCGCTTTGCTCAGCCCCTCTTATAGCGTTGGTAGTTGCAGGTGAAGATTGGAGTTTTGTTCCTTGTTGGAACATGGATATTTTGTTGGGATATCACAATATCTCTTATTTAATTAATGTATCTATATACTTGGTAAAGGGTGGAAGGCTCGGCCTTATGCCTGGTGTTTTGTTCCACTCTTGCCGCCCTAGTTTCCGTCATATCGGTGTTATGTTCCCGAATTTTGCGTTCCTTGCGCGGTTGGGTCATAATGAGAACCCCTTGACAGTTCGCCTTGAATAAAACTCTTCCAGCAATGCCCAACTTTGGTTTTACCATTCGCCACCTAGCCTTTTCTTTTCCCTTGGGAGTCGCACTCCTGAGGGTCATCTTTATTTTACCCCCCCGGGCCAGTGCTCCTCTTAGTGTTGGTCCAACCTGTCAGCTGCCGGTGGCCACCAGGGGAACTCTGGGCTGGCCTACCCGTACCTTGGACAATCCAGTGTGCCCTGAGAACGAGTTATGTGCCGCTCCTATCAGGATTTGTTGGCACATTCGGGCGGTGTTGCTGGACTTGTTTTACCATTGTCGAAGTTGTCTTATAGAACTGGGATGCCGAGTCTGATCGAAATGTCTCGGGAGAAGGTTTATCCTTCGTTGACCATGAGAGCTTGTGATGGGCTAAGTTGGGACACCCCGGCAGGGATTTGAACTTTCGAAAGCCGTGCCCGCGGTTATGGGCAGATGGGAATTTGTTAATGTCCAGTTGTAGAAAACCTGAAGTTGACCTTAATTAAAATACATCAACCACGTGTGTAACCGTGATGGTCTCTTTCCGGCGGAGTCCGGGAAGTGAAGACGGTGTTGGAGTTATGCTTGACGTAGGTTGTTCTAGGATCACTTCTTGATCAATAGTTGTTCGATCGTGCTTTTGCCTTCTCTTCTCGCTCTCTTTTGCGAATAGGTTAGCCACCATATATGCTAGTCGCTTGTCGTAGCTCCACATCATACCTTTACCTTACCCATAAGCTTAAATAGTCTTGATCGCGAGGGTGTGAGATTGCTGAGTCCCTGTGGCTCACAGTTACTTCCAAAACCAGTTTGCAGCTGCCGATGTAACCGAGCAGGTGACGCAACCAAGCTCAAGGAAAAGCTCGATGAAGATCTTGTCCTTTGTGTTGTTTCGTGCTAGTTGATCAGTAGTGGAGCCCAGTCGGGACGATCGTGGATCTATGTAGCATTTGGGGTAGTCTTCTTTTATTTTGGTTCCGTAGTCGGACCTTGATTGTATCTGGTTGATGTAATGCTTTATTCATGTATTTGTGTGAAGTGGCGATTGTAAGCCAACTATGTATCTCTTTCCCTTATGTATTACATGGGTTGTGTGAAGATTACGTCACTTGCGACATTGCTTTCAATGCGGTTATGCCTCTAAGTCGTGCTTTGACACGTGGGAGATATAGCCGCATCGAGGGCGTTACAAGGACACTAAGCCCCGTGCCGCCGTGATAAGGGTCTTGGTGACTTGGACATTGCTGATGACGGGTGAGAAGAGCATCGGGAGGACATTTGAGATGGTCCGTCGAGCTGAAGGTGATGGCGTACATGGACCATCTGAGCGGGTGCGTGGCCTCAAGCTTGGGGAGGGCTGCATTCACCTCGCGAGAGAACTGCTTGAAGATGCGTTGGGAAGCCGGGGACTGAGCACCACCCAAGATGCAAGCGATGCCGCACGGCTCCTAGAAGCCCCTAGCCCCTCGCCCTGATGTTGGTCGTCGTTCCTCTTTGGTGGTGGCAGCAGCGGAGGGAGACCGGGATTGCCCTGAGGACGGTCCTCGCAAGGCTGGTCCCTCGAGGCGCCCTCACGAGGCTGGTCTTGCCAGCGGTCCTCGCGAGGCTGGTCACGCCACTCCTGGCGGGGGCCGCGATCGTCGCAACGTCCTCCGTCTCGTCCTCCTCCTCGGCCGTAGCCCCGCTCGTTGCGCTCGGGGCGTCGACCGAAGCGTCCATCTCGAATGGCTCTGAGCTCTTAACAATCGTTGGTGTTGTGGCTACGCACGTTGTGGAAGGCGCAGAACGTACGACCGCCGTTGGATGACTCGGGAAGGTCTTGTCCGCGCTTTGTGTCTGGTTCTGCCACGAGTACGGCCACTCCCTTGCGCTTCACGTCCTTGACCTTGGCCTTCTTCTCCCCTGGATCTGCAGTGGGTACTCGAGGAGGGAGAGACGCCCCTCCTCAGCTCTTGCACACTTGGTTGCTATGTTGAATAGCTCCAGAGTCGTGCATAGCTCCTCATGGATGGTGAGCTCCTCCTTCATCTTGATGTCGTGGACGCCATCAGAAAATGCTGAGATGATGGCCTCGTCCATCACCTTGGGGATCTTGGGATGCACGTTGTTTAAGCACTGGATGTACTTCTGTAGGGTCTCTCCCGGCTGTTGCTTGATGCGGCGCAGGTCACCCGCGGCCAGAGGTTGGTCGCGAGTGCCCTGGAAGTTGGCGACAAAGCGGTCGCACATCTCACCCCAGGAGGAGATCGAGCCTGGGGGCAAGTTCAGGAGCCACGAGCGAGCGCCATACTTGAGAGCCACGGGAAACCAGTTTTCCATGACTTTCTCATCGCCGTTGGCCGCCTCGATGCTCAGCTCGTAAAGCTGCAGGAACTCCGCGGGGTCGGGGGTGCCGTCGTAGCGAGGAGGCAGATCCGGCTTGAACGTGCCTGGCCAAATGATGCTATGCAGGTCAGGAGCGAAGGCGCGGTAGCCTGCCATGGCCACCGGGGCCCTTTGCTGATGCGGGGTCTGGCCTGGATGTCCACGGTCTTATCGTGGTGGTGCTGGGAGCGCTGGAGCATTTTCTTGCGGCCGGGGAACGTCCCGACAGCTTCCTTCTTTGTGCGCGGGCACATGACGTGGTGGATCACGCCGCGGGACCGCACGCCTTGGGGCAAGGACACCGTCTTGACGCGGAGGAGGAGGTGGTGCTCCATGAGCTTCGCGTGTCGGCGCGAGGGTGCCCTCTTGATGCGGAGGCTGCGGAGGCGCTCTGTGAGCTACGTCGCCCGCTGCTGGAGGTGGGCGAGGCAGCAAGAGGGATGGTGCAGGGGAGCCCCAAGCGGCGCTGATGAGCTCAGCGATGCGATCTAACCAGTCCTCGTAGAGGTCGTCGACCGGGAGGTAACGCAGGAGCTCGTGTGCCATGAGCGTGGGACAATGAGCTGGCCGGACTCAGCGACGAGGTGGCGGTGCGGCCATCCCGCTGCACGGAGGGGTGTAGTGACGACGCCTGCTGCTCGTTTGCTGCCGGGCCGGTAGCGGCATTGGCAATAGGAGATGGAGAACGACGGGGAGGCCCGCCGACAGGGGCTGTCTGAGCGACACGAGCGGCGAGGGTGGCCCGACGCTTGGCGCGCATCCGACATGGATGTGGTGGAGCGGTGGAACAAGGATCAGCGAAAGGAAACCTTTAGCGCACCCCTACATGGCACACAAAAGGTCGGATTTCAGGTTCCGGCAAAACCCTTGAGGTTCAAACACTAGGGTGCGCACGAAGATCTCTCCTCCCTCTAACTCATGCCCTCATCGCAATCTCAAGGCTTAGCGCGTCAAACCCACAGAACAAGGGACACAAGATTTATACTGGTTTGGGCCATCGATGTGGTGTAATACCCTACTCCAGTGTGGTGTGGTGGATTACTTCTAGGGCTGAGGACGAGCAGTTACAAGGGGAAGAACAGCCTCCTGAGGAGAGGTGCTCGCTATCCTGACAAAAGATGGTCTTCGCCTGCCAAAGGCTCTGGTGGTGACGCCGTCCTAGGCTCCACGGTGACCTCCATCCTGCCGTCCTGCTGGTCTTGGTCTCATTGCACTGATATGGAAACCTTTGCTTGACGCCTCGGGACTCCGTGCCTGCGCTTGCCTCTTTAGCACCAAAGGGGAAACAAGGACACTGCACGCTGGCGCCCGCCTGGCCTTGGTCATCATGGCTTGTGTCATAGCAACCTCGCGAGGCACCCCTTGCCTTGATCTCTCCGCCCCTCGCGAGTCATCCTAGTGAGGCCGCCCCCGAGGAGGTCTTGCATCGTCCTCCTCGCGTGGCTTGGCCCCTCGCGAGGGTCTTGAGTGTTTGCTGGTCAAGATGGGCCATACAGGGCCGCTGGTGGAGCCACGCTGTGGGCCGCGGGCAAGCAAGACTGGGGACCCCCTTTCCCAGGACGCCGACAGTAGCCCCCGGGTCCAAGGTGCGCTAGGACTTGGCTTTGGGGCGAAGCCAAGGGGCAAGTGCGGAGCGCCGCAGGCCCTAACAGCCTGCGGCCTCCGTTGACGTGTGGCGGTTGATTGGTCGTGGGCGTCTCCGCTTCCCCACGCTGCCTCGGCAATTTCCCGACTTGACGAGTCCTTGCTGCATGCAGAAAAAGGGTCATTATTACCTTAGATCGTGGTGGCCGGCGGTTGTCCTCCTCTTGTCTATAAATGGGAGGGGAGAGAAGCCCCCGCCACCCATCTCTTCACTACAAAAAAATACACTTCCGTGATGATATGTGTTTGTGACAGTAGGTCGCGTTTTTTGTCATGCATGTACATCCATGACAAATTTATGACAGAATCAAGATAGTCATATGTGTGCTATCGTAGAAGTGTTCCATGACATTACCAAAATTATCATCACGGAAGTGTCCACTTCCATGATGATAAATCACGCGTCACATAAGTGCTTTCATCAAGGGTGACCGACACGTGGCATCCACCGTAACGGAACGCTGTTAAGCTATCGGGTCGGTCTTTGGATCCGATAACCCGTTAACAGCCCCCACCAATGGGAAATTTCCACGTGTAAAATTCTTATTGGCCGGACGAAACACGTGTCTGCTCGTCAGAGGGTCAGATAGGCGCCTATGATATGTCGACATGTGCCACGGCCCACCACTGGCCCATTTAGCTTACAAAGTCGGCCCGTTTGACTTGGTCAAAAGTTAATGGGCTGGCCCATGAGAAGCGTGTTAACGGTCTCTTCGCAAATAGCCCATTTTACGGCCCGTTAACTCACAACCCGTTAGGCCCTAAAGGAAATCGGCCCAACAACGTCATGTGGGCCGTCGAATATAACACCAGCCCTTTTCACTTTCGGCCCATGTATGGCCCACGACGTCTTTCGACCCATATGAGGCCTTCGTATCTTTCGGCCCTTTACAGGCCCACTGTCGGTGTCAAAACCGACGGATCTCGGGTAGGGGGTCCCGAACTGTGCGTCTAGGCGCATGGTAACAGGATGCATGGGACACGATGTTTACCCAGGTTCGGGCCCTCTTGATGGAGGTAATACCCTACGTCCTGCTTGATTATTCTTGATGATATGAGTAGTACAAGAATTGATCTACCACGAGATCGAAGAGGCTAAACCCTAGAAGCTAGCCTATGGTATGATTGTTGTTGTTGGTCCTACGGACTAAACCCTCCGGTTTATATAGACACCGGAGGGGGCTAGGGTTACATAGAGTCGGTTACAAGGAAGGAGATCTGCATATCCGTACTGCCAAGCTTGCCTTCCACGCCAAGGAGAGTCCCATCCTGACACGGGATGAAGTCTTCAATCTTGTATTTTCATAGTCCGACAGTCCGGCCAAAGCATATAATCCGTCTGTCCAGATACCCCCCAATCCAGGACTCCCTCAGTAGCCCCTGAACCAGGCTTCAATGACAATGAGTCCGGCGCGCAGATTGTCTTCGGCATTGCAAGGCGGGTTCCTCCTCCGAATACTTCATAGAAGATTTTGAACACGAGGATCATGTCCGGCTCTGGAAAACAAGTTCCACATACCACCGTAGAGAGAATAATATTTCCATAAATCTAATCTGCTGACGTACCCCGTAGTGTGACATCATACCACAACCAGGTCTTTATTCGAATCATTTATCATAACCAATCTCAGCGTGTTTCGTGAGGCGGTTTCCTTGGCACATCTCATCAATACGGACGTGGGTAACCCAACCGTGCCTATTGGTAGGACTCCTAGATCTTAGGCAAGTCCCAAACGGTCATGAGGGGGACGCTTGATATTCACCCTCTTTATAAAGGGGACAAGGCTTTTTCTTTTTTCCCTCTTGTGCTCAATCAAATCCTTCCCCCGCCTAGAGTTCTAACACCCAAAACTCAGGTCAGGTGCTTCGGACCTTCAACTATGTCCGGATCCAACCTTCAAGGTCGGTGGATGCCTTCCTCCGTCACGGAGGAGGACATCAAGAGGTTGAGAGAGGCCAGATATCTGACCGCCGAAATTTCGCATCGGCTGCCCGCCCGAGGGCAGGTCGTCCCTACTCCCGAACCCAACGAGAGCGTCGTGTTCGTCTCCCACTTCCTCCGAGGACTAGGCCTCACTCTGGATCCCTTTGTTAGGGGTCTTATGTTCTATTATGGGCTAGATTTTCACAATCTGGCCCCGGATTCCCTTCTTCACATCTCGACATTTATCATCGTATGTGAGGCCTTCCTCCGCATTACCCATCACTTCGGCCTGTGGCTCAAGACCTTCGATGTGAAGCCGAAGATGATCGAGGGCAGCATGCAGTGTGCGGAGGCGCTTTAATAAGCAAAATCACTGACGCTCCATGGCCTGAGGGTTGCTTCCCAGAGGTGTCCGGATTGTGGCAGCGGGAGTGATTCTACATCACAGCTCCCCGAAGTGCCAAGTGGGTAGCTTCCCCCACCTTTCGCTCAGGCCCCCACCACAACTGATGTCATGGATCATCAGGGGGCTGAGCTGGGCTCCAGCCAAGGACGTGCCAATACTGCAAAGCCATATCCGAGATCTCTTCAAGAGAGATTTCAGTCTGGTTATGGTAGTGCAAGTCATGCTAGTTCGTCAAGTCCAACCTTGCAAACGCCGGCCCCTTCGCATGTGGGAATTCAACCCGGAAGGATCGCGAGCTATTCAACATTTCCTCGGCATGACGCACGAAGAGATGTACAAATTGTTCTTCGGACCACAATTAATGTGTCCGGACATCACTGAGGATGCAAGTCTGAGCTGCAATCGCCCGGATACCCAAGTAAGTAGCCCCGCATCCGAACACACTATCTGTTTATTATAGCAACGTTGCCCTAAAAAAAGCCGCTCTTTGTCCAGGATTGGATAGCGAAGGCAAAGTTGATCAGGTGTCCGGCCCCCCTCCCTGAGACCTCACCAAATCCCGTGCTAACCAGGATGCTGGAGATCACGCCTTATCAAGCGCCCTCAGGAGAGGATAAAGGGGGGAACGAGGAGGCTAGCGCCTCCGTGAAGGAGGTTAGCCGGGGAGGAGGAACTGAAACTTCCTCTCCCTAGGGAAGGAAGAGAACCGCCTCTAAGGACCCGGAGACAATGGTCTCCAAACGGGGGAAGAAATCTCCACCGGAGGGTCCTGCCCTGGGGGATACCTTGGCCGCACTATGCCCTCAAGGGGACCAGCCCTCCACCGAGTTGTAAGTAAAAGGGTACTTAATAATGAAAATACCCCGTTTTACTTCTGAGAAAAATAATCGAAGCATTTATCTTGCAGTTCGGATCTTAGCCCTTCTTAGCAGAGCTCGTCTTCAGGGGATCTTCTTCCAGAGATGATGGAGAGCGAAATGCCTCCCCCTATCACACCGCCTCACGAGGCGGGCGACCCCGAGTCATCGTCGTGGAGGGTTTCTCCTGATCCGGCAAGGCCAGAAGGTAATCCTATGGCCACCCGAAGTCCTCAGTATCTGGCTCTCGGAGAGAGCAATCAATAGAGTCTGGCACCGTCTGGTGTGTGGTCGGACGTACTGAGGGATATGCTGGAGCAAGCGGCTATCTCAGAAGAGCACCGCACGTTGATGGGTATGGTGATTGAAAGGATTTCGTCCGCCGAAAGCGGGTTGCATGAAGCCTTTATGAGTCTACTGACGGGTTTTGAGGTACGTGAAATGATGTACATTTTTGATAGTACCACACATTTTTAGATGTGCCCTGTGTAGATAGTAGCCCATAAGACTCTGGTTGTCGTCGAAAACGGCGGAAAACAGAGGATCATAGTCCCGGGTAATAACCAGACCGCCTGTATGCGCAGGTGGTTGAAGCTCCGGTGGCTAGCCGGACTGATGGGTTTGCCGAACTAAAGTGGCAGCTGGATGTGGCAGATGCCGACATTGTGCTTGTCAACAAGCGGCTTGACGAGGCACAGGGTAGGTGATTTTTAAGGTGATTTTCACATAATAAGAGCAACATGATGCCAGTATCTTTAATATGTTGTGACTGCAGATGGAGCTACCACCGTTGAGACCCTTCGAGCGGAGCTTGCCCGAGCCAAGGAGCAAGCAAGGAGTAGCAATGCGGTTGCTTTAAAGGCAGCCGAGGGTTTAAGGGCCGAATAGGCCACACATTGCGAGAGCAAAGAAAAAATTGCCCAGATGGCCGTGGAGTTAAAAGATGCTGCTGACCGTTACGGGCTTCTTGAAGAAGAAAACCGGGCGAAGTCGATGGGCCTGGAGAAGGCCCGGGTGGCTTCCAAGGAAGCCCGCTCCAAAATTAGAGCGACGAAGGAGGAGCTGAATCAAGCTGTGGATATCGTTTCTGTGAAGCCCTTCTTGTTGCGCACTAAGTTCGGAGATCCGAAATATGCTTCTCGGGACCGGCTATGGAGTTATGCGGACAAGTACATGGATTTGGCTGCAAGTGCCGCTCATGCGGCCGAGTACTTCAAGGATCATCAAGGTCCTGAAGTGGAGAAGTTGTTCTAGTCACAGTTTCACGCTCCAGTCCGTCCGTTGTTGCTGAATGAGCGATTGACCGGCTGGGCCGAGCTCCATAGATTATCCGGACTTGCCATGAGGTCCGTTGTGGATCATCTGTGGCCAGGAGGGCCAAGGCCGAATAGCTACTTTAGCTTAGTGCAACAATTCCTTGGTGTTGTGCCACGCATCGATGCTGTAAAGAGGTCGGTGTGCATAGAAGGCTCGTGGATGGCCCTTGCCCGTGTCAAAACATACTGGGCGGAGATGGATGCCACCACTGTTGCGGCACAGGGTTCGGCCATAGGCTGAGAGGCTTCCGAGCACTACTTTGAAGAAGTTCTTGAAGGCGCTCGTCCGATAGAGGCTCAGTGCTCGAAGAATATTATGTTTAAGTGACATGTATTCCCATTGTAAAAACAATGTTTTATTGAGTTTATCAAGGCTGTATTTATACTTTTGCCCAAAAGTACTATGATGCCTCCTGTTCGGTCATTTATGTATATATGTATATAACCTGAAAGATGGCAGTCGTCGCCTTCAGACCCCATGCATATAATGCGGGGGTGCTCGCAGAAGACGCATGTTCACACTTGATCCAACGTCTTGGTCCATTAAGGAGGTGATAGCACAACGAACTAGGCAATCGGACTATAATGCTTTAACACTTTCACTTAGCCAGAGGAGTTTGACAGTGGGGCTACTATATAGCCCCTGCACTACTAGGAAAAGGGCTATAGATGGAATTGACACTAATGGCGCACCAGACATGTGGTGCGCCATTACTATATACTAATGGCGCACCATTTGTTGGTGCGCCATTAGTGTGGAAGACACTAATGGCGCACTAGGCACACGGTGCACCACTAGTAACAAAATGTTTTTTTTTATTTTTTCAAACATACTAATGGCGCATCCGGGCAGAGTGCGCCATTAGTAGTTAGAACTACTAATGACGCACTAGACATAGAGTGTGCCACTACTATATTTTTTTTACGTTTTTGCAAAACTACTAATGGCGCACCGTTGCATAGTGCGCCATTACTAGTTTAAACTAGTAATGGCGCACTGTGCCACGGTGCGCCATTAGTATAAAAATTATTTTTTTTACTTTTTTGCAAAACTATTAATGGCGCATGTCTGTGTGGTGCGCCATTAGTATGTTGGGTTACTAATGGCGCATGTCTCTGTGGTGCGCCATTAGTAACCTAGGACCAGCTAGATATTTTTGGACAGCCACACCTACACACTCACTTTCCCCACTTCATTCCCCCCACCTCCTTCTCTAAGCTTGTCGGCTGCCTCCTCCTCCTCACCTCATTTGCACCATAGATTCATCAAAATTAAGTGTTAAAATTACCTTTTTTGATAGGTAAGTAAGGGGAAAGCTATCTTCATGTTGTAGATCTATGTTTTTTCTCCCTAGCTCGCTCCAACAACGTGCACATGCACTTTTTGTGGCCTAGCTAGATCTATGTATGTTTGTGGTGTTGCATATGTTTGTGGTGTTGCATATATGTTTGTGTTTGCAGGTACCGGTATTTGAAATGCGATAGTTGCCAATATTTTAACAGAATGTTGATTCATTTCCGTTTCGGCGAGAATTTTGGAACTATGCATTCTTTTTGGTCCTATTTATAGGGAAAGTCATGCCAAATTTTTTCTTGGTTCTAAAATATTGTTTTGCTCTACCCCGCAGGCGACCATGGTCCGCACGATGACCGAAGGCATCGTGAATAGGTTTTTGAGCTCCGCGAAGGCCAAGATGCTTCAAAAGAACGAGACGGAGATAAGATGTCCGTGTCAAAGATGCAAGATGAAGAGCCTTATTGCGGACCCGGATTCCGGGCAGGTGCGGGACCACCTGCTCTTGCGTGGTTTCATGGATGGCTATCGGTGGCAAGGTGATGAAGATGACTATGAAGTCGTCCATGGGGGCCGGGCAATAAATGAGGAAGGGCAGCAAGACAACCACCGCGGCTCGGGTGGCCGAGTAGACGTGGAATCTCCAGGGCATGATCACGACGGTGATGCTGTACACAGTCATCATGTAGAAGATGCCGGACATGATGATGAGGAAGATGCCGAAGCAGATGAAGGGCATGATCATGAAGATCTAGATGCCATAGGAGCAGACGACGATGGACCATCGATGGGCTGGGTGCTGGACCCTCATATTCAAGAGTTGCTTCTCAAGCAGACGGATAACGCAAGAGCTGCCACCCGAGAGAAAGCCAAGCTGGATCAACTGGAGATAGACGCGGTTACTCCATTGTATGAAGGATGCAGACCCGAGGATACCCGCCTGAAAGTAACGCTCATGGCTTTGGAGATGAAGGTAAAACATAAAATGACCGACGCATGCTTCGACGAGAACATGTCATTCTGGCACGAACGTCTTCCCAAGGGGAACAAGTGCCCGACCAATTTCGAGGAGGCGAAGAAAGTCGTGTGTCCTCTGGATTTACCGCACGTGAAATACCATGTGTGCATGAACAATTGCATCATTTATCGGGGGGAGCACGCGGAGTCTACCATATGTCCGGTGTGCGACGTCACTCGATACAAGAAGAGGAAGAAAGCTCCTCGAAAAGTGGTGTGGTACTTTCTGATCACTCCTCGTCTGCAGCGGTATTTCGCGGACCCTAAGGTAGCAAAGCTCCTGCGTTGGCACGCGGATAGGGAGGAGAAGAAGCGAGAAGATGACGCAAATGATCCGGAGATAAATAAAAAAGACAAGATGCTGAGTCACCCTAAGGATGGGAGCCAGTGACAAGTGTTGAACTTCGAACACCCAGAATTTGGGAAGGATCCAAGGAACATCGTGCTGGGCACGAGCATCGATGGAGTCAATACGTTTGGCAGCCAGAGAAGCACACATAGCACCTGGCCTGTGTTTGTGTGGATGTACAACCTTCCCCCTGGTTGTGCATGAAGAGGAAGTACATTCACATGAGTATGCTAATTGAAGGGCCGAAACAACCAGGGAACGACATCAATCTGTATCTGGGGCTGCTGAAAGAGGAGCTAGACACGCTGTGGAAAATGCCAGCCAATACGTGGGACGCCGCAGAGAAAGAATATTTCCCTATGAGAGCCGCACTGCTCACGACGGTGCACGACTATCTCGGTTACGGATATCTCGCGGGGCAGGTGGTCCACGGATTTTCTGGATGCGTCAGGTGCATGGATGACACAACGTATCGCCAGCTAGATAGAGATCCCGGGTCTTCGAAAACCGTGTTCATGGGACATCGAGCGTGGCTTCGCGACAATGACCCATGGAGGAAACGCAAGGATCTGTTCAATGGTGAAACCGAACTCTGAAGACGCCCGCATACGAGGAGTGGCGAGGAAATAGACGGGCTGTTGAAAAATTGGAAAGATTGCCCACTGCCGGGAAAGAAGCAAAAGGCGCCAGAGCCGGGAAAGAAGTGAAAGGCGCCAGAGCCACTGCTGAAGGTATGGAAAACGTGGTCTGTTTTCTGGGACTTGTCGTACTGGAAGATCCACCATGTGCCTCACAGCCTTGATGCCATGCATATCACGAAGAACGTGTGCGAGAGTCTGCTTGGTACCCTGCTCAACATGCCAGAGAGGACCAAAGATGGGCCGAAAGCAAGGGCAGACTTGAAATCAATGGGCATCAGGCAGGAGCTTCACGCTAATGATTATGATGATGATGATGAGGCGAAGCAGGACACAGAAAGTCATCGCAAAGGCAAAAAGGCCAAGAAGACCGGAAATGACTACCCTCCCGCGTGCTTCACTCTAAGTATGGAGGAGATCGAGCAGTTTTTCACCTGCCTCGTAGGAGTAAAACTTCCTTACGGTTACGCGAGATGAAGTCTCATGACTGTCACGTGCTGATGAAGTCTCATGACTGTCACGTACCTAGACCCAGCGAAGCAGAAGTTCAGCGGGATGAAGTCTCATGACTGTCACGTGCTGATGACGCAGATACTTCCAGTCGCAATCCGTGGGATCATGGATGCGCACGTCCGTGAAACGCTATTTGGCCTATGCAACTTTTTCAACGTCATCTCTCGGAAGTCGGTTGGCGTGAGGCAACTCAGAAGGCTACAGGAAGAGATCATGGTGATACTATGCGAGCTTGAGATGTACTTCCCGCCCGCATTCTTCGACGTTATGGTGCATCTGCTGGTCCATATCGTGGAGGATATCATCCAACTCGGGCCGACGTTCCTGCACAGCATGATGCCGTTCGAAAGGATGAAGGGTGTCATCAAAGGATACGTTCGCAACATGTCACGTCTAGAGGGAAGTATAGCCAGGGGCTTTCTGACCGAAGAGTGCATCTCCTACTGCACGAATTATCTAGGCATCGAGAACCCCGTGGGTCTTCCCGTCAACAGGCACCTCGGCAGGCTCGCTGGATGGGGTCACTGTTTACAAGAGGATCGACTTCGAGGGTCGACTCGCCGACTTTGAAAGAGCAAACCTAGTCGCGCTACAACACATAGATGTGGTCGATCCTTGGGTGGTAGAGCACAAAACCTTTATTGAGAAGATGTACAATGACCGAGGCCAACAGAGGACGGACGGAGATATAATCAAAGAGCAGAACTCATGTTTCACGCATTGGTTCAAGCAGAAGCTTCTGTCATACCCTTTACATGAGGATTCTTTCGCGGAAGAACTACTCATATTCGCCTTGTCACAGGGCGCCGAGCACAACCTGATGACCTATGAGGTGTACGATATCAACGGCTACACATTCTACACCGAGGACAAGGACATGAAGAGCGATGGTTATCAGAACTCTGGGGTAACGATGGAATCCTACACCGGTAACGACAAGGACAGATACTACAGAAGGATCGAGGAGATCTGGGAGCTGAGCTACGCTGGAGAGAAGGTCCCGATGTTCCGTGTCAGATGGGCCAAGAGCGTCCTAAAAGAAGACCGGTATTTCACCACCATGGTTATACCCGGAGCCAAACCCAAGACCGCGGGCGCAAACGTCACCGCGAAAAATGAGCCATGGGTACTGGCTTCCCAAGTGGACCAATGCTTCTTCATTACCGACCCGTCAAAGCCTAGTCGTGTTGTCGTGAGGAGAGGAAAAAGGAAGATCATCGGAATGGATGGAGTAGCCAATGAGCAAGACTTCGACAAGTACGGCGACCCGAAGATCGAACATGACAACGACGATGAAGTAGCAGCATACACCACAAGAAGAAGCAGGACCACCCTACCTAAAGGATGTCCGTTCCACAGAAGAACTCCATTTGTGAAAAAGAAGGGCAAGAAGATTATGAACAGATAGCTAGCTAAGATCGACTGTATTTAAATCGTAGTCTTCATTTCTCGGTTGTATTTCATGGGCACTTTTTGATATCATGAATATTTTAAATTTCATGGGCACTTTTTGAATTCATGAATATTTTTTCAAATTTGATGATATTTTTTCATATTCAATATGATAAAATATTGAATATTCATGAGGACACTCGATCTCGATCCCCCTCCATCTCGATCTCGATTCCCCCTCCATCTCGATCTCGATCCCACCCGCACCCTCCCCCGCTAGCTCCGCCGCCGCCGACAACCCACCGCACCCTCCCCCGTTACACCACCGCCGACGACGACCCCCCGCACCCTCCCCCGCTCCACCATCGCCGACGAGCACCCCCAGCACCCTTCCCCGCTCCACCACCACCGACGAGCACCCCCCGCACCCTCCCCCGCTCCCCGGTGAGCTCCACCTCCTCTCCCCTCTTCATTTTTAAAAAAATAATAATAAAAAAGTGTAGACTACAATTGTTGTTAAACAACAATTATTACTGTTTTTATAAAAAAATTACTGTTTCATATTCATATTCATTTTCTAAAAAATTATTACATGCATCAAAAAAATACTTATGGCGCACCTTTGGCTGGTGTGCCATTGCTATATATAAAAAAAAGATTACTAATGGCGCACTAGGCAGAGGTGCGCCATTAGTAATCTTTTTTTTACATAGCAATGGCGCCATTAGTAAGATTCCCCCCTAGCTAATTCCCTCCCTCTCGCCAGATCCCCTTCGTCCCTCTCCCTCGCCCCCCTAGCTAATTCCCCCCGCTGCCCCGGTCCATGCCGCCGCCGTCCCCGCGCCTCCATCTCCGTCGCCGCCCCACGCCGCTGCCGCCCCCGTGCCCCCGTCTCCGTCACCGCCCCAGCGCCTCCTCGAGCCTAGCGCCGCCTCCCTCGACATCCCCCCTCTGCCCGCGCCCGCGCCCTCGACGTCCTCCCGCCCAAGCACCCCTCCCCCCGTGGCCCCGCCTGCGTCAACCTCGTGCTCGCTGTCCAACACCGCGCGGCCTGCCCAGGAGGACCGCCGTTGTCTTCCTCTTCGACTACGAGGACCCGGACGAGCTCGGACGCCCTCGAGCCATCCCTTGGACGCCCGCTGATTTCCTCCGCCTTGGCCACCATTGCCACCGCTCGACGCTGAATTCGCACCGCCTCGACTAGCTCCGGCTACCCCGAGTCGCCCTCGACCTCCCAGTGAGCACCCGAGCCGCTTCCCCCTATTCCCCCTCTTGATTTCCTTCTGAGATGTGTTCTAGGGTTAGGGGTTGGAGAATTTTGGACAAGAAAAGGGGTTGGAGAATTAAGTAGCTAGGGTTGGGGAATTAAGTAGGTAAGGAGATTATGTTTAGAGCATCAATGATGGGTGTTGATATACCTCTAGATAATTTTGATTTTATTCATGTTCTCAAGGAATTGGAATTATCCAGGGAACAACTTAGTAAGAAAACTGAACACTGTTTAGATATTCATGACTCGAATGGAAATGCCGCCTCCCTGTGTCTAAGTTGGCATGATACTGTAGTGGAAGAGGAGGAGAAATTTATTGTAGTTTCTAGAAGAAAGAAAAAGTCTCCTACTAAGAGAAATGTCACTATTTCTTCTCTTACCTCCTCTTCTATACCTTGTACTAGAGGTTAGCAAAAGAATATCAGTTCTACTTTGCCCCCTAGTAGATCTGGATACTATTTCTATTAGGAGATGGTGTTATATTAAGATGCATATATTGTTATGTTACGCAAATTGTATCATCTTTCCACTTAAGTCAGCCTTCCCTTTAAGCACAAAATTCAGTTAGGAGCTACTGTTAGGAGCTACTGTCAAAAACTTGAGCTACTGTCAAAAAATTCAGTTAGGTACAGTTAGGAGCTACTGTCAAAAACTTGAGCTACTATCAAAAAACCAGTTAGGTACAGTTAGCATCATGTAAGAAAATGGCCATAATGTGCCCTGATAATGATGTATTTTGTCATAAAAATATATAGTGGACTGCCATGATAATGACATGCTGCTAGTTGTTACTTCCACCATGAGTTTCATTAACAACAAGTCAGTTTTGTTTATAGTTGAAAGTAAGTGTGTGCTTTGAAATTTTGATCTGATTATGGCATCTAGAAATATGTCAGTTTTGTTTTGTAACTAGAAGACCAAAGTGTATTCTGTCCAAACTGAAAACTGTTACAAAGACCATGTGTTTTTTGGTCAAAATCTGCATGTAAAACTGAAATAATCAGTCATAAAGAATATCCTCAAGACCATGTGTTTCTTAGATTTCTTGATTGTATTTTGTGCTTGCAGGAGTAAATTTCTTGGAGTAATTTTGTGCTTGCAATGTTTGAGTTCTTAAGCCTTTTTACTGAAAATCAAACAGAGATGTTTTCTTAACTCAGAAGCCTGTTACTGCACCTGTACTGCACATTACAAAGTCTCCTAGTACTTAACGCACCCAAGCTATGAGGCAAAAATTTCAGTTAACTGTTATGGACAATTGTCAATTTTCTGTAATGATGATGGAACATTATAAAGCATTGTACTCCAGTGTATATGAAGGATACAAAAAATTTAGCAACTTCTCTGATTTTATAAAGTTGTTCTTATATGGGTGAAACTTCACTTGTTTTTAGGCTAGTGCAGGGTGTTGCTTTATTCTGTCATCATTTGTAACTATGTCACAAATAAATTGTTCCTTCTTCTGTATTTGAAGTAATGACTGTTCATAAGCTGAGGCATGGATTAAGCTGTTTCTTTGCTGTACCATTATATCTGGACGATTTTTTGTTTGGTGACCTATTATATCTGGAATGGAAGCTCACATAAGTTGAGCTGATTTTTTTCCATATGAAAGCAGAGGACCATATGGTGTGTGGCTGGGTTTTGTCTCCGACCATTGTGTCGCGATGAATTTGCAGGTACCCCGAGAGGCCCTTGAGTTTGCCGGAATGTCGATTAACTTCCGTTCCGGCAAATTCGGGTACTCCATATGTCCTATTTTCAGCAAAGGTCATGCTGAAATTTTCCGTGAATTTTAGCATGACTTTGCTAAAAATAGGACATATGGGGTACTTGCGACTAATGCATGGGCCGGGGTATCTTAGTACTTAGTTAAGTAGGATCAACTGCCCCGCCATTCTTGCTGCATTAAACCATAGGTGGCAATAGAGCCAAGTGATTAGGCCCAACTTAGAATTCTCCTTAGCATCGATAAACCCTAGATGATAAACCCAACATAGGTGGCAATAGAGCCAAGTGATTAGTGCCAAGTGATTAGGCCCAACCTAGGGTGCCTCGGCATCGATAAACCCTAAATGATGAAAACTTAACTTGGCTTCTATAGGGTGCCTCGGTGTTGATGAGAACCTAAATGATGTACGCTTAGGCTTTTAGGGTGCCTCGGCGTCGACAAACCCTAAATGATAAAAGCTTAGCTTTTAGGATGCCTCGGTGTCAACAAACCCTAAATGATGAGACCATGATCTTGTTCCTTGACAATAACCAACTTTTTGACCAAACTTTTTTCCTATTTAATCGAAACATGGCCCACAACGATGAGGCCGGCGGTTCGGGCAGCAAGCAATTCTGGGAGCTGTCCCAGGAGTTGGAGGAAGAACCTCACTGCTATGAGGACGCCCCGGAAGACACCGTTCCTGACTACACAACCCCTAGTGGCGTCGGGGATGACACCACTGATGATGGCGCCGCGGATGCCACCACTAATGATGGCGGCGCATGAACAGATGGCAGCCAACCAAAGAGGCAACGGAAGGACCGGCGCCCGAACATGCTCGGCACCGTCAGGGAGGAATTTACTGAAGTGAACTCCGATGGGCATCCGATGGCGCCCAAAAACGTAGTCAAGGGGTACTCGATTCAGCTCGGGTGCATTCTCCGGAGCACCTCCTCGATCAACACCGAGAACCTAAGGCATAAGGACCGAGGGAATTTGCGCAGCCTCCTCTTCACGAAGCTGCACGAACGATACAAGTTCCCTGCTGAGTTCGCAAACACACGCCTCTCGGGTAATAAAGTGAACGGTGTCACCCTCACAACGATGAGCATGGCCCTATCTACTTGGAAAAGCACGGTGAAGGCAATGATTGACAAAGGTGATAGTTATGAGAAGATCAAGGCAAAATATCCTTTGATTAGCGAAGATGACTACAAGGAGTTCATGATCAAGTGCAATAGCCCCGCAACCTCCGAATCAAGTCAGTGGGGGAAAGAAATGCGGCAGTTGAACATAGGGGTCCACCAACTCGGTCCCGGCGGTTACAGAGTGGCGGAGCCTGTATGGGACAAGGAGGACGCGGAGCGTGCCGAGCAAGGCCTACCGCCCCACTTCGAGAAATACAGTGACAAGCAGACCAGGGCCCGGTACAAGGAGGACCCGGTAACAAAGGAGCTTACCACAGATCCGAAGACCAAGGAGCTTGAGCTTGTTCTGGTAAGGAATACACCCCCGCGTAATTAGCTCCATATGGTTGCAATCTAATTAATCCCCAATATTTCTATATGGTTCACGTTCCTTCCGCATGACAAAGAAAGCAGTAGCGCGGGGTCGTCTCAGAGCTCCCCTTTAAACACCCCTTTGAGTAGGGCGTTGAACGTAATGAAAAACGGGGATAAGCTCAATAAGCCGACGTCAGCTAGTCGTGCGGCCGACAAAGGCTTGTCCACAAAATAGTCGTCATACTGTGCCGCTGGTGGGCGAAAGGAGAAAAAGACCAGCTCGGAAAGCTAGTCGCGCGAGGTTGAAGCACTCAAGGCGCAAGTGGCGCGGATTCCGGAGATGGTCCAAGAGCAAGTGCAACAACAACTGGGATCGACGCTCACCGGCATTATGCCTACCTTGATTCATGGGATAACGACGTGGATTGCGGGTGGCCAACAAGGGCCACCCCCGATTCCCAGCTTCACGACTAGCAACTCGCACAACGTGCAGGCGGCGCCATTGGTGTCTCCGGTGCCGGCGGTATTGGTGTCTACGGCGGCAGCGCCATTGGTGTCTCCGGCGGCGGCGGTATTGGTGTCTTCGACGCCGGCATTGGAGCTTAATGCACCCGGGTGTACGCCGGCCGGCACCTCGCCAGCAAGCGGCCCCTCCGTCAGTTGCACGCCCGCCGTTGGCGGTGCCTCGACATTAGCCGAGCTCGACGGCATCAGGGTAACTAAGCCTCTCGGCCGAGGACTTCATCTCCTTGCCTTTGACTGGGCATCCCTGATGCCCTACATGTTTTCACAGGGCGCCGCTGACGTTCCTTGCACTCTCCTGCACTTCGTGGGCGGCGAGTTGGTCGATGATGCCAAGGGCAGAATCGTTCAATCGGGCAATCCCGTGTTCCACGGTAATTCGATGCCACCCACAATGTATAGGGTTGAAGTGGTTCGGGTGCTGCCAGGCTGCGACGAGCTGTTACCTCCGATTCGACCCGCTGGGGCCGACGAAGAAGATGAGATGACCCTCAGCGCTTGCGTAAGCTGGCCCCTGCTTTGGCCGAAGAGCCAGATTCATTTGGGGGCGAGGGACACCACCCCACAGACAAGACCGCCAGTCGTGTCGGTGCCAAGCCATGGCAAGAACGTGGCAACGCTACCGGACATGCCGGACATCCCTATGGCATAGGATCCGGACATGCATATGGCACAGGATCTGGACAACGACGACAACAACGATGGTACATTTACCAACGTCGATAAGTACTTTGCCGAACATGGGTGCGGTGACGAGTTCTGCGGGCCTCCTTCTCAAGAACCCAAACAAGACGACCGCGATCTAGCTGGTACGGCGGAGAAACCCAATTGCAACAGGCGTCGTCTGGCGTTCAGTTCTCAGGAGACGCCTCCAGCTGCCGCCTTCACCGAGCCTCAGATAGCGGAGGTGCCAAATATTATCAGCCCCAACATGCTCAAGAAGGCGGTCTGTGAGCATAACTCGGTCCCATTACAGCAGATCAAGAAGAAGGGCCGGAAATGGCAGACTAAAAAGGGCGCCGGTGCGAGCCAGCCGGCACCGAGTACGATCTGTGCTCAGGACGGGCCACCTTCACCTAGGGATATCTCGAGGAGGGTGCATGTGGCGGGTGTTGGGGATCGTAGCAGAAATTCAAAATTTTCTACGCATCACCAAGATCAATCTATGGAGTAATCTAGCAACGAGGGGAAGGAGAGTGCATCTACATACCCTTGTAGATCTCTAAGAGGAAGCGTTCAAGTGAACGGGGTTGATGGAGTCGTACTCGTCGTGATCCAAATCACCGATGATCCTAGTGCCGAATGGACGGCACCTCCGTGTTCAACACACGTACAGCCCGGTGACGTCTCCTACGCCTTGATCCAGCAAGGGGAGAAGGAGATGTTGGGGAAGACTCCATGCAGCAGCACAACGGCGTGGTGGTGGTGGAGGAGCACGGGACTCCAGCAGGGCGTCGCCAAGCACTACGAGAGACGAGGAGGGAGAGGGGTAGGGCTGCGCCTACAGGGAGAGCAAATCACATGTCTTGGGCAGCCCCAAACCTCAAGTATATATAGGGGGAGGGGAGGGGCTGCGCCCCCACCTAGGGTTACCTCCCTAGGGGTGGCGGTAGCCCCCAGATCCCATCTGGGAGGCGGCCAAGGGGGAGAGAGAGGGGGGCGCACCTAGGGTGGGCCTTAGGGCCCATCTGCGCCTAGGGTTTGCCACCTCTCCTCTTGAGGACGCCTTGGGCCTTGGTGGGAGGCGCCCCAGCCCACCTAGGGGCTGGTCCCTTCCCACTATTGGCCCATGTAGGCCTCCGGGGCTGGTGGACCCACCTGGTGGACACCCAGACCCCTCCGGTGGTCCCGGTACACTACCGGTGATGCTCAGAACACTTCCGGTGGCCAAAACCATACTTCCTATATATTAATCTTTACCTCCGGACCATTCCGGAACTCCTCATGATGTCCGGGATCTCATCCGGAACTCCGAACAACATTCGGTAACCGCATGCATACTTTCCCTATAACCCTAGCATCATCGAACCTTAATTGTGTAGACCCTACGGGTTCGTGAGTCATGCAGACATGGCCAAGAGAACTCTCCAGTCAATAACCAACAGCGGGATCTGGATACCCATGTTGGCTCCCACATGCTCCACGATGATCTCATCGGATGAACCACGATGTCAAGGAATTAATCAATCCCGTATACAATTCCCTTTGTCTAGCGATACGATACTTGCCCGAGATTCGATCATCGGTATCCCGATACCTTGTTCAATCTCGTTACCGGCAAGTCTCTTTACTCGTTCCATAACACATCATCCCATGATCAACTCCTTGGTCACGTTGTGCACATTATGATGATGTCCTACCGAGTGGGCCTAGAGATACCTCTCCGTTCACACGGAGTAACAAATCCCAGTCTCGATTCGTGCCAACCCAACAGACACTTTCGGAGATACCTGTAGTGTACCTTTATAGCCACCCAGTTACGTTGTGACGTTTGGCACACCCAAAGCATTCCTACGGTATCCGGGAGTTGCACAATCTCATGGTCTAAGGAAATGATACTTGACATTAGAAAAGCTTTAGCATACGAACTACACAATCTTTGTGCTAGGCTTAGGATTCGGTCTTGTCCATCACATCATTCTCCTAAAGATGTGATCCCGTTATCAACGACATCCAATGTCCATGGTCAGGAAACCGTAACCATCTATTGATCAACGAGCTAGTCAACTAGAGGCTTACTAGGGACATGGTGTTGTCTATGTATCCACACATGTATCTGAGTTTCCTATCAATACAATTCTAGCATGGATAATAAACGATTATCATGAACAAGGAAATATAATAATAATCAACTTATTATTGCCTCTAGGGCATATTTCCAACAGCGGGTAGGGCGATGCTCCCGACAAATATGCTTAATGCTGCAACCGGAGCTATGCGGAGTCTGCACGACAGTGTTCTTTCTTTGGAGAAGCGGCGTCTCAGAGAGAATGATGTGGCATACCCGGTTTTCGTGGCCAAGGTGCCAGAGGGCAAGGGCTTTGTGGATGGCGCCATCGGGGGTACGATCGTCCTGCGGTTTGATGACATCTTTGCTATGTTCAACCTTCATCCGCTGCACTACACCTTCGTTCGGCTGTTTTCGCTGAGTATGGAGATGCGGATCATTAGAGACAAGACCCCGGACATCGTGATCGTCGACCCCTTCTACATGCGTGCCAAGCTCTTGAGCAGCGCTGGGGACCGCCAAGTCGCGAGTTCACACCTCGAAGACGTCATTCTGGCAAACCCAGATAAGGATAACTTCCTTGTGGCTTACTTTCCCGAGTAAGTCATCCCTTAACTGCCCCGTAACATATGATTTCTTAGATTTCGATCGTTCTTTTTTTCTAAAATTCCATGTTCTGTGCAGTGACACACATTGCACACTCATCCTCTTAAGCCCGAAATATTCCATGGCCACGCATTTCGACCCGAACCATAAATCCAAGATAGACTACACAAATATGAGGAAATTTCTTGATGATGTTCTCCCAGGCTACGCCAAATCTGGAGGCACCTTCACCAGGGCAGTTCGTAAGTACGGCAAGCACCTGTTCGCCCACAATACGATGTTCTGCTGCGTCAAGCAGCCGCCTGGCGGTCAGAAGGATGCCTACTACGCCCTCCATCACATGCGGGCGATCGTAAGGGACCATCATCACCTTCTGCTACCAAATAATCTCAAAGATTGGGCCGCGAGCTTGTCGGCAATCCAGGACGCGGACATCAGACAAGAATTCTTTCGCATCCAGTCGGAGTTTGCGGACATCATCCATCAAGATGTCCTTCATACCTCAGGGCAGTTCTTCCTCAGATATCAACCGTCCAACATTGAGATAGACGGAATGCTACAAATGCAGGCTAACAACGCCCGCGATTTCATGACCATCACGACAGACGGCGGCTTCATCCACGCTCCTGTCCATGAGTCGAGTCGAAAGTAGTGATGTGTAGTTCTGAAACATTGATTGGCTCATGTTGTAATTAAACTTTAATGAATTGTATGTCTCTTTGGTTTGGATAGTCGTTCAACTTAGATGTAATCGATGCTATTTATTAGTAGGACCATGAATCATGCTATTAATGTCTTGCTTTTCTCTTCCGATCCTTTTGTTGCATACTTATATATTGCTTATGTATGTATCGTCTGTTGTTTGGCTTGTGCATAGAGATGCCGTCGTATGTCGTGTACAAGGGTAAGGTTCCCGAAGTCTACGACGACTGGGAGGAGTGTCGGAGACAGGTTCACCGTTTCAGCGGTAACAGTTACAAAGGGTACACCAGTAGGGCGGAGGCAGAATCTAGATACGCCCGCTATCTAGCGGGAGAGAGGAGGGAGCGTTGGAGGAACCGGATGAAGACCAGTTTCATCGCGATGATGCTCATCGTGATGACCGCAGCTCTCTTCTATGTGATGGTAGTTTAGATGATCGATATCGACTTGTAATGTGAAGACAAACTCGATACTCGCGGTCTCGAGACTTGTAATGTTTTATCTTTGTTCGGTCTTTTGAATTCGGAGACTAATATGATGAATTGTATTCGGAGACTAATCTTATATTGTATTCGATGAATCTGCTGTTGATGTGTGCTACTGTCTATATTCTGTCAAATAATATATTTTGTAACCTGTGCAAAAATCAGAAAAGTAAAAAAAATAAAACATAATATTCATACTAATGGTGCATCACTACAGAGTGCGCCATTAGTATGCCAAAGTATACTAATGGCGCATCACCAAAGAGTGCGCCATTAGTATGCCAAGTATACTAATGGCGCATCCATCCGCAGTGCGCCATTAGTGTGCCAAAGCACATGGTTAAATATGGCCCCTGGGAGGCATACTAATGGCGCATGGTGTTATATACTAATGGTGCACTGGGTGGTGCGCCATTAGTATACCAGATACTAATGGCGCACCAGTGGTGCGCCATTAGTAATAAATACTAGTGGCATGATACTAATGGCGCACCAGTGATGCGCCATTAGTAGGCAAAACTGGTGCGCCATTAGTAGGAATTTTCCTAGTAGTTATGGTGGCTCCGCGCTCATCCGAATTCGGGGCGCGTACATGCCTGGCCGGGGAACGGCCCTTCGTTAAGGCGGAGGAATCCCGAAGATTCTGCTAGGTCATCGAGTGGTTGACCAGTCTCACGCTATATCATGACAGTCAGTTTTCAGCTTTCTCTACTGAGGTGCTCGTCCGGATGAACCAGGGCACAATCGCAGTAGTTCTCCTGGTGCCGCCCTAGCAGATAGAGCAGAACGTAAGGCAACAAAACACAGGAGCCGGGCAAACCCAACATTTGACCAAAGACATGATTCGGAGCTGATGCATATAAGGCCAAACTCGCAACACCGAACACTCCCTAAGGTATTCGGTATTTATGATGTAAACCGGGCTTAAACAGTGCCCTTTGTAATAAGCCCCTTCGTATCTTTCGGCCCTTTACAGGCCCACTGTCGGTGTCAAAACCGACGAATCTCGGGTAGGGGGTCCCGAATTGTGCGTCTAGGCGCATGGTAACAGGATGCATGGGACACGATGTTTACCCAGGTTTGGGCCCTCTTGATGGAGGTAATACCCTACGTCCTGCTTGATTATTCTTGTTGATATGAGTAGTACAAGAGTTGATCTACCACGAGATCGAAGAGGCTAAACCCTAGAAGCTAGCCTATGGTATGATTGTTGTTGTTGGTCCTATGGGCTAAACCCTCCGGTTTATATAGACAACGGAGGGGGCTAGGCTTACAGAGAGTCGGTTAGAAGGAAGGAGATCTACATATCCATATTGCCAAGCTTGCCTTCCACGCCAAGGAGAATCCCATCCGGACATGGGACGAAGTCTTCAATCTTGTATTTTCATAGTCCGACAGTCCGGCCAAAGGATATAATCCGGCTGTCCGGATACCCCCCAATCCAGGACTCCCTCACCCACGGTGACTCTAGCCCATAATGAACAGTAATTTTCTTTATACCCGTTAACAGCCCATGATTTACATGGGCCGTTTCCAGCCCGTGTTAGCTTTCGGCCTATTGATGGCCCATATGTTCTTGGGCTCCTTTTCGGCCCTCGATTACTTCCGGCCCCTTACTGCCTTGTTCCCCTAATGGGCCAAATTCAGCCCATGGCAAGAGTCGGCCCGTTACTGGCCTGTTCCCCTATTGGGCCAAATTCGGCCTATGGCAAGAGTCGGCCCGTTGCTAGCCTGTTACCCTAATGGGCCAAATTCGGCCCATGGCAAGAGTCGGCCCGTTTCTGGCATGTTAACCCGTTGTGCGTTTCCAGCCCGTCCTATATTCTGGCCGATTAACGACCCGTTATGCCTGTGAAAGAATTAAGCCTTTTCTGTCCTACGGCCTGTTACCGTGCTGGGCCGATAACAATTACGCCCGATTACGGCCCATGTAGACCCATTTATCTGACGGCCCGGGGCCCACCAATTATAGGCCCATTTATCGACGGCCCGTAGGAGACCCATGGATCCTACGTCCCGTATATGGCCCATGGTAGTTGCGGCCACTAGCAAACCAGGGAAAAAGAAGACTAGGAAATAAATAAGGCTGAAACTAACGCTAGGCTATTAAGGAGATTGAACAGATTACATCCACTCGGCATCAAAGATCGCCACCAGTGCAAATACAGGGAACACCCTACACTATACAAAAATGGCTTGCTGTTTTCTTCAGCCGGTGGCTACATGTTAAGAATAAATTTTGTATCGCACCAAAACAAATTACAATAATATAACAAAAGGAAGGTTGGCATAAAACTTAACAGTCTAGCAGATAAATGCACCACCAGAAGTTCAGAAGCTCAGTTCATTTGACCTGACTGTTACGTTTTCTTGCTGTATTGTCCGATGGAGCACCATAACCCTCGCCTTCATTTCCCCTAGGCTCCTGAACAACATAGCAAATGTCTGATAGTCTGGTTTCAAAACCATGCATATCTTGACGACATTGAGCAATGTTTCTCCTTGTTTCACAAAGGGTCTCTGTTAGGGAATGGACTTGTGTCTGGAGCGCAGATACAACATTGCTTTGAGCTTGCATATCTTGATCATGAGGCAGTTTGGACGATATTGCCTTAACAACCAACCCAGTATTACACAGGAATGTGCTTTTGGCACTGTTAGTGGACAGGTACTGACCCACTGCAGCAAGAGCTGACATTGCGGTTATAGTTGTCTCGCCACCTTCAGAAGGTGGCGGTTCCACCATTTTTTCCATAGCTCACTGAAAAGTTAAGGTTTTACATTAGTAGTACCAGAACAGAAGATATTAAGGAGGCAGCAAAACCAAACAAAATAGCTTTGGTTTATATACAGAACTTATTCTGGTGAACCCATGTAAAATATTAGTTGTATTTCATTGCAAAGTACATAATAAAACTATGTTCCAAACATATGACCATGTATCATCGCTAATGTATTATCTATTTCTTCACATTGTATTGAGGGCTAAGGATAAAGAGACAAAGTTTATAATACCGTAAGCATAGTATGACATCATTCATATCACAAAACAACTGAGAACAGACAAACAAGCAATTATAACATTGTGTGGGCAAGTCCAGCACGGAACTAGATTACGGGTCAAGATCAAAGGAACATCACTCCTCTCTTTTTGTAAGGTGTAATGATACGCTAAGACAATTGTGTATAAAATTGAAAAGAGTAATAGACATTGGCTGCAAACCATGCAGTTCAAGGCACAAGACAGAGTAAGTAGTAGTTAAAAGGCATGAGGATTAAGGACTTACAACTACGGCTTTGACTGGTGTAGTCATGCCCTTCTTCTTGCTGGTGTGACAGTCCTTGAAGATTTCCACAGCATTTGGTTCAGGTACATTTTGGTCCTTGCGGGCTTTCCTCTGCATTTCGAACAAGTCAATATAGATCTGATAGTATGGTACAGAAGATATTAAGGAGGCAGAAGACAGAAGATATTAAGGAGGCAGCAAAACCAAACAAAATAGCTTTGGTTTATATACAGAACTTATTCTGGTGAACCCATGTAAAATATTAGTTGTATTTCATTGCAAAGTACATAATAAAACTATGTTCCAAACATATGACCATGTATCATCGCTAATGTATTATCTATTTCTTCACATTGTATTGAGGGCTAAGGATAAAGAGACAAAGTTTATAATACCGTAAGCATAGTATGACATCATTCATATCACAAAACAACTGAGAACAGACAAACAAGCAATTATAACATTGTGTGGGCAAGTCCAGCACGGAACTAGATTACGGGTCAAGATCAAAGGAACATCACTCCTCTCTTTTTGTAAGGTGTAATGATACGCTAAGACAATTGTGTATAAAATTGAAAAGAGTAATAGACATTGGCTGCAAACCATGCAGTTCAAGGCACAAGACAGAGTAAGTAGTAGTTAAAAGGCATGAGGATTAAGGACTTACAACTACGGCTTTGACTGGTGTAGTCATGCCCTTCTTCTTGCTGGTGTGACAGTCCTTGAAGATTTCCACAGCATTTGGTTCAGGTACATTTTGGTCCTTGCGGGCTTTCCTCTGCATTTCGAACAAGTCAATATAGATCTGATAGTATGGTACAGCGAAAAGAGTGAACCATCAGCTAATTACAAGAGCCTCGCAGTGTGCAATATAGCTACGAGATCCTGTCGTTTGTTGGAATTTCACTTTCATACGGTTGGCCTTGTTCTTTGAACAGTTCACCTAAAAGAAGATAGATTTGTGTGGCACATGCGTAAATAGGACTTCAACATGTGATCTGCTCACATATATATAATGTACCTGATACTTCGGATCAGACCAGTGTTCAACAAGGCCCCTCCAGTCTTCATCCGATATATTTTCCACTGTAGATGTTTGGGAAAGTTCACTGTTAGCCTTGCCTTCAAAGTGGGTTTTCCTCAAGTTATACCCAATACTGTCACAGAGCAGACTTGAAAACATGGGTGCAAGCTTGTCTGGTTGCATCATCTTGGCTATCCAACTTGAACCTCATCTATTGGAAATTATGGGAGTCTCATTATCAGCAACCTAGAAAGTATGGGACAGAGCAAGACGATATTACTAGTTTCCATACATAACCATACTTACAGATAAATGGTCGAGGAAGGTGTTGAACTGGGTTTCGTCTTTGTCATTCCTGTACTGAATCCATGCTGGGAGGATACATACATGACACCTAACGGCAACCGCTGCCTCTGATACTAACTTGGCTGACTCTGTAGCATCACATGGCCTTTTTAAACCTGCCTCAAAACCGATCTCCATTCTTCCTCCTCTAGATTTAGTTAACCTATCGAGCATTAGCCCTGATGTTTGTTTCCTCTTGCGCCTAGGTGCTAGTACAACAACAAACATAGGAAGTGTTAGTGTACATCAAACTGTGAGACTACATATAAAGAAGCATGCAACTGTAACTTGACTCCAGCAACTACCTTCTTGTTGTTGAAGCTCACAAGGTTCATCTGATATTGCCAACTCATCTTGTGTCAAGAGTGCTTGGGAAATAGTGTTAGGTGGCAAGGGAGCTTGGGAACGTGCTGCTAGCTCAGTTGACACACGAGTAAGTCGTGCAGCTGGTAGTACTGTGGTAGGTGTTGCAAGAACTAGGGTTGTCTCTGCTTGTTTGGTGGCAGCTATTTGTTTCTGTTTGGCTTTTTTGCAACTCGTGTAGCATGGGATGCCGTGTTTGTAGAATTTTCCGCTGGACTTTGACCTTCTATTGCACCATCAGTACCAGCAGAATCTGCAGGATTCATCCGCTTCTCATTCCCTGCCATTCTGTGATTCTTCCTCTTTCTCTGTGCCATGTTAAGTCAAGATGACAAGAAAAACGAATAACAATTTAGTTCTTCAGAACAAATTGATGCATGATGCAGACGAACTGAACTTTGATGTTAGACAACCACATGATAGGAGGATGTAATATGTATGAAAAACAGGACGGAAGAGATAACCAGAACTATGATGTGTAAACTAAGAAGAAGACATTTCACCAAATTGGAAGCAATGCAATGGAAGGTAGACACCATATGAAAGATGCCACAAATGTCGCTCTGCCAAGTTAACAGTGTCTCATCATAAATGGCGTTTAAACAAATGTGAAGCAGTACAAGAAAGAAATCATATGCAAGATGCAAACAACATCACACTACCATGTTAGAGGTCTCTCGTCATTAGTGCCATTGCATATTCACAGCTTATGATGTGTAAACTAAGGAGAAGGCATTTCAACAAATTAGAAGCAATGAAAGCTAGACACCATATGAAAGATGCAATGAATATCACTCTACCAAGTTAAAACTGTCTCGTCATAAGTGCCATTTCAACAAATTAGTAGTACAAGCTAGAAAAGAATGTGAGATGTAACCTATATCACACTCCGAAGTCAAACGTGTCTTATGATAAGTGATTGTTGTAGGTTACACAACAATAGTAATTTGATGTAAGAACATGGTGTGATAGACAGCTATTGTATGTTCTAGAAATAGGAACACATGTCTTATTCAAGTATAATGTGTAAAGTAAGCAGATGGAATTCAACAAAATTAGAAGCAATACAAGCTAGACATCACACATAACATGCAACCACATAAAACAGTGCCAAGTTAGAGGGAGCACCGGTGATGCTGCACTAGGGGAGACGTGCTCATCATAAACACAGCTTTGTTGACTGTCTATGCATGTGTTGTCTTGGAAATCATCTTGGGGGTGTGGAGGAGTAGAAACTATAGAGGCCCTCCATTTCGAAGGAGCACCTTTATCTGCTGCCTTGCTAACTTCGTTCCACTTTATTGATTTTGAATTGTCAAGTAATTCCGACAAGAAAAAGCAATAAAATTCTCTCTTCAGAACACATTCATGCATGATACTGACAATCACTACTTTGATGTAAGGCAAACACATGATACCATGATGGAATAAGTACGAAAAATAGGATGGCATGGCATGTTCCACAACTGTTTGTGTAAACTAAGCAGAAACCATTCCAGCAAATAAGAAGCAATGCAAGCTAGACACCACATGAAAGAGGCAACCAATATGACTCTGCCAAGTTAAAAGCGTCCCATCATAAATGGAATTTCAACAAATTAGAAGCAGCGCATGCTATAAATCATATGAAAGATGCAACTAATATCGCACTGCATATACTAAAGGTGTCTCGTCATGTTGATTGATGCGGGATACAAAAAAACAATAGTTTTATGTAAGGACATGCTTAATAGACAGATGTACTATGTACTAAATACAAGAAGGCATGTCACATTAACAGGTATAATGTATAAGCTAAGCAGACTAGCACATGCAGTTTAACCAGATTGGAAGAATTACAATCTAGACACCATATGCAACATGCAACCACATATCACGCTGCCAAGTTAGAGCAAGCACCTGCGATGCTAGTGTAGGGTAAATGGTGTAATCAACTACTGAGCTACGTTCACTATCTTCATCTAGCATTTCTGTTTCTTGAGAATCATGTCGGGAGGCTGACGCTGCATTCTTTAAATGAGGAGTAGTCCCCTTGCCTGCCTGCCTCGTCATAAGTGATTGATGAGGGATACACAAGAACATTAGTTTGATGTAAGAACATGGTTAATACACAGATGTACTAGTATGTACCAAAAACAGAAAGGCATGTCATATTCAAAGGTATAATGTGTAAGCTAAGCAGATGCAATTTAACCAAATTGGAAGCAATACAAGCTAGACATCCGGCTGGAGTGGTGAGCATGATCATCTAGGACCTGAGAGCATGGTGGGAGGCGGGCTGCTTCGCCACCATCATAGCTTTTTAGTTGGCTTCCAGGTGATGCCTATCTTTGCTGGGCTTGTCACTGGCTCGGCCAGTGCCCTGACTAGCTATTTGTCTTCTGGTGCTCATGGGATGGTGGTTCATGTAAAAAAATATCTTTCCTTATCTTACCGACTTCGGCCTTTCGAATACAAGCTAGAAACCATATGGAACATGCAAACACATATGACACCGCGAAGTTAAAGCAAGCACCTGAGATGGTGGTTCATTGCGAGCGAGGTCATCAACTCCAGAGCTACGTTTACCGTCTCCATCTGCTGACATTGCACCCTTTATAGCGCTGTAACGTGTCTTGCCTACCCGCATACGAAGCTGGAGCGACTTCTCTCTTTTCTTTTTGGCTTCTCTTATGGCAGCAGAGTCTGAAATACCCTTGCATAAAAACACAATAGTGATAGTATGGGTGAAGTGTGTGCAGAACTAGTGCACTGTAAAAGTAGCAGATAGCAGGTGGCTGAAAAATAAATGACAGGAGACATATGATAGCTCTACAACATTGCATGGCAAACAAAATTAGATTCTACTCCGTATTATTTTGTAATATATGAGCACAGGAAATGCAGGTACTCCTCCAACACACCACCACATGTGGTCATATCTAAGATAACAGTCAACTGAAAATAAATAGGTCAGTCAATTTTTTTAATGAACTGTCTGATCTATAAGGAATGGGTAGATGGCCTTCGTCTACCTCCCGCCAGTCACTGTTGATGATCTTCCTCGAACCGCCAACCACCACCGGCCCAGACCCCTGCCCCCGCCGCCCCGCCCTCCCATCGACCTCACACCACTGTCGTGCTTGGCAGCGCCCCCAGGCCATCCCTTTAATCCCAGCCGACCTCCAGATCGGGCGCCAGTAGCTCTAGGCCGCACACGCCCCTAAGATAAACACCAAGGCGCTGCTTCCCCGGTGTAATAGGCATACTAGCGCCTATTACGCCGGGGAATGCTTCCGTTAATTGGGAATCAACTGGCCAGAAATTGAAATTCAGGGGGGCGACGGACCTCTAGCTAAGGTGAAATAGTATATGAGGAGAAACCTTGTGCATCGCGAGTTACTAGGAGCATCTAGTATCAAGAAGAAGCGGTCAACTAGTGTCTTCTGTGGGATGAATACCGTGCAAGCAGAGACATAAGATTTGCACGTATAAGGGAAGAGGAGTACCTTTTTCGATTGCCGGTGTGGTCACCTCCACATGTCGCGCCGATATTCTTCTTTTTACCAGGGAAACCGATGTTCTAGAGGGTGCAGGCTTGGACGAACCCATGGCCAAATTGTTGATTGTGTTGACATGACCGTATGTCGGTGGAGGGGAAGCAGATCCGAGGCGGCGAAGGACGGCATAGCAGGAACAGCTCTGGTGCGGTGGAGGGTGGCGAAGTTGGAGCGGCAGCGGTGAGGTGCAGGATGGCGTGGTTGAACTAGATCAGGTACGGACGGCTTGGCCTCGGCTTCAACTACTAGCCGTGGAGGGCGTTGCGGTTGAGGTTGCGGTGGACGACGACGTCGGGGTATCGGCTCCGGCATGATGGAGGAGGGCGGCGGTTGATGGGTGGGATGGGGTGGCGGACGGAGGACGCCGGGGTTTCGCGGCTGGTGGAGAGGTAGTTTTGGCGCCCACGGATTACGAATGGGGAATCAGACGGGTGGGGGGAACCATGTTTCGGTCTGGGACGCGCTTGTTTTTGGCTTTTTTGAACAGAAGATGGGACGCTTGTTTGAAATTTGGGGAAAGTACAAACTTTGCCCCCCTCTTAAATTTCGGACCTACTGCGGGTCGGGGGTAGGATGGTAATCCCAGGTGTCCCAAATAGTGGGCGGGAGCGATTTCGGCCGCACGCATGTGTGCCTAGGCGGCCATTGTGTATGAATGTTTTTTCGATGTGGTTGCGTGGCGTCTAGATGAAGCTACAAACCTACCCCGGTTTAGACCTTTGGACGTCGGGCCGGTAGGTTTCACGGGTCGGAGTTATTAGAAAAGTAATTTCCTTGTACTACCAAACATTGGTCTCATGCAGTTTCGGGCGAGTAGAGGCTCTTTTGGTGCTTCTTTCGAAATTTTGAAACACAAGCATTCACGTTTAGCGTACTCTTGAACTATTAGGATTGACCTAAATAGACAACGTTATATTTGACCTTGTATGTTTGAAAACCTCATTAAATTATCCGCTTCTTTTTGAAATTTTGACACTTGAAAATCATATAACTACGATTATTTTGGAATGGAGGAGCTAAATTTGAATCTGTTTTGTACACGACTACATATGCTATTATGTACAAAATCAAATCAAAGATTGGTGCCCCCATAATTTAGGTATGGTTACAAATGCCATGATATCAAATTCAAATAATTGAATGGACTTCATGTTGAATTCGATTTTTTTAAACCACCTTAAGTTGAATTCAAATGTATGCTAGTTCATAGGTAGCTATTTATAATGTCCATTGTGTAACTTTCGTATGTATAATGTGCTTTACACACACAACATGAACTATACTCACGTTTATATTCGATTGCTAAAGCGATGCATTGTATGGAGTTCAAAATACTAACTATGTGGATGAATTGTGTCGAATAATAACATAGAGATGCTCAAATTCGATAGAATCTAGATGTATGATGGATCAATGACCGCTCCTTACGCGAATTGCAAATATCATGATCCCATCCTAATATTTGGATACAATTTATATCTTTAATCTATGTGTAGAGCAGTCTTTTACGTGTAGTTTCACTCTCCATCGGTGGTCTCTCACACATGCTCTCACACTCTCTCCCGAGGTGTCTTTCTCGCACACATGCTCTAGATATAACCCTCCCTCCCTCTCGTAACCATTTACAACTGTTTCCACTAACCATTATCACAAGCACTCTTCCTCTCGCAAACATACACACACACAATCCTCATCGACCCTTTCTATATACATGGACCTGCCTACATGTCTCATGTACGCACATTATCTTTACGCCTATCTCTCACGCATTGTCTCACACCTCTCTTCCTAATCGACGAGTATGATTCTAGCAGAGCATTCTGTAGGATGCCCCTTAAAGTTAGGTTGAATGAATAGTAATATCAGAGATAAAGGGGTTACCTTAGTCCGAGAACCTAGGGTTACAAATCCTAGCCGGCTTTCTCAGTGGACACAGAGTCCTTCACAATTCTGCTATCTTTGTCTTGTACAACTAGTCATCCATGGGTCTTCCTAAATGCGTCACGAGCCGACCAATGTGGCGCAGAACGGAACCGAACGAAGGGCCTCACCTCGACCCACCGGACCTCACGCGGTGACACACCCTCTGCCCCCACGTCTCATTATCTTCTCACACCCACACATACCAACACAAACACCACAAACACACAAAATTTCTCCTAGTGCCTCTATTCCCTCCCCCTTGCATATACACACTCAAGGGAATGGAATCTCTTGTCGTGACGTCATATTCATCTCTCTCTCTATAGACCACTCTCATTTCTCGTGCTATCTCTCCCATGCCCCCCCCGTCGGCCCCTCTATCCAAGCCTCTCTCGAATATCTAATACACACACATACCTCTCTAGGCCCCGCCAAATGCATCAACTACACATTCACACATGTTACATCACGTACCCCATTGATCTAAAAAGCCCTCTCTACACGTTTATTTCGCATACAACATTCCTTTTGAATAAAGTGTGGCCAAAAAATTATTTTAGAGTTTCTACATATATACAACATTACAAAGTTATATGGACGAGTACGAACGCTAATTTGCATTGCATGGTGCCCACAATGATATTTATTCCGCACTGTGAATTTGTATCTTTTTATACTATATACAAAGTTAGTCATAATAAAGAAAAACGAAGAGCATCTCTCTCTCCATCGCATACCCCCCTGTACGCCCCTTTCACGCATGCACACAAAACTATCTCCAGGTCCTCTAAAAGTAAGCCCCCAGAAAATTCACGCATGTTTCATCTTTCTCTCGCGATATATGCAATGACGATCATTGTATTTGAAGCGAAAGCACGATACGTACATTGGACTTCAGAATCCACTCATTACGGTCACCATTTACGTTTAGTGGTTATTATACAGTCACGGGCTCACCATACAACTCTGTATTTGCTCATGACATGACTAGTTGACTAGTTAAACGCTCCACGTGGCACCTCTAGTGTTGCATCACATTATCTCACTACCATCGTGCCCACCTGTCGACTTGTATCTACTCTACATCTACACTCTTATAAAATACATAAAATACACTCTTATAAAAACAGAGTTGGTGATGATGGTGTGCCTGCCATCCTGCAATATAGGCCGTCCGATTTATATCTAACGGATAGGAAAGAAACTATGGCAATTTTGCAAAAAGGTACCCACACACCTCTCCACATTTGCAAATAAGGCCTTCCCTTGTTCATCCTTTTCTCTCACAAGATAAAAAGTCATACAAATGCATCTTGATGTTACGTGCAACGCACGGGCATCTTGCTAGTAAGAATGAAAAAAAGCGACAAAAAATATTTGGACGGTGGTTCGAAGTCATGACCGTGGGCACAGCGGACAAGGTAGCCTTGTATTGGTATGATGAGCCGTCTGTTTTAACACATAGGAGCTGGTGTGGTGATTATACAGACATGCACGCATGCACACGAACTGCATCCACACAACACATGCACCCACTCACGCACGCAACACTCACACGTACACACGCAGCCACGCACGCACGCAACACTCACACGCACGCACGCACGCATGCATGCACACACCAGTACACCACATGACCAACACACACTCTCACGCTCAAGTGCTCAACCTACATGTGCATGCGCACACATCAGGCCCTGACAGACACATACATAATCAGGTGATTCCCGCGCATGGGTTGGAGCCTTGTCGCGCCTGTGTAAATTTGTGTTTATCTGACATTTTACCTATGCGAACTGACAGGTGGGACCCACAAGGAACGAGGTCAATTTAACTAGTCAACATGGCGCCACGCAGACTATTTGGCCGGTCAACAGAGTGCAATCCGATGCTGAACTGTGAGCAAGTGACCGTATAATCACCGCAAAACGTATATAGTGACCGTAATCAGCTTATTCTGAAGTTCGGGACCGTATTACGCTTTTCTCTCTGTAGGCCCTCCAAAACTACATCTCTACACGTTGTCGCATGTTACATCTAACAACTATGCAATACATCACTACTACTACACTCTAACACAATAAATCATATGTGTTTTTACTTTTACTAGATATCATATTGTTACTTATAATTATTCAGTTTGCATACATTAAAATTGCCTTTGAAATGTATGGCCAATATCATCTACCGCGCGGGAAAAATCCCGCCCTTTCCTATTTAATCGGGTTTGTATTGATGGATCGTGCAAAACAGCAAAACTATAGTACTATACAGTACAAGTGACAGTTCACTGGGCCGTCGTGTCATCCACTCCTCCGTCGTAAGAGTGGAGCGCTCGCTTTCATAAATCTTCTAGTCCCTTTCGCTGACATGTGGGACATCAAGCTACCGGGTCCACGTGCCATACCGGAATACTGTGCAGAGCAGCCGGGGTGAAGCACCCCATTCATGGCGCCGACGTAGTAATGAGCAATGAGGCGTCAAATCACAAAGCCGCACCTTTCCCGCAGTTAAGTTGGAGGGACAAAGCAACCATCATTTCACTCGTTGCTGAATCTGCTTCTCCCTCATCTTCTTCAACTTAACCACATGTTGCTTCTGCCCTTGTTCTGCCTCATGTGGGACGCGGATCGGCTTGGTAAAGCACTGACATGTGGGACCGCATGTTAGCAAACCGCGAGGACAACGTCCTCCGAAAATAAGAAGCCTAATACTAGACTTACAAAGGGCTACGTAGCTGCTATGTATACTTTCCATCTATCTATATATGCCCCCTGATTTTTAGGTGGGGTGGGCCTAATCCTCTCCTTTAATCCAATCAAATAGTCCCACATCACATCAGTTCGTAACTTTACGTAAACCATTACGTGGATGTAGCATTGCTCAAATAAGAAACCTCCCCCGCCATCTGCGCGGCAAAATCACCTCCTTTTTACTAATCTTGATTATATAATTTTTTTAAATCAATATAATTGAGATTTGTATAGATAGCACACAGGAGCAAAACCAAGTGGTACGGTTAAGGGCATCCACAATGTGTAGCCAAATGTGAAAATAGCTTTTGGCATCGTGGGAACCATTGTGGACGGTGTTGCCAAAGCCAAAAAGATGGAACCGAAGCTCCCTGATTGATTGATTGAAGGAATAGAAAAATGCAACATCTCTCCTCTTTCTCCCATGCTTGGATGCATGTAGTACAGTATAGAGCATAGAGTCTACTCCCCTGTCCCTTCTATCACAAATCACAAAGAAGTGAGGCGTCAAATCACAAAAGCATGGACGAAGCAACCATCATTTCACTCTTTGCTGACTCCGCTTCTCCATCGTCTTCTTCGAGAAACCATCTCGCCGCACTAGTACTCCTAGTAGTACTCCCTCCGGTCCTTTTTTGCCTGCGTCTAAGAAAATTTCGTTTTCCCTACAATGCTCTACGCATTGGCATTTTTCCGCTGCTCTTTCCAACCGGGCACTCCATCCCTTTCCACCGCATGCGTGCCTGCAGTAATCCCATCTCTCTTTCCCATGTGCTTCGCATCTTCCCAAGGCAGAGAGAGCTGCATGCATGCAGAAACAGGAGAGAGAGCGAGAGGCGCAGGCGTGCAGAGAGATGGACAGGGGAGAGAGAGATAGATGACATGCATGCATGCGGAAGTGAGAAGGTTGGTTTGCATGGCACTGCATTAATCAAGCGATGAGGAGTGAGATGGTTAGCTCTTTGGTCTGTGGAGAAAAAATACGCATTAATTGACACGTGAAACGAGGATTTGTATCGATTAAATCCCGCGAAGGAAAACCCCGCCTTTCTTTTTTAACACTAGTACTCCTAGTATGTACGTACTTATCCTGTTTGGGTCTAGGCCTTGCATTGCCAAACTTCGCCACACATTTTTGCCAATCTTGCCTAAAGTTTTCAAAATGAGAAGGAGGTACACTTGTGCACGGTTGTCGCTGTCACACCGCACCCTCACACGGTCGCTCCTGCACGCTGCGGTCGCACCGCACCCTCACACAGTCGCTCCTACACGCCGCAAACCCAACCAAGGGAACGCACCCTCACTGACACGTGTTGTCGCATGTGAACAAAACAAACTCAGCCATCATATCGCTGACACATAATTTTCGTTCATAGAGTATGTTTATCCAACCACACGTTGGGGAGTATCCGTACGGCTCGTGCGATGGTCTGTTGGGGAAGAAGAAGAGGTGAGGAAGAAGGAAAGAAGGGTTAGGAGACATAGGATATTCATCCAACCACCTGAAATGGTAGACTGACCCAAGTCAGGTGACTTGCATAACAAATATATGTTTTTACACAGCAAAAGATCCATAAAAACAACAACATAAAGAAAAACTATCACTGCTCGCGGAAAGAGACGGCCTCACCGTCTTTGGCTGCCGGCGCGAACCAGCCGTCACTGCCGACGTGTGTCTCCGCACCGTGGTTGTTCTCGGCCTCCAGCTACTCGTTCAAGTAGAGGGCCTTGATGGCAGAGGCATCCGCGCGCTCTGCGTCGAGTCGAGCCTCCGCCGCCCGGTTCAAGTCTACGACGTCCGGTTCCTCCTGCGGGAGGGCGTCGATGAGAGCGGCATCTGCGCGCTCTGCATCGAGTCGAGCCTCTACCGCCCGGTTCAAGTCCAGGACGTCCGGTTCCGCCTGCAGGAGGGCCTCGATGGCAGCGGCATCCGCACGCTCTGCCTCAAGTTGAGCCTCCGCCGCCCGGTTCACATCCACGACATCCGGTTCCTCCTGCAGGAGAGCCTCGATGGCAGCGGCATGCGCGCGCCCCGCATCGAGTTGAGCATCTGCCTCCCGGTCCTCCTTTAGTATCGCCATGTTGAACCGCCAGTACGCCTGCACCATGGGGGACTCGGACGTCGGCACGAAGTCGACGTCCATCGTCTCATACCAATCGGGGCCTTCTGCGCCGTGACCTCTGCCCTGAACATTGGATCGGCTTCCTCCTCCTCGTAGCTTGGCTCCAGAGAACTCGGGGATTGGCCCGCCGCAAAATGAGCTTGGGAAGGAAGGTCTATGGCGCTGACCGCCGCCGCGATTTCTGCGCGGCGCTTCGGCGTCAGCACCTTGTAGTAAGTGATCTTGCGGTGCACCATGGCTTTCCGGCGAACTAGGGGACGCTTGATGCGGGCTAAGGGATCGAAAGGTGGGGGAATGGGCTGGAGATTTGGTGTGGTTTTAGGGCAGTGGCTGGCGTAGGCCGAGCAGCGAAGGTTCTGGTGTGAATAGTGGTTCCAGTGATGACCGGTCAATCGGTTTTGACTGTACATCGCTCTTGTCGCGTTCGCGTTGCATCCCGGCACGCTGGACCCTCCATGTCGCTCACCGAATGGAACGCGCTTCGTCTTGCGTTTTTGCTTGCTTGTGAGACCGCAGTTGAGAGCAAACCGACGTCCCTCCCCCTCCCCCGCCCGCGTCATTTATTATACCACCACTCCCTCCGTTTTATGCGGAGTAAATAAAAACAGAGGGAGTATACTATGGATGAGGATCCCCTGACGTGGTCGAACCCATTGAGTAACTGACATGCGGGGCCTAGCAAGCATGGGGTCCGCCAGTAAGTGACCGAAAGGGAGGGTAAGGCAGGGATACCTACGTCAGAGGATCCACTTCCACTATACTACTTTGACCAAATGTTAGAGTGATAATAATGACATGCAACTTACACAAATGTTAGAGTAATAATATATGACATGCAACTTACACAAAGCATACAGGGTCTAATGCGTTTTTCAAGGCTAACTTTGACCAAATGTTAGAGTAATAATATATGACATGCAACTTACACAAAGCATACGGTCAAATTCGTATGAGAAAGGAGTTTCCAATGATATAGTTTTCACATTATACATCTCATGTACTATTAATCTTGTCAATAGTCAAATTGGAAACCATCTCGAGTACAAATCTAGGAGTACATATGAATCTAACAATATTGAGTGGGCGTTGTTGAATGTTGATTCCTTTTTGATCAAAGTAGAGATACTTTGAATACACATAAAACTTATATGTAAACTAGAAAGGATAGGAGGGAGTATATTGTACGTTCAAAAACGAAACGAACATTGAATACCCTTTATATATGATTTGCGGATGCTATGATCACCGGTTCAAAATTTTGAATCCGCCTTAGGTATCACGTGCCCCCACTCGTTCCCTCTCGATTTCATCTCAGGGTCCGGAGATCTATTGAAAGAGGACTAGGGTGGGTACATGCGAATGATACTCGGTGGAATGTTCAAATGAGGCATGCATGAGGATGGACTCGACTGGAGGGCGACATGATCGATGGAGAAGAGGGTTGGAGAGGAATGAGAAATAAGCAAACGCCACATGATTATACTTGAACGGCTCAAATAAACAATAAGTTGTCTCGCTTGGCCTACATAGTGAAAGGCCTAATGCGCAATGCGGAGCACTGACATTTGAATATGGCCGGGAAAACAGGGAAACTGACATTTGAATATGGCCGGGAAAACAGGGAAACTGACATGTGGGGCAGACTAGTCCAATGGAGGAGTTGGCCCACGACCTCCTCGCCACCGACAACCTTTCATGTGGGTCGTTGGGGCCAACAACGGGGCGCAGCTCCAGCACCGCCTCTGGACACGGCGACCGCGGTGAGCAACACGCTCATATTGTAGCTAGACACGGTCGGTTTCAGTGTGCTGAGGTTGGCGTTAGTGCTGTGGCACGACTAACCGTATGTTTGGTTTGTTCCGAAGGTTGCCCCATCAAAGCATTGGGTAGCCAAAATTTTGGTTGAGGTATTGGTTGCCCATGATTTGGCCGACATTGGCAAGAAAAATGAACTAGAGTTGGCTAGAGTTCATTGGCATGCCAAAGAAATGGCAACCATCCAAACAAAGACCAATCTTTGGGTCATTACCAAAATTTTGGTTGTGGTATTGGTTTCCCATGATTTGGCGGACACTGGCAAGAAAAATGAACTAGAGTTGGCTAGAGTTCATTGGCATGCCAAAGAAATGGCAACCATCCAAACAAAGACCAATCTTTGGGTCATGACCAAAATTTTGGTTGAGGTATTGGTTTCCCATGATTTGGTCGACATTGGCAAGAAAAATGAACTAGAGTTCGCTAGAGTTCATTGGCATGCCAAAAAAATGGCAACCATCCAAACAAAGACCAATCTTTGGGTCATGACCAAAATTTTGGTAAGGTGCACTTTGGCCACAATCCAAACACACCCCAACACCCGGCTCGTCGACGATGCACGGGGCGCCGCGACGCGTCCGCGGAGGGTGTAGCGCGGCCAACTGCATCCTCTGGACCTGAGACCATGCCAGGTCGTCTTGCTTTTTCAATGACATGCGGGGATCGCATGTGAGTAAAGGGCATCTCCAACGTTGCCACGACCGCAACTGACTACCCTGGCACACCAAAACCCTCGTCCCTCGCGCCGTCGCGCGGTGCGTTCCCCGCCAGCGCAAGCGCTCGCATTAATGTCGTCCGTTTGTATGTCGTTGTTAAGAGGCTCGGTGCCTGAGGAACCAACTACGGCGACTTAATGACGCACCCGGACGCTTGGCCTTACCGGAATGCGCTACTTAAAGCGGCAACGCCCAGCTAACCTCCACACCATAGCGCATCGTCCTCCTATCTGGCACCAAATCCTCCATGACCGCAAGTGCGAACGCTCTGCGGTAGAGCTTGTCTTCGGGGATGAAGCTCGAGGTCACCGCCCTCGCTCAAGTCACCTCTCGCGACGCAATAGTGGTATAGTCGGACGCGGACGCGACCGCACAAGCGGTGGCCACGCTGGCGGCCGACGACGGGAGCACCGCCAGCCACGCATCCTACTTGCCGCCGTCCAACGTCCGGCACCGCCGAGGTCGGGGACTCCTCCGAGGATGAGTAGGTCATGGGAGGCGGTAGGGCATGGTGTGCCAACTAGCCGGTCCGTATCCCATGTTCTACTCTTCCTCGCCGGAGACCACACCTTCACTTCACGGGTCTTAAACCCCGCCCCCGTACATAGAGATCGCAGATGGAGGACGTCGGTCGCCGCCGTAGAATAGGTTTAGGGTCGGGTTTCTTTTATTTTTCTGTCCTATAAAAGTTCGAAATGTAATGAAAATCTGCCGTGTTTGCATTAATCTTGGCCGATGTATATGAACTTTCACAATAATATACATATTGTAGGAGTACTAGCAAGATGCCCGTGCGTTGCACGAAAGATCAAGATCTTGTGGGAGAAAAGGATGAATGAGGGAAAGCCTTATCTCCAAATGTGGAGAGGAGTGCGGGTAAATTGTCATAGTTTCCTTCCTATCCGTTAGATATAGATCGGACGGCCTATATTGCAGGATGACAGGCACACCATCATCACCAACTCTGCTTTTTATTGAACCGAGACAAATCTAACATGCGAAGTAAAATAAACACATAGGGTCTATACATACAAAAATTATCTTAGGCACTCCAATAGTACATCCACTACACATTCACGCATTTCACATCTTTCTACATCTACGGGAACCTACGAAAGGGTTAACGTAAATTGCCTCTCTCTCCTCCCCTGATTTTCATGGTGGTGGGCCCCTCCCTCCCCCCAATCTACAATCAACAGCTCACACGTTTCACATTACGTTAATTACGTAACTGGGATTACATAGGTGTAGCATTACTCGTCCTAAAAAACCCAACTAAGCCAACCTCCCAGCATATCGCGCGGGAAAAGACCCGGCCGCGCCGTTTCAGTCGGGATTACCGGATTACTAGTAGTAGTATCGATGGATCGCGCGAAGCAACAATTTTTTTTGAGGGGGCGAAGCACCTAGTTTAAAAGGAAAAAAGGCAGTACACTCACAGCACTTCTGTCGCAGTCGCATTGCACCCCACACACGTTCGGTCCTGCACACGGCTCACGCAAACAGAACGCGCTTCGTCTTGCCTCTTGACTGACACGTGGGACTGCACTTGGAGAAACCGACCATGCGCCAAACTCCCCCCGCACACCGCACGAAAATCCTCCCCCCCACACACAAAAATTCCCCCCAAATCCGATTCAACCGCCCTTCGGCCAACTAGCAAATAATATTCCCCAAACCCCCTCCCCCTATTCCCCTCCACTCCATTCGCTCTGCCAAAGCTGCCCTCCCCGCCGCGCCGATACGTCGGCGCCGCGGTTCGGCGATCCTCTCGCTCCCACAGTACGCTCTCGTAGACTGTCGTCCTCTAGCCGTGCCGCCACCTCTGGCTACGTTCTTGTGGAGGCGCACGACGGTCAGCGCCGCCACCGCTGGCGACGTTCGTGTGGAGACGCACGGTGGTCAGCTTCTCCCACGGTACGCGCATTCTAGACTGAGGCCCCGTTCATGTCGGTGTAGCGCTGAATGTTAGCTGATAGACGCTGCTAATCTCACTGTTTATCGAAGTAGTTTACTGTCAATATGCTCTGCTTAAGAAGCTTCCTTGCCCTATTCTACACTCAGCCTGCTTAGCTGAGATGGCATGCCAAGGCCGATTAGTTGCTAAAATATCCTGCCATATATTTATGGTGACGTAGATTGCCATGGTCTAGTAGCCAATCTGTTAGGTAAAATAGCTCTACACCGTTTTATACTCGATCTTTGTTGCTACGATGGCCTTCGATAGTTCGATGGCTGTGTGCTCGGCCTCATTGACTGCTGAAACAGCTTGCCATAATTTGGCACTCAAATCTGTTTGCTGAATTAGCTTTACATATATTTTGTTACTTAGATCTGCTCGTCCAAATATCTTGCCATAGCTTTAGACATCAACCTAGGTATTTTTTCTAGACTTCATAAAAAATCATATATGTTTTTCCTATAATATCTAGTAGAAGAACTAATTTGTATGTCTAACAGATGGACAGGACTTGGATAACTTCTGCTCGAAGATTCTCCGCTGCATATGTCGAGGGGGTTGAAAACCTAATGAACTTTATCAAAGCTGAGTACGGTGGTCCGAAATCAGATGTGCTCTGCCCATGTAGCAGTTGTATGAATTCAGTTACAAGACCGCAGTCAACTGTGCAAAATCATCTACACTTGTATGGGATGTCGGTCACATATACTAGGTGGGTTCATCATGGTGAAGCTGTGAACGTCAATGTTATTGACTACGTGGAAGCAGCAGATCACCATCTTGATTTGCCTGATGCTCAGGTGGAAGAGGAGGAGGAGGTGGTGGTGGCGGAGCCAGTGAGTTTGACCAACATTGAAACAATGCTATGAAATGCTCATGCATTCTCTGAAATTTCACCTACAGAAGAAAAACGGTGGGCCCGCATGTTGGAACAACGCAACATTGCTGTCACCCCAGGAAATAAGCTGTCAGTATTCTCAGCTATGGTCACCTTTCTTCAGGTGAAGACATCTGAGCGGATGACCAACAAATCATTCGATGCAATGTTGGCTGCTTTTCGCAAATCTTTCCCATATGCGTTTGAGTTGCCACACACCTACAGTAAAATGAAGAATTTCCTTTGTGCAGTTGGAATTGGATATGATATGATCCATGTTTGTAAGAATAATTGTGTTCTGTTCCGGAAGGATTATGCCAACTTAAGTGAATCTCCGAAATGCAAATCATCCTGATGGAAAGATGGCGATGCTGTGAAGAGGATTCCTCATAATGTTCTGAGAAATTTTACAATTACACCAAGATCGCAGAGGTTGTTTCATGATGCTGAAACAAGAGAGGATGTACTGTGGCATTCTAGGAACCAGGAGTAGAGAGATCAGATTGTAATGAGCCATCCATCTCATGGTAGTGAGTGGAAAAGCTTCAATGATAAACACAAAGAGTTTGCTGCTGACCCGAGAAACATTAGACTTGGCTTAGCTTCAGATGGATTTAACCCATTTGGCCAGCAGAGCGCCACATATAGCATGTGGCCAGTGCTTGTTATCCCTTACAACATGCCTCCAAATGTCTGCACCAAAGAATCAAACTACATGATGGCCTTCCTCATCCCAGGTCCAAAGAGTCCTGGAAAGGATTTTGATTTGTTCATGGAGCCTCTTGTGGAGGAACTTCAACAGCTATGGAAGGGTGTTCTCACTCGAGACCAATATAGCAGCCCACCAGCTGATTTCTTTCTGTGTGCTATTATAATTTGGTGCATCCATGATTATCCAGCTTTGGGCACTATGTCAGGGCGAACGACACATGGTTACAATGCATGTGTTCGCTGTGACAGGAATCCGCTGTCATACGCAATAATTAGTAAGATCTGTTACATTGGACACCGCCATTTCCTTGCCAAGGACAAGCCGCATCCTAGAAAATACCGAAGACATGTGTTCAATGCAAAGCATGAAAACCGTGATGCGCCAAAGAGGCTCACCGCTGATGAGTTGCAAGTGGAATTAGAGAAGGTCAGGCATATTACACCAGGAAACCATCCTGGTAATGGTAGTGGGAAAAGGAAGTGTGGCAGGGTAGAAGAGAGATTATTGTTTACCCGCAGGTCAACTTTGTGGGACTTGGAGTATTGGAAAGATTTGGATCTGCGGCATAATCTTGATGTGATGCACATCGACAAAAATATATGTGATAGCATTATCAGCACACATCTTAATATTGAAGGCAAGATGACATATACCTTAAAATCTAGGATTGATTTGACACACCTAGGTATCACAAAGGATTTGCAGGTGCAAGATGAAGGTAAACCACGGGATATGGCACCAGCTGTGTATGTCTTAGACAAGGTAAAAAGAAAAGAATTATGCGAGGTCCTGTCACGTGTGAGATTCCCACATGGATTTGCTTCCAACCCTGAAAGGAGAGTTAGTGCAGATGGAAACAAGGTACAAGGGTTGAAAACTCATGACTGCCACATCCTACTTCAAAGGGTTTTACCTGTTATCCTCAGAGGATTGGGCCGCCCTGACTTATACAGAGCAGTTGCAGAGTTGGGACAATTCTTCAGGGAACTCTGCAGTAGGAATATCAGGGTAGATGCTTTGGAGCGTCTTAGAGACAAAATACCAACTATCCTATGCGACCTTGAGAAGATATATCCTCCAGCCTTCTTTGATGTGATGGTGCATTTGGCTGTTCATCTACCTGATGAGGCACTACTTAGAGGTCCAGTACAGTATGGCTGGATGTACCCTATTGAAAGGCGGCTAGGCACTTTCAAGGGCTATGTTAGGAACAGAGCTAGACCCGAGGGTTCCATTGCAGAGGCCTACATTGCTATAGAAGCGTTGACATTCTGCTCAAAATACATTGAAACAGCTGATCAGCTTAGCAAAGAGGTGGGTGAAGAAAATCCCGGGCTCACTGTTTTCGATTATTCTTTTCGAGTTACAGGGAAGAGTCGACAAGAGGACAAACCTAAAGATTTGCAACAGAAGCGTTGACATTCTACTCAAAATACATTGAAACAGCTGATCAGCTTAGCAAAGAGGTGGGTGAAGACAATCCCGGGCTCACTGTTGTCGATTATTCTGTTCGAGTTATAGGGAAGAGTCGACAAGAGGACAAACCTAAAGATTTGGACAAAATGGTTTGGTATGTGTTGAATAACTGTCGTGAGATACTACCTTATATCAAGTAAGTGCAGTACTGCAGCTTATACATCGTAATCTACTAAACTTGCAACACATTCTTATATATTTAGATATTTGACACGATCACTATGTTGTGCAGCATCTACAAAGAGGAGTTACTGCCGCAAAATCCAAGAAACATTGACAAACTGGTTATGGCAGGATTTGCGAAATGGTTCAAGAACCATGTAAGCTTTTGAAGTGCACTATCAGTTTTTTTAATATATTGAGTACATAAGATGATCAGCTTGTCTATTTTCTAACCATACGTTAAGAAGAGGCGGGAGGATGGGCAGGCAGTTGATGATGCCCTTTACTCACTAGCAATGGGTCCTGATACTCGGGTAAGACATTAGGAATCTTGCGTTGTTGGAGATATGCGCTACAACACCCTTGCACGAGACGAAGGCGGGATGACACAAAACAGTGCCATCATGAGCACGGATACGTATGACAATGAGACAACTGAAATGTATGCTAACATAACAGACATTGTTCAATTGCAGTATATCTCCAGTTTCGAGGATCATCGGTGTGTGGTTCTGTTGTGCTGTCGTTGGTGTAACCTGTTTTCCAGGATCGCAAAACCCAGAGTTGATGATTATTTCAAATCCATCAATGTCAAGGTGGTGTACCAGACCAACGAGCCTTTTATTTTGGCAAAATCAAGCAACACAGATATTTTGTTAGAAGACACATTTGCACGTAGCGATGACTAGAGAGTATTGCAAAGGTTTGAGCAGAGGATTTTTTTAATGAAGTTGCACAACAAGATGATGCTTACACTGCTCCTGATGTACAAGATAACAGAGATGTTCCTAATATCTTTGAGAACCAACACATCAATGATGCCGGCGAAAAGATTGCCTGTCGTGTTGTGGACATACAAGTGTTGATCAAGAAGAAGCCAACGTTCGAGGACGTTGAAGACGAAGAAGAAGATGACACCGTGGGGAATCACGATTCATACTGATACACATGGCGAAGATGTTGACGCTGCTGCTGCGGATGATAATTACATTGCTTTTGTCGTATTTGCCTGTTAGAAGAAGTTTTTTTATCTACCATGTGAAATTGTGTTTGCTATGACAACTGAAACCTGATGAACATGTTGTTTAGTATTTTGCTGTGAGAACATCACTTGTTATGTATGCTGATTTGTGTTTGGTGATTGTATGACAACTAAAACATGATGACATTGTTGTTTAGTTGTACTCATATTCAGCTATGAAACTTGAATTTGATGACATAGTTTGCTGTTGGACTGCAATTTGCTCGACGTCTTCGAATGAGAACAAACCTGACCCGACAGGGCCTCTGCTATTTATTTTTTTATATGAGCAAAAGGGGATACCCCCTGATTTCCGTTAATATAAATTATTAGATGTTCACAACACTACGCCCAGCCTGCTACACAGGTTTCATTCATTACTAGTTTCAGCAAAGTGCTCATGTCGTAGCCACTGAATACATCACGAGTGCTACATACACTACAAATAAAGAGACAATCATCCTACAGAGTACATTGATTTTGCCCATTATCTTCACAAGCTCTTTCATATCCTCATTGCCGTCAAGGCCGTTCAGCAGCTGTTGCTTGGCCATGATCAGAGGAACTGCATCTTTAACCTTCTGCTCTGCATCTTCCTCTTCTGCCATTCCTTCAGTTACTTTTCCAACACCCCAACCTGCTGGTATTGGGATTCCTCGGCTAACCAAATAATCAGCGTAGTTGCATTCCCCCACGTCAGCAACTTCCCAGAAATACAAATCACACGAATCTTCCCTTTTCTGCACAAATCAAATTGGAAGATCATCAACCAAACTATTAAAAAATCAACAACTGAAAGCAGCAGAACAACACTTAAACATATTATTACCCCATGATTCGGGCATTTGTAGAAGACTCGGCCAGGGTTGCGGATTGTGGTTGAGACGCGACGGATGACTCTGCGTGATTTGCAGCAGTGGCACCACACCAATGGCAGCGGGTTGCAATGAGCAATCGACTGCGGTGCCCGTCACGGCGGGGGTGTGATGACACCCACAGGCGATGGTACGGGTGGCGACTTGGCGCATATCTGGTTGTTGCCTGCTGAAGAGCAGGTGGACGAGCAGCCAGCGGACATGGTTGCTGTGGCCAGAGCTTCTGATGCTAGGCAGAGTAAGTAGAGAAGAGGAGAAGCGAATGTTGGATATGTCAGTTTCATTACTTGCAGAGTAGCATAGCACCATATATAGTCATAGTCTAGGTTTGGATTCGAACCAGCTACAGGAGCACGTCTTTCTTTTTTCTAAAACTCGGCAACGTCTCTTTACTGGTACACTAGCTTGTTCTGTACGCCTTCCCAAGTCTTTGATTTTCTTTCTATATATAAAAAAGTATGCTACTTGGTGTCCGCTTAGTCAACAAACGATTGTGCCAACCTTGACTATTGGATTGACATTCAACGTTTGTCGCGTTTCTTTAGTCTCTTCTTCCTCGAGCCGCCGAAGCCAAACCAGTGCTAGCGGGACCGCCTGCTCCCGCCTCCCACGGCTGGCTGTGATCTTCCCCGGCTCCTGTTCGTTCCTATCTGAGGCCTCACCATCGTCCTCCGCCTTGGTTCGCTCGCTGCGGCGCCGCCCTCCGGTGTTGTCAACATGGTCAACAACCGAGAGGAATAAGGAGATGACTATACATGGTGAGGATGACAGTAAGGACCCAGCAGCGCGCAGTAATTTTGTTTTTTCAGGACGGAGAAGGGTATCAACTGGGTTGTGCGGGACCCGTGGCCCGTCTAGCCTAGGCTTTTATTTCATATGTTTAGCACATGACCAGCCCAGTTTGTTTTTTTCCTTTCCGAAAATGGCTAGCCAACTATTTTGTTTTTTGCAGAATAACCAACGTAGGCCTCTTGCTTTTCTATGCCCTGCTGGGCCAGAAATCTTTCAAGATGAGGAGGGATGCCTTTTGCCCAGAAAATGGGCTATAAATAATAATAAATGGGCTGTAAAATGAAAAAATACAGCAAACAGGCAATTAGTTAAAAAAATACAGTTTTCTTTCGGATTTTGATATTTTAAATTTCATTGTTTTTGTGCGGGTAAAATTTCATTGAATTTAAATTAAGGTATATTTAGATTTAAAATTAATTTGAATCTGGCTAGAAATTTTGGGTTGTATGCTGTCTGAGACAGATTTGGAGGCTGACTTGTGGGTCTACTAGGTTGACGTGTACTTTGGCTTTGTCAACTTAGTCCACAAACGATTCTAGCAGCAGTGACCATCGGATGTTAATCCAACGGTCGTGCTGCTTCTTCAATATCTGATCTTCTTGCTCTAGCCGCCCAAACTAGCTCCGGTGGGACTGCCTGCTCCCGCCTCCCGTGGCCGGCTGTGCTGCCGCACAGGCCGCACCAACCCACCCTACTTCATTGCTGGTCAGGCCATTCCTCTACTCACCCACACCTCATGTTATTTTCCAGCGACGACAGCTGGACCAGTAAACCCTCGTACTCCCCACCGCGTGGGCAACCATTGCCGAGTCTTCCCCGGCTCCGTGTCGTTCCCTTCCTAGGCTTCGCCGTCGTTCACTGCCATGGTGCTCTCGGCGCGGCCTAGTCAACATGGTCAACGAACGACCTCCATCGGTCGTGGAATGTATGCGCAAAATAATGATTCCTCCACCTGGCAGCTGGGACCTACCCGAAGGGCCTCTGTATTTCGTGAAAAAAACGTTCCCCCCGCTGACATGTCGGACCCACCAGCTATATCTTCGCACGCAAGGAAGTGCCTCTTTATTACGCACAAAAAATGAATACCCCCTGCTAGCTGGGACCCACCATTGTGGGAGGCTGACTTGTGGCTTGTGGGCCTACTAAGTTGACGAGGACGGAGGGCTTTGTCAACTTAGTCAATATGAACGATTCTAGCTCCAATGACCGTACGATGTCCATCCAACGGCCGTAGTGCTTCTTCAAACCTCTGGTCTTCTTGCTCCAGCCGCCCAAAGCAGCGCCGGTCGTGCCGCATGCTCCTGCCTCCCGTGGCCGACTGTGCTGCCGCGGAGGCCTCACCGCCCCCTACTATTCCCACCGCTGGCCAGGCCCTGCAGCGACGGCAGCCTCACACCGCAGCCGAACCAGTGAACCCTCATACTCCTCTCCGTGTGGGCTTCCATTGCCCCGTCTTCCCCAGCTTTGCGTCGTCCCCTTCCTGGGCCTCGCCGTCGTCCACCGCCGTGGTGCTCTCCGCGCGGCGTGGTCAACGTGCTCAAGGAACGACTTCCATCGGAAGAGTACTGTACGTGGAGAGGCTGACAGCTGGGTCCACGGCCACAACCTAGTTTTTTTGTGATTTGCCAAGTAAATCGCTTTGTCAGGCCTGTTGGGCTGCAAATCTTTCAAGACGAGGAGAGCTTTCATTCGGCTGGCCGAGAAAATTGCCCATCGGTAATGAGAAATGGGCTGTACATTTTTAAAACACATCAAACCGGCAATTAGTTTCAAATATTTTTTTTCATTTCGAGATTTTAAATTACATTAATTTTTATGCGTGGAGAATTTGTTGGATTTTATATTGATATACATTTATTTTTAAAATCAGTTTGAATGTGAATCAAAATTTCGGGATTAAAAACAGTTCGGACCGCACCAAAATATGCAAAATTTTGTATATTTTTTTAACCGTGGCCACAATAGGGCTGTAATGCTAACAAAAAGAATATAGGCTCCAAAAAACCTTAAGAATTAGCAAATGGGCTGTAAATTATTAGAAATAATGGCAGATGGGATGTATGCTGTTTTCCACATATTTGAGGCTTTCCTAAAAAAGGTTGATGCACAAGCAGTGACCGTTGGATGTCCATCGAACGGCCGTTGTGCCTCTTCAATCTCTGCTCTTCCTGCTCCAGCCGCTCAAACAAGCGCTGGCGGGACTGCCTGCTCCCTCCTCCCCGCGGCCGGCTGTGCTGCCGCGCAGGCCTCATCGCCCCACCGTACTCCCATCGCTGGCCTAGCCATCCCTCTACTCACCCACACATGCTGTTATTCTCCGGCGACGGCAGACGAACCAGTAAACCCTCGTACAGTCGTACTCTCCTCCATGTGGGAAACAACTGCCGAGTCTTCCCTGCCTCTGTGTCGTTCCCTTCCTAGGCCTCGCCGTTGTCCACCGCCCTGGTGCTCTCGGCGCGGCTTGGTCAACGTGGTCAATGACCGACATGCATCTGAAGTGGACTGTACGTGGAGAGGCCGACACCTGGGTCCACGGCCGCACGCAAGGACATGCCTCCTTATTATGCGCAAAATAATGATTCCTCCACCTGACATCAGGGACCCACCGAAAGGGCCTCTGTATTTCGCGAAAAAACGTTACCGCCGCTGACAGCTCAGACCCACCAGCTATATCTTCGCACGCAAGGAAGTGCCTCCTTATTACGCACAAAAAAATGAATACTCCCCTTGTTAGCTGGGACCTAGTATAGTGGCAGGCTGACTTGTGGGCCTACTAAGTTGACGGGGACGGAGGGTTTGTCAACTTAGTCAATATGCATGATTCTAGCTCCAGTGACCGTACGATGTCCATCCAACGGCCGTAGTGCTTCTTCAACCTCTGGTCTTCTTGCTCCAGCCACCCAAACCAGCGCCGGTCGTGCCTCGTGCTCCTGCCTGCCATGGCCGGCTGCAATGCGGCGGAGGCCTCACCGCCCCCTACTACTCCCACCGCTGGCCAAGCCATCCCTCTACTCACCCACACCCCCTGTTATTCGGCGGCGACGGCAGCCTCACACCGCAGCGAACCAGTGAACCCTCGTACTCCTCTATGCATGGGCATCCACTGCCGCGTCTTCCACGGCTCCGCGTTGTCCCCTTCCTTGGCCTCGCCGTCGTCCACCGCCCTGGTGCTCTCGGCACGGCGTAGTCAACATGGTCAAGGAACGGCTTCCATCAGACATGGACTGTACGTGGAGAGGCCGACAGCTGGGTCCACGGCCGCAGTAAGGAAGTGCCTCCTTATTACGTGGAAAATAATTATTCCTCCACCTGACAGCGGGGACCCACCGGACGGGCCACCGTATTTCACGAAAAAAATGTTTCCCCCCTAAATGCTGGGACCCACCAGCTACACCTTCGCATGCAAGGAAGTGCGTCCGGGCAAAAAAACAAAATGATTCGCCCCCCTGATAGCTGGGACCCACCAGCTACATCTTCGCACGCAAGGAAGTTCCTGACAGTCGGGACCCACCTGGTCGAAGCATACGTAGCGTTGTCATTCTGGTCGCGAACGTGTACGTACATACTGGTCGATGTAGAGGCGCGCACATGTCGTAGTAGAGGCGCGCACGTAGCATGTACACGTACGTACAACGGCCAAGGTGCAAGAAAGAAAATACGGCCATGTATGTGTACATACGGGCGGGGTCTCGAACGCCTACTCGCGCATACGTACGGCCAGGGCTCCTGTACATGGCTAGGTCAGAATGGAGAAACAGCGTCGTCATCGTGTTCATGGGGAGGCAACGGAATGCGTCGTGTTCATGGGGAGGCAACAAAATGCGTCATGTTCATGGGGAGGCAACGGAATGCGTCGTGTTCATCAGGAGGCAACGAAACGCGTGGGAGCCAACCGGCTAGGTCGGAATGGAATGCGTGGTCGTGTTCATCGGGAGGGCATGGACGGAACAGGCGATGGAAAGGAGGCCTGGCGTACCGCAGAATGGAGGAAACGGACCTCCTACAGTCGAAACGGGGGTCCTGTTGATCGGGAGGGGTGTGGCGTACCGCAAAACGGAGGAAACAAACCTCCTACGCTCGAAACGGGGGTCCTGTTGATCGGGAGGGGTGTGGCGTACCGCAAAACGGACGAAACAGACCTCCTACGGTCGAACCGGGGGTCCTGTTCATCGGGAGGGGTGTGGCGTACCGCAAAACAGGACTCCACGGGATACTGTTCATCTCTACCGTCAACCTCCTCCAGCCTTCATGGGCCACCGTCGACCTCCTCCAGCCTCCATGGGCTCCTGTTCATCCAGCCTCCACCGCGCGCTACTCCACTGGCTACTATTCAACCACCCCTCCACCGTCTACTGTTCATCCAGCCCTCCACACCACGGGGTCCTGTTCAACCACCCCTCCACGGGCACCCCTCCACCATCTACTGTTCATCCAGCCCTCCACACCACGGGGTCCTGTTCATCCAGAGGCAACGCCACCACTCACTGTCCATCCCAGAGACAGCATCGATTGGCTTCAGTTAGCAGCAGTAGCAAAGGAATCGCTCGATCGAGTTCAGTTAACAGCCATCGATCGATCGCTCGGGTTCAGTAACGCGTAGCCTGTAGTGCAATCGCTCGGGTTCAATTAGAGCCCAATGCCTCGCTCGGGTTCAGTTAGAGCCAACGCCTTACACACATGCGCGTACGTGTACGAGAGAAACGCACATCGCTCGGCCCTGACCTCCCCCCGTAACCGGGAACTCCCCAAAATTTTCCTCCCCCTCGCTTCTTCCACAGTTTTTTCCGTCATGGACGGCCCAAAGAATGTCATGCAGCTGCGTCTACGACCCGCCCAGGACGAAAAGCCCATTTTCTGTCATGATTTTTTGTCATAGAAGTAGGAGCCCACCACATCTATGATGATGCCGGGTTTTGTCACAATTATGGTCACAGAAGTGTCATAGGTATGACACAAAAAAATTTCGTTCGGCCCAAAATGTCACGGATGTGTCTTTTTTTGTAGTGCTTCCTTCGCTCCTGCTGCTCCTTCTTCTTCCTTGCTTCATCGAGCAGCATCAACCATGGCGCCGATATGGAGCTTCTCAGCCACAGAGAAGGGAAAGCCCCCTCGACGAGCTCGAGCCACTCCCGCTGAAGAAGAGGCTGGCCCACCGTCGCTATATAGTCGTGAGGCCGGAGGTGTCCAGGCCTTGGTGCGAGCGGCCGCCTCCCAGGTATGCGCTGCCTCTGTATGCCCGAGCCGAGGGCTCAGGAGGGAGAGGCGACGAACGGCGCTGCCAATGCCGTGGCCGAGGTCACCGCGTTGTGGTGACACACGCCGTCGCCCCAGGAGCCCACGCCGCGGGTGAAGCATAGAGAGCAATTCTAACAAGTCATGACATAATTTTGGCTCTCCCAAATAGTTGTGTCCAGCAAGGAATCAAGACTTAAAACACACAAAAAAACAAGCAAAGACTCATATCATACAAGACGCTCCAAGCAAAACACATAGTATGTGACGAATAAAAATATAGCTTTGAGTAAAATACCGATGGTCGTTAGAAGAAAGAGGGGATGCCACTCAGGGGCATCCCCAAGCTTAGTTGCTTGCTCTCTTTTGGATAGTAACTTGGTATGCCGGGGGATCCCCAAGCTTAGGCTCTTCTTACTCCTTATTCCTTCATCCATCGTAAGATAACCCAAAACTTGAAAACTTCAATCACACAAAACTCAACAAAAGCGTTCGTGAGATTCGTTAGTGTAAGAAAAAACATCACTACTATAAAAGTGTTGTAGTAAACCAATTCATATTTTTTTCTTGCATTATATCTAGTGTATTCCAACTTTTCTATGGCAAAACCTAATCAAAGAAAATCATATAGCCATCAAAACAAGCACACACCGCAAAGAAAATAGAATCTGTCAAAAACAGAATAGTCTGTAGCAATCTGGATAATTCGAATACTCCTCTAACTCCAAAAACTGTGAAAAATTAGGACGGCCTGGGAAATTTGTTTATTAATCTACTGCAGAAGGAATTGGTATTTTATCGCTCTGATAAAAAAAGAAAATTATTTTCGCTAGCGCAAAAGTTTTTGTTTTTTCACCCAAGAAGATTCTAAAGGCATTACTTGGCACAAACACTAATTAAAACACAAAAACGCAGTCATAATAGTAGCATAATTGTGCAAACACTCAAGAACAGAAAGAAAAAAAGCAAAAATAAATTTTATTCATTGGATTGCCTCACAACAAGCACTATAGTTTTACGCCCTTAGCTAGGCATAAAGCAAGGATCTAAGTTTTGCCATTCTTTTTTAATTCTTCGATCAAACACTTAGAATTCATCAAAGATTTAGCATAAATATTTTCATTGACAATACTCCTAGGAATTTTTTTTAAAGAATTCATTCTTGACAAAGGGATCTCTGATAACTTCAGCAAAATCCGGGTGGATACTAATCATCTTATGATCCTCTTTACTAGAAGTTGTACCCTTGCTCTTAGTAAATTGGGTGGTCTTGCCAAATTTTACGGGAGTTTTTTCAATAGTTTTAGCGGAAGCAAAACCGTGCTCAAATTAGTAAAGGTTTCTTCTAGTGTATGAATCCGAGACAGACTTTCTTCAATTCTCTCATCAATTACGGCCCCCTTTTCCTTTAACAACTTAAAAACTTCTCCCACTTTTGACCCAATCTTAGTAGCAAAATTATGCATCTTTTTATCCAAATTTCCAATATGCTCTTCTGTAAGCATTTTCTTTTCAATAGCATCTAATGTTTCCATGACATCCTCAAGAGTCAAAGTTGTTTCATTAATCATAAGGGGTGGTGAGCCTACTAAATTTCCCATAGCATTAAAGGCATCAAGAGAGGGACTCATCAAGAAACTTCCACTGGTAATCACATCAAGAACGAATCTATACCAAGTGGTGATGCCCACATAAAAACAATGAAGAAGAAGAACAATAGATTGCTTTCGAATAGATCTATTAGAGCATTGCAAATCCTATAGCGAGCATCTTTTAAATTTTCTCCTCCCATGTGTTTAAAGTTGAGAACTTTGTTCTCGGGAGTGCATGCAATAGAGGAAGAACTATCCATGATGATAATAAAAGCAAACAAGATTGCACTCAAAAACAGATCCGGCAAGAAAACAGCAAACAAAAAAGAGGGTCGAATAAAATGACAAATTTTTGTGAAGTGGGGGAGAGGAAAACGAGAGGCAAATGGCAAATAATTTAAATTGCGAGGAGATGAGATTTGTGATTAGGAACCTAGTATATGTTGAAGATCCTCCCTGCCAACGGCGCCCAAAATTCCTTTTGATGTCGCTTGAAGCTATGTCGGTATTTCCCCAAAGAGGAAGGGATGATGCAGCACAATGGCAGTAGTTATTTCCTCAGATATGAAACCAAGGTTATTGAACCAGTAGGAGAAGCAAGCAACACAACGCACTACAGTAATCAGGCACTTTGCCGTCTGCCATGGCTGACGGCAAAGGCCTTTGCCGTCCGCTAGCAGACAGCTGGCGATCGGCACAGATGGAACGCTCTGATAACCCACAAGTATATGGGATCACAACAGTTTTCGAGGGTAGAGTATTCAACCCAAATTTATTGAATCAACACAAGGGGAGCCAAATAATATTCTCAAGTATTAGCAGCTGAGTTGTCAATTCAACCACACCTAGAAACTTAGTATCTGCAGCAAAATGTTTAGTAGCAAAGTAATATGATAGTAATGGTAATGGTGGTAAAAGGTAACGATAGCAAAAGTAATATTTTTGGTGTTTTATAGTGATGATAACAATAGCAACGGAAAAGTAAATAAGCGAAGAACAATATATGGAAAGCTCGTAGGCAATGGATTGGTGATAGAGAGTTATGTCGGATGCGGTTCATCATGTAATAGTCAAAACCTAGGGTGACACAGAACTAGCTCCAGTTCATCAATGTAATGTAGGCATGTATTCCTAATATAGACATACGTGCTTATGGAACAGAACTTGCATGACATATTTTGTCCTACCCTGCCGTGGCATCGGGGTCATAGCGGAAACTAAGGGATATTAAGGCCTCCTTTCAATAGAGTACTGGAACAAAGCATTAACACATAGTGAATACATGTACTCCTCAAACTACAGTCATCACCGGGAGTCGTCCCGACTATTGTCACTTCCGGGTTGCCGGATCATAACACATAGTAGGTGAAAATAGACTTGCAAGATAGGATCAAGAACTCTCATATATTGATGAAAACATAATAGGTTCAGATCTGAAATCATGGCACTCGGGCCCTAGTGACAAGCATTAAGCATAGCAAAGTCATAGCAACATCAATCTCAGAACATAGTGGATACTAGGGATCAAACCCTAACAAAACTAACTCGATTACATGATAAATCTCATCCAACCCATCACCGTCCAGCAAGCCTACGATGGAATTACTCACGCACAGCGGTGAGCATGATGAAATTTGTGATGGAGGATGGTTGATGATGACGATGGCAACGGATTCCCCTCTTCGGAGCCCCGAACGAACTCCAGATCAGCCCTCCCGAGAGAGTTTAGGGCTTGGCGGTGGCTCCGTATCATAAAACGCGATGAATCCTTCTCCTCTATTTTTTTCTCCACGAAAGTGAATATATGGAGTCCAGGTTGAGGTCGGTGGAGCGTCAGCGGGCCCACGAGGCATGGGGTGCGCCCAGGGGGGTAGGGCGCGGCCCCACCCTCGTGGACAGGTGGAGGCCCCCTGACGTGGATCTTCCTTCCAATATTTATTATGTATTCCAAAATAATGCTCCGTTGATTTTTAGGTCATTCTGAGAATTTTTATTTCTGCACAAATATAACACCATGGAAATTCTGCTGAAAAGAGCGTCAGTCCGGGTTAGTTCTATTCAAATCATGCAAGTTAGAGTCCAAAACAAGGGCAAAAGTATTTGGAAAAGTAGATATGACGGAGATGTATCATGCTCTTTGTCGTCAGCCAGCAAACGGCAAAGAGCCTGGACGACATAAGTGCCAGGTTAGGTCCGTTAGGGGGTTAATGGCGTGCTTTGCTATCCGCCCGCAGACGACAAAGACCATTGCCCCTTTATCGTCTGCCAGCGGACGGCAAAGTAGCAAAATAGGCCAGCCCCCAGGTGCTACCACGTGTCATGTTATGCCGTCCACTGGCGGACGGCAAAGGTGCAATGTTCTTTGCCGTCTGTCAGCCGGAGTGCTCCGTCTCAGGTGGTCCAGACAATCAGCTGCGGGTGGCAGCGAGGAAGGCATAACAGCCTTCCTACCTATCCCGCTGCCACGTCCACCTCTAGATCCCGTCTTCGTCTTCCCCCGACCTTTCTCGGCCAAAGAAGAAGGGCCCGCCCGTGTCGCCATGCTGTCTACGAGCGCTCTACGAAGCTGCTCGGGTGGAATATAGCCACCCCTCCCAGCACGTGCCGAGGAAGAAGGAGGCTCGGAGCGCTCTCGACCCGCGCCCACCATCTGTCAACACCTGCAATGACAAAGATTAAATGAAATTAGTACAACATAAACATAATAAAAAATTTGGTGGGTGAAAACAACACCAAAACCCCTTTTCTCATATTTCAAGCTTTTGGAATATTTACATAGGAAATATTCTCTATAAATCCCAAGAAAATTCTAGCATGTAAAAAATGCCATATTTGGTTATCTTGCCAAGTATCATCTCTTGGAGAACAAAAGGACATCACCAAAACCCCTCAAATAATTAACCTAACTAACATATAAACTAACCTAACTAACCTAGTCTAAAGAGAACTAACCTAACTAACCTAGAAAATTAAACTAACCTAGAAAATCAAACTAACCTAACTAACACCTTCTACTTATTCTGAAGATAACTAACCTAACCTAACTAACCTAGAAACTTACCTAACCTAGTCTAAACATAACTAACCTAACCTAACTAACCTAGCTACCTAAACTAAACTAACCTAAAATAAACTCCTTTCCCCCTCGATCTTTCTTGTTCTCCCTTCTTTTCCTTCTTCCTCTTGTCTTCTTCTTCTTCTTCATTTTTCTTATTTTCCTTTTTCCTCTTCACTTCTACCTTTTCTTCTTTTCTTCTTAATATAAAAAACTAACCTAAAAACTAACCTACAATCTAGTAACCTAAAAAATCTAACCTACAATCTACAATCTACTAACCTAATTAAAGAACTAAATCTACTAACCTAATTAGAGCAACTAAATCTACTAACCCAAAGCATCTAAATCAACTAACCAAAAGAAACTAAATCTACTAACCTAAAGCAACTAAATCAACTAACCTAAAGCAACTAAATGTACTAACCTAAATCAACAAATTAACCTAAAGCAACTAAAGCAACTAAATCTACTAACCTAAAGCAACTAAATCAACTAACCTAAATCTACTAACCTAATGCAACTAACCTAAAGCAATTAAATGTACTAACCTAAAGCAACTAAATCAACTAACCTAAATCAACTAACCTAAATTAACTAAATCAACTAAGACAGCAAGAAAAAAGAAAATAAATAAAGGGAAGAACCTCACCAGGGGGCAAAGGGCGGCGGGGGGCGGCTGTACGAAGAGGCGTCGGGTGGGGGGGCGGAGCGGCGCCGGTCGGCCTGAGCGCCGAGCGGCGGGCGGCCTCGGGGGTCGGGTATGGTGGGGGTCGGCGGCGGTGGGGGTCAATGTCGGTGTCAAAATCGGCGGATCTCAGGTAGGGGGTCCTGAACTGCGTGTCTAGGATCGATGGTAATAGGAGACAGGGGACACAATGTTTTATCTAGGTTCGGGCCCTCTCTATGGAGGTAATGCCCTACGTCCTGCTTGATTGATCTTGATGAATATGAGTATTACAAGAGTTGATCTACCATGAGATCGTAATGACTAAACCCTAAAAGTCTAGTCTGGCTATGATTATTCGGTATTCGGCCTATCTATGGACATAGCCCTTCGGTTTATATAGACACGGGAGGGATCTAGGGTTACACAAGGTCGGTTACACAGAAAGGAATCTTCATAGTTGGTCGCCAAGCTTGCCTTCCACGCCAAGGAGAGTCCGATCTGGACAAGGGTGGAGTCTTCGGTCTTTGTATCCCTTATGGCCCATTAGTCCGGTCCATATCCAATAGATCGGACACGCGAGGACCCCTTAGTCCAGGACTCCCTCAGTAGCCCCTGAACCAGGCTTCAATGACGATGTGTCCGGCGTGCAGATTGTCTTCGGCATTGCAAGACGGGTTCTACTTTCCGAATACTCCAGGATAGTCTTCGGATGAAACGAAGGTGTCCAGATCTGCAACACAAGTACCACACACAACCGCAAGGAATATAGTATTTCATGAGTCCCATCTGCTGACAACTTTTTGCAAGATGACACCACATCTGTTCGGTCACTATATCGAACCGTTTTTGTTCGCCGTTCCACGCTTCGAGATGTGGTTTTCATTGGCACGTCTTGTCAAAGTAGAGATCCTGTCCCCTTATTGCGGGATTTTTATCAATGCGGGTGTGGGTAACCCAATACTGCCGTTTACATAGGCCTTGGGAATATGCGAGTTTTAGGGCGAGTGGGGAGGCGTTCGATATTCATTGCCTTTATAAGGGGATAAGGATTCCCCCTTCTTCTCCCACGCCTTTTCTCTTCCTCCGCCCTTCCACTCTTGAGCTCCAGCGCCCAAGTTCTCATCTTCTTCCCACTCAAGCTAGCACTCAACCATGTCCGGATCGAGAGGCCAAGGCAAGTGGATGGTCTCCTCCGTCATGGAGAAGGACATTACTGAGCTTCGGGCGACCGGGTACTTGGCGAAGGAAATCGCCCACCGTCTTCCAGCCCAGGGGCAAGTCATCCCCATGCCGAAGCCCAACGAGAGCGTGGTATTCATCCCTCATTTCCTCTGCGAGCTAGGGTTTCCACTCCACCCTTTCATCTGCAGGCTGATGTACTATTACGGGATAGACTTCCATGATCTATCCCGAACTCTTTCCTCAACATCTCGGCGTTCATCGTCGTGTGTGAGGCCTTCCACCGCATCCAACCCCACTTCGGGCGGTGGCTCAAGGTCTTCAACGTGAAGCCGAAGGTGGTGGATGGCCAGCACGCGGAGTGCGGAGGAGCCATGGTGAGTAAGCTGACCAATGTCTCCTGGCCTAAAGGCACTTTCGTGGAGATTGTAAAGGAATGGCAGAAACAATGGTTCTACATCACAGAACCCCGCGACGCCACCTAGGCCGCAGCTGCCGGATTCAACTCTGGCACTCCCATGCGACTCACCTCCTGGGCCGAGAAGAGCCTGAACTGGTGTTCGCCAGGTGAGCTGATAGTGCTGCAGACGCGCGTTCAAAGCATGGTGGACAAGGATGTCAAACTTGTCGATATAATCTAGGTGATGCTAGTTCGCCGGATTCTCCAATGCCAAAGCCGAAGCCTCCCTCTATGGGAGTTCAATCCGAAGAAGCACCATACCCTGAAGAGGCTCTTCGAAACCACTCACAAAGACGCCTGGAAGTTGGTCTTCAAGGGCAACGAGACACCGTTGGCCACAGATTTGGACCGCGGGCATGACATTAACCACCTCGCCAACGAGGTATGTTGTTTTTAATGCATCCCCTACTTGCTTGTTTCAAGGATGATATCTAAGCTTTTATTAGCATTGCTTCTTTAGGACTGGATGGAGAGGGCAAAGCGATACCTCGGTCGTTAGACACTAGGGGAGCAGGCCCCCATGGAGACTGACGATGGGGGCCGTGCTCAATTCGGCCCCCATATGAGCACGGATCCAGAGACCCATACGGCCCTAGAGTCTGACATGCAGCTTCCTTCAAGAGAAGGAGGTGTGCCCGTCCCATCGGCGACCTCTGTCCAACTAGAGGCACCGGACAATCTATTGGAAGCGCTACGAGGCGCTTCCATTGTGGAAGAACACCGTGTCCTTATGGGTATGGTGATTGAGAAGGTTTAGTCCGTTAAAAGCGGACTGACCGAAGCCTACAGCAGCCTGCTGACAGGTTTTGAGGTAAGCGGTGTTTAAGCAAGAAAATCCCCACATAGACAGTAGCCCCTGAGACACTGTCCGATGTTCGAAAATAAAAGCCGTCTAGAGGATCAATTAAATTTCATAGGAAACTAACCAAACTGTGTCTGATGTGAATAAGCAGGCATCGTTGCTGGCCGTGACTTCTCACACTGCCGATGTCTCCGGACTAAAGCAGAAACTAGAGCGGGCCGAAGAAGAGCTCGACCAGGCGAGGAAGCAGCTGGAAGACCAGCAAGGTATGCAATGGCTCGCTATATATTCAGAAAGATTAAATGATGTATACTGAGCATAGTGACATTATATGTGTAGAGGTGACGACCGAGGTCAAGGCCCTGAAAAAGGCCCTGACCGAAGCCGAGAGGAAAGCTGTCAAGGAGCAGGCCGCTCACAAGAAGCTGAAGGCCCAGCTGAACGAGGTCCAGCAAGAGCTCCAACACGGGATGAAGAAGTACGAGGCCCTGGAGGGCGATGTTTCGGCTCGAGAGACCGAACTCTCCAAGGCTCGTCCAAGCGCGGAAGCGGCCCGGGTTCAAGCCTAGGGTGCCCTCCAGGAGACCTAAGAGGCTAGGAAGATCACGGCGGGTAAGGCGTTTAGTATGCAAAACAAGTATATGAAGAAGAAGTATTTCTTACTAACCCGGATTCGGAGTTCTCTAGGAGCCTTCGCAGATCTGCCGTGCAGTGTGTCCGATGCCGCGGAGTTCTTCCGAGCCGAAGAAGGGCGCTCCACAGAGAAATTGTTCTGGTCGCAATATCTTGCACCAGAGCATCCCTTGCCCTTCACCGATTAGCTGAAATAGTTGGTGGAGCTGCATAGGGTGGCCGAACTAGCCATGAAGGATTTGATAATCCGGCTGTGGCCAGCCGAAGCTATGCCCGACAACTACTTCAGGCTTGTGAAGCGGCTGGTGAACGCCTGTCCTCGGCTGGATGCCGTCATGCGATCAGCCTGTATTGAAGGTGCGCGCATGGCCTTCGCCGGCTGCAAGATGTGGTGGGCGAAGATGGACGCCGTCGAGCTGACCAAGGGGCCGCGAGAGGGCAAGGAGCACCGCACACCCAAGCGCTATTTTGCAGATGTCCTAGAGGGGTCTCGCATTGTAGCAACGCAGTGTGGGCAAGACATTATTTTCGAATGAATACATTCATTTTGTCTTTACCTTGTATGATGAAACAAAACTTTTATGTAATATAATGCTTTAAAAAATTTCTCCTCCTGTGCGGCCGTTTTATGTGAAATCTGAGAGTTGGCCAGTCGTTGGCTTCTGCCCCCATGTAGGAAATACGGGGGTGTTTGGGATGTAATATAAACACTCTTGATCCAATTGTTTGGTCCTTGAAGGAGGTGTTTAGAGTGACGAACCAGGCAATCGAACTTTGCGGATTTAACACTCTCACTTAGCCATAGGAGTTCGACAATAGAAATATATGCGCAACCCCTAGTATCCGGACTAGGATGTTGTAAACACTTGATCGGGTAAGTACCAATCCCTTGCGTAATGCGGAAAAAATCTCTAAGGATTTGAGACTTCCGAAGAGCTGACCGTCTCTCACCGCATCATGACAGTAAGTTTTCAGCTTTCTCTACTAAGGTGCTCACTTGGGTAAACCAAGGCCCAATCGCAGTAGTTCTCCCTTTACTACACTAGCCGATATAGCGAAACGTAAGGTAGCAAGCACAGGAGCCGGGAAACCCAACTATTGACCAAAGACATGATTCAGAGCCAATGCATACAGTGCTAAATTCGGGGTGCCGAACTGTACTGTAAAAGTGTTCGAACTTTTGTTGCCATGTTGTGGGGCGCTATGAAGCCCCTGGCAAATTGAAACGCACCTGAGTGTATATGTGTTATCTGATAGAATTACCAGAAAGGAAAAGGCAAACAGAAAGAAAAAGGAAGAAGCAGTGGTAAGCTAGAGCCGTGAAAATTTGGGCCGCAAACTGTTTCTATTATAATTTCATTGGTGCGTTAAAGCGCATTTATACAAGTAATGCAATAAGCGGAAAGGCTATTTACTATGCCTTCACCAAGAGAGAGATGCGTGTGGGTCTTGAAGATAGGTAAAGGGATCGTTAAAGAGACCACCTAAGAGTTTCTCAGTACGTCCATGCTTCTTGTTGTCTTGGTGTTTTTATCCTTCGAAAAGAATCGATGGTCAAGCCGCCAGGAAAGTCCTAGAAAAGAAAATCAAAAGAAAAAAGGGAAATAGTTAAAGTATGTGTGTCCGGGGCGGTCGAGCCGTATTGTGGATCACAGGCTGATTATGCCTCCATCCGGGTCCATGGTATTTTTAGTGCGTAATTATGTACGAGCGGTACGATGGCCGCCACTTGGTTAGGACGGGGATGGAGGCCAAATTGCTAGTCGAGCTCCTGACGAGCCGAGCTATCCTTCTGTGGAATGGTTTGGATTCTCTTGACAGTGTCCGAGGGATCGGCTGCCGAATTGAGGTTCTTCTTGACAAGGCCGCCCTGTACCTCTACCGCTAAGGCAGCGGTGTGCTCCTCGGTGCGGAGGGAGCATTCCGTATTTCCATTGAATGTTATGACGCCGCGCGGTCCGAGCATCTTTGAGATAAGTGTAGTGTGGCACCGCATTGAACCGAGCAAATGCGGTTCGTCCGAGCAGTGCGTGGTAGCCACTGCGGAAGGGGACGATATCGAAGATTAACTCCTCACTTCGGAAGTTGTCCAGAGACTCGAAGACAACCTCTAGTGTGATTGAGCCCGTGCAGCGGGCCTCTACACCCGATATGACTCCTTCAAAGGTAGTCTTTGTGGGCTTGATCCGCGATGGGTTACTGCCCATTTTGCGCATGGTATCCTGATAGAGCAAGTTGAGGCTACTGCTACCGTCCATCAGGACTCATGTCAGGTGGAACCCATCAATTATTGGGTCCAAGACCAGTGTGGCTGAACCGCCATGACAGATACTGGTCGGATGATCCCGGCAATCAAAAGTTATCGGGCATGACGACCATGGATTAAATTTTGGGGCGACTGGCTCTATCGCGTAGACGTCCCTACGCGCGCGTTTGCGCTCCCTCTTGGGGATGTGGGTAGCGTATATCTTGTTTACCGTTTTGACCTGAGGAGGGAACTTCTTCTGTCCCCCTATGTTCGGCGGCCGGGGCTCCTCGTTGTCGTCTTTGCTTTGCGATCCCTTATCCTTGTTTTCGGCATTTAACTTGCTGGCCTTTTTAAAAACCCAATAACCTCTATTGGTATGATTGGGTGGTTTTTCTGGGGTGCCATGAATCTGGCACGGACGATCGAGTATGCGGTCCAGGCTAGATGGGCCCGAATTGTTCTTTTTGAATGGCTTGTTCCACTGACCAGGCTTAGAGCCACTGAATCCGGCATTAACCACCGTATCCTCGGTGTTGTCATTATTATTTCGATGTTTGTACCTGTTGCGTCGAGACTTTTTGTTGCTATTTTTAGCTTCAGGGGTGCCGGCTCGCTTGCATTTTTTTTGCTATGGGCCAACAAACTATCCTCGCCCGTGCAAAAGCGGGTCATGAGTGTCGTGAGGGCCACCATGGACTTTGGCATATCTTGGCCGAGGTGGCGGGCGAGCCATTCGTCGGGAATGATGTGTTTAAAGGCCGTAAGGCTTCGGCATCCGGACAGTCGACTATCTGGTTCTTTTTAGTTAAGAACCTGATCCAGAATTTCCTGGCGGACTCCCCGTGCTGTCGAACTGTATGGCTTAAGTCATCGGCGTCCGGGGTCGAACGTATGTACCTTGGAAGTTATCAAGGAAGGCTTCTTCCAAGTCCTCCTAGCTGCCGATGGAGTTTTCAGGCAGGTTGTTCAACTAGTGCCGTGCTGGTCCTTTGAGTTTCAGGGGGAGGTATTTAATGGCATGAAGGTCATCGTCGCGGGCCATATGAATGTGGAGAATGAAAGTCTTCGATCCATACCGCGGGGTCTGTGGTGCCATCATATGATTCTATATTCACGGGTTTGAACCCTTCTGGGAATTCATGTTCCATGACTTCGTCGGTGAAGTAATGAGGGTGTGCGGCGCCTCTATATCGGGCCATATTGTGACGTAGCTCTGATGGGGTCCGTCTGCGGCTTTCAGCCCGCGCATGACTAGGTTTGTCACGTCCGAACAGATGGCCGTCGTCGCGTGTCGGGGCACGTCCTCATGATACGTAGATCGATCTGGTATGTCCTACTTTATTGCTCACGTCATGTCAAAGGTCATATGTATGACCATGAGCTGATTTACCTCTGCCTTTGCGATGAGGCAGGGCGGGCTAGTGTTCGGCTTGTGTCGGAGTAAGTGACCACGGGAAGCCTAGCCGGCTCCCCCTGGCCTTTCTGAAAAAATTACGAGTCGATCCGGTTCTCAAGAATCCAAGACATTGGGCCGCCTTCCCCTGGCCGGCTGTCTCCCAGGCCGGCTATCGGAAGGCGGCCTAACTTCAGCCCTCATGAAGAAAGCCGCGGGAGGGCCGGCTCCGAGGGGCCGGCTGCGAGAAGGCCGACTCCAAGGAGCCGGCTCCCATAAATCGGTCGAGCTCGTACCCTTGAAGTTTGCACCCACATAACGGCGATGTGACGGGGCGTGGCTATAGTAAGGCTGGCCACCCCCGAATCCCGGAGCACGCCTGGCACAGTGCGCCGTACGGGTGGCCATGACCCGTCCGGCGCAGCACTGTTGCCACGTTGACCCTGATCTCATCCACGACGGGCTGCCAGTACGGCCCACGGGAGATGGGCCCCTTCGGGCAGAGAGACACCCGAAGGCGGCCAGACCTCCCCCAGTCGGCCCAAGATAGAGTCGGTTCCCCACAGCCCGCTTGCCACCTCCCTCGAGAAGATGCCCCATTAAGGAGACAAGACGCGGAGGGGCTACAGTGATCGCCCGCCGGACGGCAGCACTGTAGCCACGCTTACCTCGGCGAAGCCCTTGTCACCAAGATTGAGCAACAGTAACCAGCCACCGACAAGGCCCTGGACAGTGGGGCCTGCCTGTCGACCCAGGAGCCGGCAGCCGGTGGGACCCACCAGTCAGCGGGCCCCAGCAGTCGGCGCGGAAGCCGGCGAGCATAGACACAGACGGCTGGGCCCCACGCCCAGCCAGATTACCATTGTATCCCCGGGGGGTAGGCCTATTTAAACCCCCCGGGACACCCATGCAAAGGGTTGATCCCTGCTAGTTTTAGGCACCACATAGGGAGGAGAAGAGAGCAAGCAGAGCACTTCTTCCTCCTCTCGCCAAACAGCTCAAGGAGCATCGTGTGCCTACTTGTTCATCTAGTGATCATGCGGAGACCCCGCAGAGCAGCAGTAGGGGTGTTATCTCCACGGAGAGCCCCGAAGCTGGGTAAGATTCGCCGGCGTGCATGTCTTCGCCTCATCCCGTTTCCAGGCACCGGCGATGTCTTACTGGCTCCCACAATGATAAGACACCCGTTGGCATATGTCGCACCTACCACCTGACATTTGGCGCCCACCGTGGGGCCAGGTGCACCGTCGTCCGGAGACCTGTTCTGGACGGGAACCCTCTTCCTCCCCCACGAGCGTAGCCAGCCAGGCACGCCCGATGGCGCTTGCCACGACGCGCTGCAAGGCGTCACCAACGCCTGCGCAGTGAGCAGCCTCGCTGATCTCCTCGACAAGACCCTCATCTCCGACGAGCTCTCCTCCGACGCGGGCACCGACCACCTCGTCAACCTCCTCGGCCGGCTCCATGTCTCCGGCGAGCCTGCTTTGGACTTGGAGTCGGTTGGCTCCACCGATCCGATGCCTGTCGACTCCGACACGGCCTCATTCGACACCTTCCCCACCAACGTCACGATCTACAACGACCCGCTTCCCCGAGCCGATGGCTGCGACGCTGTCACCGCTGAGGTGATGGTCATCGGCCACGACGGCGCTGCTGACGGGAGCGCCCACGACGCCCCGCACGCGGCGGTCCACGACTTGTCCATCCCCCTCCCGGCCGACGCCGACGCTGAAGCACTGGAGGCTCACCGCCTCGCCCTCCTCGCGGAGGGCCGGAAGTTGGTTTCCATCAGACGCCTCGCTGAGGCCAACCGACGCGAGGCCGAGCGCGCCGCCTTTGGCACGCCGCCCCTAGGCGGGCCTAGCCAGGTCGGCGTTGTCAGACAGCGCGGCGCTGTCATTGCCTACACGTTAGGAGTCGACCGCCCAGTCTACGCCACTCCACTCGAAAACCTGCGCGCCGCCCAGGCGGCCGTAGACGAGCTAGACGGACTGGGGGCCGAAGAACTCCCCCACATGACCCGACGCATCCAGCAGCTGATCGACGCAGCCGCGCAGTGGCACGAAGCCGACGCCCGCGCGGAAAGCCCTCCCCCGTGCCGAGATCACGGCGCGACGTCCCAGACGCCGACTGCGGGTAGAGACCGCGCGCGGCGCGAGAAAGAGCCGGCTGCCAGCCGAAGCCAAACCCGGATCTCCATCGAGCGAGGCGCAGAAGGCCACCCACGGGCCGTGGAGTGGCGGGGCAACCCGCCTCTGCCCCGGCCCCATGGAGAGAGATATCCCACCCCGCCGCCTGTTGTGCATCCGACTCTCAGCGGCCGGCTAGGTCGCCGCGAAGGAGTCGGCGAGAACGACGCCCGCCATCGGATCGACCGCCTGGCGCGATCCCTGGCGCTGGAAGAAGAAGACGATGTTGGTCCGCCTTGCTTCGCCCCCCGCATCCGTGACGAGCCCTTCCCCAGAGGGTTCTCGCTCCCAAGAGACACGCCCAAGTACAACGGCTCCGTGAAGCCGGAAGATTGGTTGATCGACTACTCCATGGCGGTTAGCATAGCCAGCGGCAACAGGCGCGTTGCCGTGAAGTACGTGCCCCTCATGCTGCAGGGCACGGCGTGGACCTGGCTCAACAGCCTCAAACCACACAGCATCAACAGCTGGCTAGATTTCACAGAAGCTTTTGTCCGCAACTTCACTAGCACCAACAAGCGGGCTCCCAAGCCCAGACAGCTCTCCTTGTGCGTACAAGGCCCCGCCGAGTCCACTCACGACTACCTCACGCGTTGGGCCGAGCTCTGCAACTCTTGCGAAGGGGTGCATGAGGTGCAAGCCATAGAATACTTCACTGCCGGGTGCCGAGAAGGCACCCTCCTCAAGCACAAGCTTCTCTGCGACGAGCCGACTACCCTCGACAAGCTTCTGGACATAGCGGACAAGTACGCTATCGCCGACTCCTCAATGAAGACCGGGCTCCGGGTAGACGCGTCCGGGAAAGTACTCAACCCGGCGCCCAAGACGCTGGCTGGGGATTCCGGCCGACGCCCACACTTGAACGACCACAAGCGCAAGGGCCCCGCGCCGCCACCCGTCGGCCGGCAGGTGGCCATAGTCGAGGACGTGCCGCCCGAAGGGCGGCCCGCGCCCAAAAAACCCGAGGGCGGCAGGCCGGCTTGGCAGCCGGCCTTTTCCTACGAGCAAACTCTCGACGCCCCGTGCAAGTTCCACAGCGGCGCGAAGCCGTCCAACCACACAACCCGGAAGTGCCACTAGCTCACCCGAATCTCTAAAGGCGAAGGGCTCGCACCGCCTCCGCCTGCCGGTCCGCCGCCTCCGGCTCCGCAGCCGCCGGCCGCTCGGCCCGCAGTCGGAGCCGTGCACGACGAGTTCCCCGACGAGCATGCCGCCTATATCATCTTTACAAGTCAGCCCGAAGACCCGCGCAGCAAACGCCGAGAGCACCAAGAAGTCAACATGGTTGCTGCCAACCCCGCCGAGCACATGCACTGGTCAGAAAAACCTATCAGCTGGAGCCGGACCGACCACCCAGAGGTGATGCCGTCTCCCGGCTCTTATGCGTTGGTTTTGGATGCCACCCTTGCAACAGACAGACGCGCTGCCCAATTCTCCCGCGTGCTGATAGACGGCGGGAGCAGCATCAACATCCTGTACCGTGACACCATGGAGAAGCTGAATGTCAAGACAAAGCAACTCATGCCTACTCGGACTGTGTTCCACGGCATCGTACCCGGCCTGTCCTGCGCCCCCATTGGCAAGATCAAGATTGATGTACTTTTTGGGGACAAGGAGCATTTCCGCCGGGAAGCGATCTGGAGAGCCCTGGAGAGCCCTTACCATGCATTGCTTGGCCGACCTGCCTTGGCCAAGTTCATGGCAGTTCCCCACTATGCATACCTCAAGATGAAGATACCAAGCACCAAAGGCGTCATCACCGTAGCCGGCGATTACAAGAAGTCCTCCGAGTGCGCAGCAGCCAGCAGCCGGCTGGCCGAGTCCCTTGTGATTGCCGAAGAGAAGAAGATGTTGGACCGGGTCATGGCCATGGCCGGCAAGCAGTCGGCCCTGTCCCCCGATCCCAAGGAGTATGATGCCCAAGGATCTTTCCAGCCGGCCAAGGAGACAAAGAAGATACCTCTTGACCCCGAGCACCCAGAGAGGTTTGCCGTCATCGGGGCAAACCTAAACAGCAAATAGGAAGGCGAGCTCGCCGACTTCCTCTGTGAGAATCGGGACATCTTTGCATGGTCCCCCAAGGACATGCCGGGTGTTCCGAAGGAATTCGCCGAGCACAAATTACACGTCCGAGAAGACGCCAAACCAGTCAAACAACCCCTCCGCCGACTATCGGAGGAGAAACGCAGGATTGTGGGAGAGGAGATAGCCCGGCTTCTGGCAGCCGGCTTCATTATGGAAGTTTTCTTTCCAGAGTGGCTCGCCAACCCGGTCCTCGTGCTAAAGAAGAACAGCAAGTGGCGCATGTGTATAGACTACACGAGCCTCAACAAGGCCTGCCCCAAAGATCCCTTTGCCCTGCCAAGGATTGACCAAGTGATAGACTCCACGGCCGGATGCGAGCTGTTGAGTTTCTTGGATGCTTACTCAGGATACCACCAGATAAAGTTCGATCCGGCTGACCGCCTAAAGACCGCCTTCATCACGCCATTCGGAGCCTTCTGCTTCCTGACTATGACATTCGGCTTGAGAAATGCTGGTGCCACTTTTCAGCGTTGCATGCAGAAGTGCCTCCTCAAGCAGCTCGGCAGAAATGCTCACGTCTACGTAGACGATATTGTGATGAATACGGAGAAGCGCGGCACCTTGCTGGAAGACCTCAAAGAAACATTTGAGAACCTACACCGTTTCCAAATCAAGCTCAACCCCGAGAAATGCGTGTTCGGAGTGCCAGCCGGCCAGCTCCTAGGCTTCCTGGTCTCCGAACGCGGCATCGAATGCAACCCGGTGAAGATCAAGGCCATTGAGAGAATGGCGATTCCCACCATGCTTCGAGACATCCAGAAGTTCACTGGGTGCTTGGCCTCCCTAAACCGCTTCATCAGCCGGCTCAGAGAGAAAGCTCTCCCCCTCTACCGCCTCATGAAGAAGACCACTCACTTCGAGTGGAATGATCAAGCTGACCATGCTTTCCACGAGCTAAAGAAGATGCTGGCCACACCGCCAGTCCTGGCAGCGCCGACTGAGAAAGAGCCCATGCTCCTCTACATTGCCGCAACCAGCCGGGTGGTCAGCACCGTCATCGTAGTCCAATGCCCAGAAGAGGGCCGAGCCCAGCCGGTCCAGAGGCCGGTGTACTATTTGAGCGAGGTACTGTCCGCCTCGAAGCAGAACTACCCGCACTACCAAAAGATGTGTTATGGCGTGTACTTCGCTGCCAAGAAGCTGAAGCCCTACTTCCAAGAGCATCCCATCACGGTCGTATGCACCGCCCCGCTGGCCGAGATCATAGGCAGCCGGGATGCATCCGGCCAAGTGGCGAAATGGGCCATCGAGCTGGCCCCTTATGCGATCTTCTACCAGCCTTGCACCGCCATCAAATCCCAAGCATTGGCTGACTTCCTCGTCGACTGGGCCGAGACCCAGTACCTGCCGCCGCCTCCCGACTCCACTCATTGGCGCATGCACTTCGATGGGTCCAAGATGCGCACCGGCTTGGGAGCCGGCATCGTCCTCACCTCTCCCAAAGGCGACAAGCTCAGATACATGCTGCAAATCCACTTTGCCGCCTCCAACAATGTAGCCGAGTACGAGGCGCTCATACACGGGCTCCGGCTTGCCAAAGAGCTCGGCATTCGCTGGATCCTATGTTATGGCGACTCGGACTTGGTGGTCCGGCAATCATCCGGCGACTGGGACGCCAAGGACGCAAATATGGCAAGCTACCACTTCCTCGTTCAGTAGATTAGTGGGTATTTTGAAGGATGCGAGTTCCTCCACGTACCGTGAGCCGACAACGAGCCATCTGATGCTCTGGCTCGAATAGGCTCCACCCGGCAAGCAATACCAACCGGCGTCTCTCTACAACGCCTCCTCAAGCCGTCTATCAAGCCGTCTCCAGAGTCCGATTCCATCTTCGTGCCGCCTGACCCCGACGCGGCCGGGTCCGGCTCAAAGAGCCGAGCAGGTGACCCGGGGACTTCGATAGTCGGCCCAGGGTCGTCAGCAGGCGGCTCGAGGACTTCCGTAGTTATGCCCGACCCAGGGACTGCCTCACCCGGCTCGGGGACTGCGGTAGTCAGCTCGGAGACTACACCAACACAACAGGCGGCGGCCGACTCCAGCATTTCACCGCCCAGCCCGCCCGCCCTGGTCGCAGTAGCCGTTTTGGCAATAGAAGAAGTCGCAGCTCCATCATGGGCTCAACCCATCCTCAACTTCCTAATAAACCAAGATCTGCCGGCTGACGAAGTAGAGGCAAGACAAGTCCAACGCCGAGCCGGAGCATACACAATCGTCAACAGAGAACTCGTCAAGCGCGGTGTCACTGGAGTCCTCCAGCAATGTGTTGAGCAAGAGAAGGGCATTGCAATCCTCAGAGACATCCACCAAGGAGAATGCGGCCACCATGCGGCCTCAAGATCAATCGTCGCCAAAGCCTTCCGCCATGGTTTCTTTTGGCCGACTGCTTTGGATGACGCGAAGGAGTTAGTTAAACATTGCAAAGGGTGCCAACTCTTCAGTTCCAAGCAACACATTCTGGCTTCAGCACTCCAGACCATTCCCCTCACTTGGCCCTTCACCGTTTGGGGACTGGACATGGTGGGCCCATTCAAGACGGCGCGCGGTGGCATGGCACATCTGCTTGTCGCCATGGACAAATTCACCAAATGGATTGAAGCAAAGCCGATCAAGAAGCTGAATGGGCCGACTGCCGTCACATTTATCGCAGATATAACAACTTGGTACGGCGTGCCACACAGCATCATCACCTACAATGGCACGAATTTCGCCAAGGGTGCCTTGGCTCGTTTCTGCGCAACTCAAGGCATCCGCTTGGACCTAGCGTCCGTCGCTCACCCGCAGTCAAACGGCCAGGTCGAGCGAGCCAACGACCTCATCCTTTCCGGCATCAAGCCCTGACTGATCGTACCACTGGAGCGTTCAGCCGACTGTTGGCTCGATGAGCTGCCGGCTGTCCTCTGGAGTCTGCGCACTACACCAAACAAGTCAACCGGCTTCACCCCTTTCTTCCTCGTGTATGGTGCCGAGGCGGTCATCCCAACTGACATCGAGTTCGACTCGCCTCGAGTAACCATGTGCATGGAAGCGGAGGCCAAGGAAGCACGAGAAGACGGCATCGACCTGCTGGAAGAAGGCCGGCTATTAGCCCTCAGCCGGTCCGCCATCTATCAGCAGGGCCTGCGCCGCTACCACAGCCGGAAGGTCAAGCCAAGATCCTTCCAAGAGGGCGATCTTGTGCTCTGGCTGATCCAGCGAACAGCCAGCCAGCACAAGCTCTCGGCCCCTTGGGAGGGCCCCTTCGTCATCAGCAGAGCCTTAGGCAACGACTCCTACTACCTGATAGACGCGCAGAAGCCGAAGGCACGAAAGAGAGACGACTCCGGCAAGGAGTCGGAACGACCATGGAATGCCAACCTCCTCCGAAGGTTTTACAGCTGAAATGCAGTATGTATCACGCTAACTTTTGTACTAAGTACGAGACAATAGGCCCCCCGAGGAGAGCTTGGGGACTGCCATCTTTTATCTATGAATGAAGAGTATCATGCTTATGACCTTGTCATTACATTTACTTGTTCCGTCCGGCACCGGGTTCGACTAGTCGGCCCGGGGACTGGCCGACTGGAGTTATATTAGAAGTCCTACCCGCGGTCAGACCAGTAGTGTGCTGGCACCCAAGCCTTCTCTTGCTAAAAGTCGTAGTTTGAAGAACCAGTTGTCCGGCTGGCAAGAGTTAAGGCAGGAAAGGACGCCCACACGAAAAACGGCTAGGGACTAACGGACTAATATAACAAAAGACGGTTTCTCTCCCACCACCGACCGACTACCAGAGTAGCCGGCCGGCCGGCTTCCATTCACTTCACTTCAATCCAAGAAAGCTCGAGTACTTGCCTCCCCAAAAGGGGAAGGCGGCAAAGGAAACAGCCTAAGGATAAAAAGCATACGTGAATGGAAACCAAACATGCACAAGTTAAATATTTACATAAAAGACCTTCAAAAGGCCAGCATTCAACATAGTTTGGATACACCCCCAGTGGGTGGAACTGCGGAAGCTTAACAAAATTGTTCAGAAGGCAACAAGCAGGAAAAAACAAGGACGGCAGATTAAGCCGGCGGAGCGGCTGACGAGCCGGGCAGGTCGGTGGAGACGGCAGTGCCGGCTGGAGGAGTGGCCGGCTAGCGAACCTCGGCATGATCACCGCCTCCCGCAGAAGGCGCGCTTACGCGCGCCTCGTTGCTGGAGGCACGGTCAGGCTGAGGCTGGCTGGCTGTTCCATCGGGCGGCTCGACGTCTTCGCTTTCCTCTCCTTCGTCGTCTTTGCCTTCATCGCTGGAGGCGATCTCTTCTGCCGAGTCTTCACCCGCCGCCGGGTCCAGCCCGAACCACTCCTCCGGCTGGGCAACGCCGTCATCATTAATCTCAGGAGCGAAGACGCTGATGTTAGTACACTCGGCGATTGTCGATGCGCGCTGAGCGATAGCCGGCTGCACCTCCGCTAGCTCTTCGTCGGCCTCCAGCCGCCAGGTGCGCAGCTGGTCCAGGTTCAGCCCCGGATACCAAGCTCGGACGAACTCCAGCGCCCACCCAGCTCCAAGCCGGGCCGCCGACGCCTTCTAGGCCTCGAAGCGGCCAACCGCAACCTCCAGCCAGTCGGCAGTCTGACTCGGGGTGCGGGGAATCGTCTCGCTTTGCCAGAGGGCGGCTAACACCTGCGCTCCAGCGCGCTGGAGGCGGCGGAGCATACGATGAGCTGGCTGCAGCCGCGCTTGGACCACCAAGAGTTGCTCT